>NC_091825.1:130276843-130639343 GCF_038994185.2 Dermacentor albipictus | reverse complement strand
CTCCACGACCTGTGCGCATTGCATTGACGTTTCAGTAAAGACTTATCAGCACTCGCTGTTCTGCACTGCTGATAAGCATTAACCGGGCCGCCAATGCAAATGCTGTTTCAGGCGAACGTTGTATTGATACGCAAGTGCTTCCTGTATTTCGCTATAATAGCGACAAAGGTATTTATTGTCGTAAGCAGTACTTCTTGTGAGCAGTACATAGTTTCACTATATTTAAGTCTTTAGGCGAGGTAAGGTTGCCGACGCTTTACGTGATGTGGCAGTAGCGATGTAAGGGTAACAGGTACCACAAGGACTAGACTGGGCAGCGACTTTGTTTGCTTCATGACTTTCGTAAGGGTGAACAGGTCGCGGACGTTTAAATGACGGGCCCCACGCATGCCACCGGCAGGGCTACGCCACGGCGCCGAGTCTTCTTATACGCGACGTATAGCTGCGTATCGCGCCAGCCGTTCCCACCTTTCTCGCGCGACTGACAACTCGAGAGGGAAAACGTCCGATGTAGTTCAAGAGCTAGCGGGGGGCGTCGTCTTCCCCGCGAGGCCACCATTGATACCGTTCATCTCCAGCGCGCCGTTCTCCGACTTGGCCGCGTCTCCTTCGCCAACTTCCGCTTCGCCGTACATGTTGGGGACGCGTTTGGCGTAGTAGGACATGATGAGCTGGCACACCAGCCCGAGGGACATGAAGACAATCGTGACGGCGTGGTAGGCGACGCGTAGCTTGTCGACGTCGTAGAATGAGCAGTTGCCCCGGCGACCGCCGCGGTCTTCCCACACGAGGCAGGTGGCGTCAAAGATGGCCGTGTAGATGAGCGGGTACGGAATGGCCCCTGCAACCGAGAACGTACTGTTAGAAGCATCGTGAGCAACGTGAATCTTCGGAGAACACACAGTGCTTGGTCTTTTGCCTTTGCGATGCAGTCCACAGAAAGTCATGCACATGCGACGAAGAACTGTTTCTTCACATATATATATATATATATATATATATATATATATATATATATATATATATATATATATATATATATATATATATATTGTGGGGATGCGCGACCCTCGCGCCTCCCCTGATAGCTTGTTTTCCCGCATAGCCCCGTCTCCGTGCGGCGTCGCCGCGTGGGCCGCGGCGTTGGAGTGGTACAAGCGTGGTGCGAGAGATGGCGCGAGCGCCGCGCCGCTGCGCGGTTACTTGCGTTCGGGAAAGACAAGGCGCTCTCGCTTGGGTTGGAGGCAGGGAGCGAGACGCGCCGCACGTGCAGCGGCCCTCTTTCCCGGCGGGTCGGGCGTGGCGGGGGACGACTCCCGCGTGCGTGCAGACCGATGCTTCGGCGAGACCCTCTCGCGTGGCCGCCTTCGAACGCGCCACGATTCGCGTGACTATACACGCGAACGACCAGGCGTTGGGATCCAGCAAGGGGCGAACATATTCGCTCGCTTCCGGTCGCGGTAAGTCGGACTTCTAGATTTGTCGCGCGCCCATCGGCATGTTTTGTGGATAGCAACTCGGCTAGCAGGCATTGATGTATGAAAGGTGCAATAAATGCCCTTGTGATTGTTTGCACTACTGTGTTGTCGTTCCTTTGTCCCAAGAGTACGGTGTGAGATATCCCACATCAGACCCCACATCTGGCTGCCCAACGTGGAACTCTTGGGGCATCGGACGATAGTTTTAACAGTTTTGCTTCGTTCGAGACCTTTGTTTGAACCGAAGCGTAGGCCTAGCGTGAATTTTGATCGCTAGCGTCGGCGACGTGCTTTCTTGAGCGAGGTGACGGTGGCTGTAGTGTGTTTGAACATGTCAACGTGCTAAGCCTTTTTGCAAGTGTTTTTTTTAATGGCATTCGTCGGTACGAGAGCCACGTGGTCTGCATCCTGGGAGAGCGAGGCTGAGCACCCGCGGAGCAGTGGCAAGCCTGAAGCGAGTGAGTACGGAAGCCTCGTGGGTGGTCCGAATTTCCTATGTAAATAGCTTCTTCTATCTCTTTGACTCGGATGAAGTCGCGGCTCTGGGAGCCGGGTGGCCGCGGGCCACGGGTGCCACTACGGGCTGACTGGTATTGCGGCCTGGCACCGGGCGCTCCGACACCGTCTGGGACGGTGGGCGCCGTCAACTCGGATGCTGTGTGCACCGAGCGGAGTAGGACCACCTCACAGAGCTGACGTCTCCTCGCGGCTGCCGGTTTTGCGCCCATCTTGGGTGTTGTTTGTTGGATGCCGGTTGTTGTCAGAGTAGCGACGCTTTAGGCCTAAGGCTTCACGAAGCTGCCTGTCGCACGTGGAGGGACACAACCCGGTGGACCGTGGCGTTGAGGTGTTGCAAGTTGCTTCCCTCATTCTATTTAACCTCGCACGAATTGGAATTACTCGTTCGACTCAAGAAAGCGAGCTTCGTTCACGTGAACTTAGCATCTGAGTAGCTGCCCGATCTTTTGCTAGCCGAGTTGAACATCGTACCACGTGGGCGATGCGCATGCATAATTCCTCTCCCTTGCACTACTGTAGTGTTTGCCGAGTGTGTTGAGTTTACGCAGTGTGATTGGAGTCACCCCTGGTTTGCCGTCACCTGCACATCGTCTGCGCTGCTGCCCGGACTACGATTGAGCCACCCCGGGCGATGGTGATGCTGTGGCCAGTTCGGCGCAGCGACTTCGGCGGCCTCCTGTATCCAGCTCACAACCCTCGGCGGCGGACAAAAGAGCCGGCGGTCACCGACAGCTACGGCGGCTCTTCCCAGCAGGGCGCGTCGGCGCGAGCAACGCTTGCTCGTACCGACTACTGCGTCGTCGTCTCCGGAGTCCTGGCCTGGGATCGTGCCGTCGAGGCTGCAAAGCCGCTGCTGTGACCGGCGGACGCCAGCGGTGCACCCAAGGACAATGTCGGCTCGCATGCTATGGACAGCGTGTGGACATTTCTTCGGCGCGGCCACTGTTACATGTACTACCTTGTCGCGAAGCGCGCGTTGATGTTAGACCGTGTGACATGTTTCGCCGGAATAAGAAGTGATTTAAGGTTGGGGGGATGTGGGGATGCGCGACCCTCGCGCCTCCCCTGATAGCTTGTTTTCCCGCATAGCCCCGTCTCCGTGCGGCGTCGCCGCGTGGGCCGCGGCGTTGGAGTGGTACAAGCGTGGTGCGAGAGATGGCGCGAGCGCCGCGCCGCTGCGCGGTTACTTGCGTTCGGGAAAGACAAGGCGCTCTCTCTTGGGTTGGAGGCAGGGAGCGAGACGCGCCGCACGTGCAGCGGCCCTCTTTCCCGGCGGGTCGGGCGTGGCGGGGGACGACTCCCGCGTGCGTGCAGACCGATGCTTCGGCGAGACCCTCTCGCGTGGCCGCCTTCGAACGCGCCACGATTCGCGTGACTATACACGCGAACGACCAGGCGTTGGGATCCAGCAAGGGGCGAACATATTCGCTCGCTTCCGGTCGCGGTAAGTCGGACTTCTAGATTTGTCGCGCGCCCATCGGCATGTTTTGTGGATAGCAACTCGGCTAGCAGGCATTGATGTATGAAAGGTGCAATAAATGCCCTTGTGATTGTTTGCACTACTGTGTTGTCGTTCCTTTGTCCCAAGAGTACGGTGTGAGATATCCCACATCAGACCCCACAATATATATATATATATATATATATATATATATATATATATATATATATATATATATATATATATATATATATATATATATATATATTTCATTTTCTGTTTCTCTGCCAACATAACGTAGGAAGCCAGGAGAGGGAGTACGTTCCACAGAAATTTCCTTAAGAAAATGTCCTTAAGACGTTAAAAAAGACAACAGTAATACATGGCTATCATCTCTAGGTTTTTTGAGGATCCAGATTCTCAGAGTAACCTTCTATGCTGAAGAGGATGGCTCAACATCGATATAGGTGAATCGAACGTCTTTGTATTTGTTTACGTTGGAGGGCTTCGCACGCTCTGAGATTTTTGAGCGTTCGTCTGTGAGGACCTCTGAAATTTCTTTGATCATTTTTTTTTGTCTAAGATAAACAGCAATTCCGCGCACACATCTCCTGCAGCTGATGCAACACAGGGGGGATGTATTAAACGTATTCTTTTGTGCGTTAGAAGTGTCACAACTCGCGAACTGTTCATACAAACTTTTCCTGAAGTGTCTTTTTCATATCGCCATGACTTTATTCTTTGTAAAGCGTTTATTCTATTATCACACGTTGGAGTACATGAGTATGCGTCTCCTTGTTATAACCGTATTTAAATACAGAGAACGTGGTAAAGTGGGGTCCGGGACACAGTTTATTTGTTCAGATTAATCAACATCTGTTTATTGTCTCTATACGTATATACAAAGGAGCGAAGGCACGGAGAAAGGGGAACCCGTAACTTATACTGTCGACAGTAGTTCCAGCGGTCTGTGCACGCTTCCACCTAACCCATGCGCAGCGCACCCGAACAGTCAACAGTGTTTCCAAGCCACAATCTACAGCATACCATATTCTCGTCTTGCTTTACTCAGTTCTAGTATGAAGAAAAAGGACAGGTGACAGGATGAGCGCTAACTTCCAACTGGTTTTATTCCATGAGCCTATTGCACATTATGCTGGCCGATAATAGCACATGTGACAAAAACGATCAAAACAATAACCACACAATATGGTGCACCAACTCGCCCATTCAGCAATACTTGTTACAGAACACCTTTCTCAATATGCTACGTCTTTCACTCTCTGCTCCCCATCTGCAGTGTAACGCAGAATGGAGTGGCGACTGCCAAGGAAGGAGATTTTTGGTGATTTTCTTTCTCTAACATGCGTCGAGTTAACCTCCCTGCCTTTCAGCTTTTATATTTATCTATGTATCTATATATGTCTAATCTATCAATCTATAACATTGCTAACCAGTGCCAAGCAGAAGATGAGAGGTCATAAACAGCTCCACTAACGTTGACGACGAAAACTGTGCATGAGCAGTCACATCCACCCGTACTGGTAACACTAATGGTAGGCCGGTAACGCTATGCTAAAACGTCTAATATGCTGAAATATATCTGCCGCACATGCGCAGTTGAGTTGAAGGAACAGCAGCGATGGTCGGTGCAGCAAATGTTAAAATACTCTGGTATGGCTAGACAGTACAACTTGTTGGTAGGGAATCGCGAAGGATTCGCTTCTCCTGACGAAGTGCTTGAACGCTAAGAACAACGATGTGCGAAAGGCTGCCTCCGTATCCCTAATCCTTCCTGCAGACCATGCGTTCCGAGGCTATGTTCAATCTCACACGTCCTGCGGTGTAGTCCGTAGTCCTCTAATGCCGGACTACGCGCAACGTCCGAGAAACGATGTTGCCATATAAGTAAGCTGAACCATATTTATTCAGTTACTTTCAATGCCTTTCCGATCGTCAGCGTCCTTATGCATTCGAGCCATCGCGTTAACTCCGGCGCCACAGGGAGGATGTATTAAACGAATCCTATTGTGCGTTAGAAGTGTCACGACTCGCGAACTGTTCATACAAATATGTTCATACATACAACTGTTTCGCGAACTGTTCATACAAATACAAATATGTGTTCATACAAATCTCGATATGTGGCGCAGCTATCGAGACACGCGATTGCATGCAAGCAAGCGGCGTGCTGTTAGCGCAGCCGAAAGTTATCTCGGAAACATTCAGAAATAAATAAAATGAGGAAATTAGGTGCAGCGCACTTGTTTCTGAATGAAGATCTCTCTTTGAAAAGGAATTTTCAGAGCACTCAAAACCGAGAACGATTATCCTTTTTTTTTGCTTAATCACGCAGCATTCAAGCTGGCTTTGTCATTTGCCCCAGCTCCGTCCTAGACTTCTTGGCCTTGAAATGTTCCTCAATATTCTCTTGCCCCCTATTCCCACGTCGATATTTTATTCACTTGCCATCTTAATTAGCCATCATTGCTTTCTCGCTAATAATCTGTAAGGATCTGTACAATGTAGGTCATGTTGATGAGCCGTAGTTGGTGTTCCCCTCTTGTGCATAACATGTCGCCTCTTAAATTGTGCAGACACAGATTCTCCTATCCCTTTTTTTTATGATGCAATGTACTGCAGTAGCAGTAATGCAGGAATCGAAGAAACAAACCAGAAGGTATACACGCGCTTCCACTCACTGCGCGGGAAATATAGCTGTTCCTTCTCACTAGGACAACAACAGCGAATGCACCAAAGCACTCAACCTGAATGTAGGGCATCACGGTTCGGTTTTGAGCACTCAGGTAGATCTGGGAGGTCCTTTCTAGTTTTGTTGAAACTTTCTATGTCTGATAGGTATCTATGCTTTTGTAAGCCTGAGAGAGAGAGAGAGAGAGAGAGGTTATGCTTGAAGAAAATTGGGTTTCTGCCTATATTGTATACACGTATACGTGTTTGTCCGACTAGCAACTGGAAGAAAATCTGGGTTATCCACCAATCAAAGGTCCTCTTGCAAAACACAAGCGTGTACAGCAGGCCTGTACGGCTTCTTGCTGAGGCCGAAAAAAAGCTTTCAGGGGTTTTTAATGCTATAGACGTGCTCCATGCCATGACGCGATACACAGAGCTACTTTCCGCTACCCACCACGACCCTGCTAATTTTGGCAGGCACGCGTGATTCTATTGGTCGTGTGCCTGTTATCATCGTACAGGAAAGATACCAAAGCCGCAGAACATTTCGGCCGTGGCATTTGCGGCCACAAGAAACAGCAAAGTGTTTCTCTTACTGCGCGCCAGCGACATTATAAATTTCTTGTTTAAGAACATGAAGCCTGTCTATAGATGTTTGAAGGGCGATGCAGTGATCGGCAGCTATACGACGGTCTGCCCCGTCGTAAGCTTATACGCTCTTGTATGTCACCACTGCTGCTGTAACCGGGATAATTCACTCGAATGAGCTTGGCACAAGCATTTATTCGAAGCTCTGTTTCATCAATGTACTTATAGATATACTGATCGAAACTAATAAAAACATATATTGCTCAAAGACGAAGCAGTCGATAAAAATGGGCAAAGTCGCACTCCCAATAAAGTGATTTGGATTAGCTCACATTACCGTACGTCTTTTTTTTTTACAATGGAAAACTAAGCTAACTAAGCTACATACACAGTGCGAAGGCTTTCATCGGCGGACAGTTTGTCATCACCGCTAATCTTGTTTCAAAGCGTATTTAAAAAAATGGAGAACATGAAGATGTACCACCACAATAAAGCTAATACTGGTATACGGCATAACGTCAAATCACTATGTAATTTGGCCATGTAAGTAAGGAAAATGTAAATTGGCACATTATGCTCAGTAGGCTGATTTTGGTGGCGTTTTAGTAACACACTGACACATGTCTTGCCACAAGGCAAACAATAGTGACAAGGCGTCGCTGTTCTTTTTCTTTTTACACGCTTGGTAAACGATTTATGTTGACATGTATAGAAATTCAAGCATGGCGCAACATATACAACTTATCGAACGTCAACTGTCGTTCTTCTTACCTAGGAAGTTCAAGCAGCCGGCGAGCATTCCTATTGCTATCCCTTTGTCTGCTGGGTCAACACACCTGCGTTATATGGGTAGGAGAGCATGACATCCAAATTTTAGTGCTTCCTTTGGTGAATTTTCTTTAAGAAGTAAGAAAACAAACGTAAATGTTTCCTTCAAACAGGAAAAAATAACACACTTAGTACTACCCTGAATTTCGTTTACCACAGCTCTATATTACCAGTGTGCAAAAAAATGTTCCTCTCAGCTCCGGAGTAGCGAGTATTGAAAATCGTTAGTGTTCTACACCCTTGATTTCCAGCTTCGAGAGAAATCGTGAATTTTTGAAGTTAAGCGCACTCATTTTGATTAACAAAGAAACTCTGCCAGCAGCGGCACGAGTCAGTAATTTAAGGGTTGGCAAAAACTTTGCTCGATGCTCTCGGTGTTTCATTGTAAAAGTAACAACCGAGTACCATATCCCGTTTCTGCTAATCAATTCGACTTGCGATAACACTCAAGAGAAATTTGCCAGGATTGTTGTGACCGCAAACTGCAGATGTGAATGGGTTACAGAAACTTCATCTCGCAGAAAGGGACGAACGCACAAGTAACTTGAGTGTTGCTCAGAGACCCAAGCTGCATTGCGGGTGGAATTACTGGTCAAATGGTAGCCCCATGAATTGGTTCTCGAGCATAGAAACGCACAAGAGCCATGCTGATTCGACTTCACAAATAACACTAAGTGGTTAGATTTGCATACGAATATTTACTCTCGTTAAACGTTTTCCTATTTAGCATAGATATGTGGATGTTATTGTCTCGAATCAAAATTTCTGTGCTCCTGTCCATATTGTTCAAGCGGATGCCTGCTCATATACATTCTGCACTAACAAGCAGTTCTAAATTTCAGTCTCTCGTCAGACATATTGAGAATGGTTGGTTTCGCTGAGGTGAAGCCGACCAACGTGTCTGGTTGTTTTGTTTTTTTTCTCACTCATAGTGAACGGAAAGTAATCATGCAACGCACCCGGGCCTCGGTACAGAATGTTATGAATCGTTTCCGCTTCCAGTAATATCCGGGATACTTCTTCTGACTACGGAGCTTCGCAGAGGGCGCTAGCTTGAATCTACCGCCATGGTGACACCTCGCCGCCAGCTACGCTTGCGACCACTAACGAGCACCTCCACCAAATAAATGTTACACGAAAGCACAGTAGCGAAACTATTCACAGGGTGTATATACAAGGGCAACAAGCACTGGCCAACATGGAAGCCAGCCAACATCGAATAAAGCACGTCGTCGTCATCGGACCCACAGCGACCGTTTATGGTTACGTCCCACTAAATCCACGAGTCAAGATCATCGTCTTCTAGTAGCACGTAGCAATAGGTTACATATTATCATTGCGAAAATTTCGAAAAATTGCTCAAACAGGGAAATTGAAAACAGTGTAAAGGATACCTGAGTGTGATGAGCGTCGATCCTACCCGAGAAAGCTGCGATATCAGCTTTCCCAAGCTGATGATGAATACTAGGATGAATAGGTTTTGGCAGGGGAAGTCACAAAATCCTATAGCCATATTGGGTAGTGCTGTGTCGTTGTCGGTGCCCGTGGCCTTCGTTATGCAGGAGCACTCCATGGAACCCTGCGACGCATGAGTGACAAAATTACGGAAACAGTGTGATTAAACAGCTAAACAGGAAGTGGTATTCAGTCCTACAAGTGTTAACACAACGCTGAGGCTTAAACGAGAACCGCGACACCGGCGAGGATGGAGTGAGATGTGTAGTACTCGAATATTTTAGGGACGTTCTTCTTCCGCGAGACTTTGATTCCAGTAAAAAACTAACCATAAAAACCCTTGAAAAGCAGTTCATGTCGTTGCGAGATATTTATGCTACTGAATAAATCAGAACGCATCAATCCGTAAGATGCGGAGGCCCACAATACTGGCTGAGCTTGTCACCACAATTTAGCACTGCTGATACAATAGAGGTATTACGTTTACGTCATTCTATGACTGCCAGTGGCGTAGCCAGAAGCCAGAAGTTTCGTTCGGTGGGGGCTCACGTTCCAGCTCGGCCTGCTCCTCATAAAATTTGTCAAGGGATCAAATACATGAATAATAACTGCGTTGCCATTGTCAAAGATGCTGCAAACGAATTATTGAATGCTAGGCACGGTGAACACATGTGAAATATGTATATTTTCATAAAATAGTACATTCGTATGTCCAAAATAAATTTGGCCAGAAATAACTGATATTAATGCTTCCACCTTTTTTGTCTATTTAGTAAGTAAAGAAGGTATCACAGGAAGGAACTTTAGAACTATATCCATTCGAAACCATCAAAGCAGTGCATGAAGCTGATATGAAAAACGTGAAGGCCATGAAATAAACAAGCTGAGAACAAATATTTTAATGAAACTTTGTAATTCAAGAACCTTGTTTACATTTATGTACTTATGCAACGGCCAGGTAAAATCTCATTGACGCTGTCCTGCGTTCCAGTTTACTGCGCAGGAGCAGCCGTCACTGGTCGTGTATTGTGAGTAACTACACCAAAATTATCGTCGCAACAGTAAGCACATATAAAAAACAGGAGTTCTGCAACATATGCATTAGAAATGCGAAGATACAATGCAATATACAAATGCGAAGCTACAGCTTGATAAAGGTCAAACAAGTGTCGCTGGAAACAAAGCTCATTGCATGTATACACAAAACTTCGCAATAAGATGTTTAAATATAGGTGTAAGGCTCCAATAAATCTACGTATCTAAGCAGAGGTCACTGTATATAATGCGTCAAACAAGGCAAATAAACACGCTGTGCAATCACAGATTCACAGATCACAGAATCCTTACGCCCGCCCCCCTTTCTCCACTCTTCCCGATGCATCGCGCGCGACGGAAGGCGGCGCGCTTCCTTCTCGCTTTTCTCCCTTGCGCACACAAGACTGAGCCACCATCGTCGGCTCACCTATCCCCCCTACCCACCTATGCTTTCGCTCGCTCATACAACATGCGGCGCGCAGTGACAATGTTATCGCCCTTGGGTTTTATACGGAGCATGACGGCAACGTCGACGGCAGGAATGCCCCTGGAGTGACTGTATAATTTCTATCGGAATAATATAATACGAGTATCCGGCAAATGAAGACTTTCCGGAGAGGTTCCAATAACATTGAAGAGAAGATGATGCCCCCAGCGAACGCGTTGCAGTCTGTCGAGTCGCCACAGTGGTGGCGTCGAGCGACCATTTTTTATTTCTTTAGCCAGAAAGCGTCCAAAACTATGCCAGACCAAAATCTACTTGGCCACAGAAAAATGAACGTGCACCAAAGTGCGCCACGCGGTGGTCAGGGCCACACGAGAAAAACGCATGCGCTCTGGCAGCCCACGGGTAGCGAGAACAAGAAAATTCAAGAGGCTCAATGTGTGCTAGTATATAAAAGACAATGTAGAAAAAATAAATAACAACTTAGTTAACTTTGCTGGCCTTATTGTCTAGACATGGATACTTTGGCGCAGATGAAAAAAATGTTGATATTCCTTTCTGTGACACGACGGCAAAAATGAACCACCACAACGTTTCGTCTCATCGGACCGCGCTGCGAGCTGTATAAAGTTGTCTGATAATGCGTTGATTTGACTTGGCTCGTTGTATGGTCGGATGTACGGCTTTAGAAAAATCAATGTACCTTAGGCGTCAAATGTTTAAAACATTAAACTCACCAAGTTCTGCAATTAAATATCCAAAGCATGACTTTGGAAATGTCAGTGCACCTTTCGCATCAGAAGTTTATAAGAACTTTATGTCCATAAGGTTTCGAAATTGAAATCCGTACACTCCCTAGATTCCGCGGCCTCCGCGAGATGCCGCGACGAGCCCGCTCGCCGTCAAACCACTCCTGAAACTTCGTGCCCGGATGGGATTCCTTGCGTTATGTGACTGGAGGTGCATAGGCGTTGCCACGAAATTCAGCCCGAGTTCGCAATGTTCGCGCCGAAATGTCTTTTCGAGCACAAAAAAGGCAGTCTGGACAAAACCCAGAATGATTTCCGGCCCGAGGTTGTTTTGGTTGGCGGTGCATGACAGCGCGGCAAAATTTCCAGAGGGGGGGGGGGGGGGGGGCAGAAGCCCTAGAAGCCCTTCCTCCCTGGCCTGTATACTGCACACTGATTCACATTATTAGGGAAGTAGAACACGTCGGAAACGTGGGCCAATATGTCAAGAAAATGCCGCAAGATGGCTGAGTATGGTTGGAATAAGGCAAAATATTCATTACCAGTTTAACCCCCTTGCGGTGTCTGCGCCCCTCTAATGTATATGTCACCCTTCAGAAATAAATAAGTAAGGTGAAGTAACATAAATATTAGAAAAATCCAAGGCATGAGGTGTCCTAGGCTCACAGGTAGGAACAGATGAAGCCTAAGCGTTATGTCCATTTGTGCTCACCACCGACGCAACGATCGAGGGACAAATTCACATACCTGTTTCGTTTGCACGTGCTATTTAATTTTGGCGAACAGCCTTCGCTAATGATATGTTTGCTAATACTACTAACTGGTACTTGTTCTTACGAACCGCTGAAGCGCAAGAACTGCTTTGTAAAACTGTCCCGGATGGACCGTAAATTTAAGGTATATTTTCGTTCTTCTCGCCATGGTGATTAGTTCAAGTGGAAACGTGGCTCCGGTATCGCCAATATCGGCCGCTCGGCGGAACGAATGACCAGAAATAAATATAAACGAAGAAAAGTAATCAGTAATAAATGTGTCCGCAGGATATTGGAAAATCCAGGCCAAGATTTGGCATCAACCGCCCGCTTCTTTTTGGTCTTCATCGCCGGCACCAAGCCAGAGACAAAAACAAATTGTGCAAATCGCACGCAATTAGGGAATGGGTGAAAGCGAAGCATTCACGAGCCAGCAAAGCGAAATCGCTCATTATACGATGAGAGACGTGCTGCAGATTTCAGTGTCGAATCTTAGCCTCCATGGCGCACCTTCCTGAACAAGTGGATTCCTGCTACAAAGGAAACCCATACGGGTTCCTCGAAAGAAAAATTCTTCCTCGTCTGGGACACGAACCCGGGACCACCGCCTTACCGGGGCCGCCTCTCTACCATCTGAGCTAAACAAGCGGCTAGCAGAGGGCAGACGAAGTCGAATTTATCAACAACTCAGAAACAAAGGCAAAAGTATGACGTAATAGTTTTGCGGAAACCATATTTTTTTGTTTATTAATTACTTCTCTCCACCTTGCGGGTTTTCACGTAACTATTACGTCAAACTCTTGCCTTTGCTTCGGAGTTGTTGATAAATTCTACTTCGCCTGCCATCTGCTAGCCACCTGGCTGGCTCAAATGGTAGGGCGGCTGCCCCGGAAAGGCGGTGGTCCCGGGTTCGAGTCCCGGACCAGGACGAATTCTCTTTAACTGCGGAGCTTTTCTTTCGAGGAACCCGTATGCGTTTCCTTTGTAACACTTAGCTACATTTGCGTGGATGTCTCGTTTTCCCTTTATTAATTAACATATACCGTATGAAGAATACTGTCATTTGTTAAATAACAGGAAGCATTACTGGTATTTTGTGGTGTCGACATTATTAAAAGCAATGTGCACGCAACGTACGTCTATGTGCAAGGAAGGCAACGTACGTTTCCTCTGTCGAGGCACCCTGCAGCACAAGGCGAGAAGTACGTGGCCCGCTGTGGGACGTGACAAATGGGCTGGAAGCGTCCTGTAGGGCAGTCACAGTACTCGTTGCACGGATTAATCAGGGACAGCCTGCACGTGTAATGGTATGGCATGACAATAAGGAACAACATGTAACAAAAAAGCAAGTGTATTTGTTAAGAATGCGCTTGCAACAGTTGAAGCATTACTTTCTCCCCCTTGTCCAATTGATGTGGCCCGTTTTAACACAAACTGTGTAAGACATATCTGGGCAGCTTCTAAGTTAATGAAGCCAACATCTGTAATAAAATTCTGCACCGCGAAGTTAGGGAAATATTTTTGCCTTATGTCTCTCTCCCCCCTCCCCCCCCCCAACCTTTGTCTGTCCCTGATGTGGAAACAAATTGCAAAAATTAATAAAGAAACCTATGAACGCAGAAATCTCACTCCGTGTACCGATTTGACACCATTATTTTGCTGATTCTTTGGAAACAACGCTATTCTTGGCACAATGTCTCCACCGTGGTTTTCTCGTTCATGTACGCGTTGTTCTTCCAGCTTTTAGTATTTTTTTTCGGCTGTTATTTTTTTATCAACGAAAACGTTTCAATTGTGTTTCAGTATTTCGTTAACTCTTCTTTGGTCTACTTGGGTAATCTTCTGGCACAGCTGTTCAGTCATTGCCCAACCTTCTTATCTTTCTCAGTTGATAAACGGAAACAAAAATCGGTGGCTAGAGTTTCTCACTTCAACAACATCAGGAGAAGAAAGTTAAGTGATTTAGTAAGATGGTTAGTCCGACGCATGTGGTCTGGTGCACCTGTGAAACATGTGCCAGGTTCATTGTGACAAAGCGTGACAATTGCACCCACATCGTGACAATTTCACACATATGCGACAAGTCAACGGACAAAGTGCGGCTCATTTCACATTTCTTGTTTTTTTACTTGGGATCTCTTCAAATATATCGTTCTTCAAGTGTATGCCTATCTGCTTCAATTTGTACGCAGAAACTACCAACAGATCATACTGATGCACGTGCGCAAACAGGGGATACAAAGCGCAATGTTATGTACGTTTAACCAATTGGCCAACTGTGAAATTTTCCTTGAGTATCTATTTGTTTCGGTAACTGTCTTCCTCATTTGGCTATGGTTATCAGGGGCTAGCAAGATTCTCCAGTCATCTGCCACCGACCAACAGCAGCGCACCTCCATTTAGGAGTACCTCAAAGACTAAAGGCATTCATTGGCGGCATATTTACCTCCCGTCATTTTCGACACGTGTGCCAGCCAGCTGCCAGCCAGAACAGCCGAGGAAAATGCCCGCGAAGAGGAAGGAAATGTTGATGAAGTCGGCGAAGGCTCCCAGCAGGCCTATCGTGCGAGCACGAGGCTTCCAGAAGCGGATGATCATTCCTCCGAGAAAAAGTCCAACCATCATGGCCAGGACTTTCGTGGGTCCTGCACAAAAATATTTATTTGTATGGTGTTTCGCTTTCTTGCGTTATTTGCCGGCGTGGTTTTGCGTAAATAAGGCACCGTTGAAGAAGTAGCACAGTTCAATTCAAAAGCTACTAAACCTGATGCCAGAAAAAAAAGTATTCAAACCTCTATCTGCAGAGGATGGATGTAAACTGGAAACCGTTTTATCGCAAACATATGAATATGTGCAATTCTGACCCACGTGTTGCAATCTGTGTGAGACGAAGCTTTATTAAAGCGGGCCGGTAAGTACTTTACAACTAACGCTAATGCGTAAAATACTGTTTACTTTTATCCTATGCAACGAGTAATTTCATGGAATGCTTGTTTATCCAGAAGGTATCAACTCTACTGTCTTGGAATTTTTATGCTTATGCATTGCGCTGTCAACGAGTTATACCGAAGCACAAAGTCCAATTCACGCGGGTGCATACCATAAGACGTTTTCCTAGCGATGTCACAAGGCCGAAGGCGTCGTATGAAGCAATAGTCAGGAATTCTACACAGCCTGTGTCACAGTGGGACATACCTATCCTGCAGGACTGTCCAAGAACGAGCACGCCCCCAGTGGTACATATCGAATGTCTAAATAAAAAAATGGCTGTGGCTTAGGTAAGGTTAAGCCCAGGATGCGAAGCATACTAGCCTTTATTTTAGTTGTTGAACCACTGTTTAGCTTGGTGAACTGCTGTTGCTTGGCTATATTTGGTTCGGCTAGACGAAGAAACAACTCATGCGTTACTCTGCTTCGCCTTGGACGCCCCGCATTGGACGCGGTGAGCGTCGAGCAACACAGCGTTCGGCGCGGCAACGAAATGTGCGCCTGAGCAAGCGACGCACGCCTGAGCCTTAGAAACAGCTCGTTTCTAAGGCAACACCGCATTCACTAGAGGCGCTTTTGTACCGCTTTGAAGCATCGTACTCGTGGCTCAGTGATAGCGTCTCCGTCTCACACTCCGGAGACCCTGGTTCGATTCCCACCCAGCCCATCTTCCAAGAGTTGAGCCAAAGCCACTTCTCCTCTGTCGTGACGTCACGGTGTCACGTGGTATTCAAGGCGACACCGCCGCGCCTGAGGAGCTGGGTTGAGCTCTCGTAATATGCTTCGCATAAAAAAGTAACTGTTGTTGCGGTTTTATGTAATGATCGTAATGGGGGTCATTTCCATTCTGGAGGATTGGCCAAGAACAGGCATACAGCCAGTGGTACAAACTGAGTGGCTAAATCAAGGAAAATAAACTATGTCCAGGAATCTGTTAAATATACTTTTCCATTCTATTAAGAGTTCAACGTACTTTTTACCCGACAGTATACGTTCAGGTTTTATGTAGGATGTTAATACAATAATTCACCTAATTAGTGCCTGCATACTTGTTCTTCAGCATTCAACGGAACTATACGCCACTTCGCTGGTAATTGCATATGAACTTCGTATATATATATACATATATATATATACGCAAACATATCCGTCGAGATAGCACGTAACCCATCAGCAGCTAAGCAGCTAGGAAAAACCGGGGAAAGTAGGCCATAAAGCTTCGCTTTAAAGAGCTGCGAAGCATATGCGGCGTGTGATAGAAACTGCCAGCAAAGCTTTTACAGCTGCAATGCCTGCTATAACTTTCCTGGATGCATTCTCACCCTTTCATACATTTTCTGATCAGCTCGACAGCCAGTACAAACTAATTAGATGTAGTTAGCCACCTTCATTTGCCATTGTTTGTTAATGGCATCACCCTGAAGTCATGTTCATGCATCATTTTCTGACCGGGTCAGCCACCACTTCTCATGGCGTCGTGATGAGACTGGAGTAGTCTCATGAAATGTGCTTCAAGCCACATGCTGCAGGATGTATGATAATTTTTGCACGGGCGTAATCACGCTGTTTCTGATGTCAAACGAACCAAATCTGCAACCTATATCAACCGTGCGCAAGACATAGTGGCAGAAGCAATACGCTGCGTGGTGCCAAGGGCTAAGACTCTGCAGATATTGAGGTCGGAAAGTGCACGATGAAACATGTCGTTTTTTTTTTTTTAACAGTGAGAGTATGGACAGCTCTGCCATGAATCTCAGAGAGTTTTGAACTGAAATGTTCTCCAACTTATGAAGCGTTCGGCTCTAATTTTTTTTTACCCAGAAGTCGGCGACACGTGCTAAGAAACTTACCTGTGAAGAGGCTTGCCTTTGACGCCGAAACTCGGTACTGGTTCTCGACGTATTTGGGGAACATGCTGACGTAGCCGCCGATGGCGTTGATGACGAAAACAAGCGTTGCCATTTTCCACATCAACACGGGGTTCTTGGAAAGGCGGCTCACAGCAGTCTTGAAATCTGCGAGGATAGTAGGTACTCTTATTGCATTTTATTGTTAGACGCGTAATGTTATTCTCTAAACTTGGTATATAGATGTTCATGTTCTCGATATCGCAGTCATGTTTTTTACGTTTGACATGTGAACGAGAGGGGTGCCACAAGCACAATGAAAAGCTAATTTACCAGAACGAAGAGTTCTGAGCAGTTTCCAGCCCTCGAAAATGCTGTTACGAGGACCTGTGCCTACTTTAGCGATACTTCTAACGTAAGCACGAGTTCGCCTGAGATCACTGTTGTGGAAACTAAAAGGGCTCGTTTCGCCCGCTAGGATAGGCGACAAGAGGTAGGCAACCGGCCTTTTGTGATCTTCGACAACATTACTGTTCCTCATGGTGGTGTGCCAACCTTGACGGAGCCGTGTTGTGCCAAACTACTTTGCATATTTTCTTGAAGCAAAAAAAAAACGCTTTTGTTTTTTCTCGAGAAATCTTACCTTGACTTGCCCTTACAAATTAGCACAAATTATTACGGCTGGATCGTGTTCGTTGAAAGGGCCAACTAACACCTGATCCTATGGCTAACAGCATTCGCACAGCATTCGTTTGTTGTTCACAGTTAAGGAGCATGCAAGGTTAGGGTGCCAGACAATGCGGAGCCATGCTGCGTTACTGGTCTGAAAAAAGCGCTCTTACCTCGTGCATCGTTTGCGATCTTCTCACCCAGAGATTTGGGTACATCCTTTTTGTTCTCGGTGATCGTGTGTACAGAACTCCTCCGAATGTGCTTGGGGAACAGGGACATGGGCAGCGACATCAGAGCCATGGCGCCGCCCCAGATGACGAAGCCCAGCCACCAGGCCCCGATCCAGTTCGGGTGCTTGCGGGTTATTCCGGGTTTTTCTGTTTTTTTTTTTGCGAATAAAGTAGACGTCATGGTATTAAAGTGAATAGATATTTTTTCCTATATGGGTAATATGTGAACATATGAGATATCTCGCGAACTTTAAAGATCAGCTCTTCATTTAAAAATATTGCAACATGAAAAACAGTCAGAAAAGTATGCGTAATGTATACTAAGAGAGTTACATTAGAAACTCGTCAGCACTTAAAACATGAACTCGTCCCTGGTTCATATATCAATATGTAATGAAGTTGGGTAAACCAGATTGTTATTGTAATATGGTTTGTGTAGGCAGCCGCAGTGCATTAGTGTGAGAAACTTTTTGTTCTCTTTACAAGATATATGTAAAGGAAGGGTAGGAAATAATTCAGTTTATTAAATGCATTGTGACGAGTACTCAGTAATGCAGTGATGTGAGTACAGGAGCTCCACACAAACCTCGAAAGATAGGACCTGTGCTTTGCTAAGGGGTTGTTCAAAGTAAAGGAAGCTAAATTCCATACAATGAGTAAGAGACGGGCAAGAAGCTGCAAAATTTCCATAAGGCTGAGGAATATTCGTGCAAGTAAAATGATTTGACAGCAGCACTCTGGTGGATGGCAATTTTACGTACATACAAAGCTTAAACCAATCACTAGAACAATAAATTTGATATTAAACTTAAATAACTTATTTCCGGTCACCTTAACTATAACAGAAAGCTTTGATGAGCTTCCACGGAAAGGAAATATTACTTTGCAGAGAAAAGGCTAGCCTAGCACACTTGGACAACCATTTACTGCAACCATTTTCGCAAGGCCGCGGGAGATGCCAAATGACACGATTTCTAACCCAATCGCTTATGATCTCTTCAATATCCAGCAATCACAAGAGACTTCTAACTGGCAAGGTAGCGACTCATTACCACCAACAATTTCGGGCGTATGCTTCCTGAAGGTTGAGTAGGTGTTGTAAAGCTTTCCAAGAGCCTGGCGCGCGTGTGTGTGTTTCCTTTTTGCGAAATTTGCATCACTTCCTTCATAACATAGCTGAAACAATTAGCAACCTAGCACACAAGCACAAATTAAGATGGTTAAAGCCCTTTGCAACACCTTCAGTCCCAACTACATCTCCGATCTACGGAGACGTTCAGCAGCTCGCAAGGCAGGTACTTAATGAGGCAGACAATTTCTGGCACATGTTTAGTATAGGTCGAATAAGCCTCCTAAAGCTTCTAAAAGAGGCCGATAGTGTGTGAACTCTGCACAAGTGCCTTGAGAGTGTCCCTGCGCTCTTAGCAACTCTTTGCTCCTGGAGCTCCTTGAAGCTCTTAGCAACGCACTGGAAGCGGCCTTGAGAAAGGCTTCTCCTTCGGCTGTCTTCGGCCGCCTTCGGCTGCGACCTCCGGCGTGGTCCTTACGACCACTTAAGGTATTGCTGCCACCTGGATGATTTTTCACTAGTGTAGCTAGTTCTGTGACGGTGCGACACTTTGCTCGGTGTGACGTGGCATGTCTCTGAATACGACACTGACACTGCGTGAGTGACGGCTTAGCGCTCTCACAGACTGCTCGTACACAATCGTCTATTGTTTCTCCGTACCACATTTACTTCGTTCTTTTCTCTCATCTTTCTGCGCCCCTTGTCGTCGGTCTCTATACAGGGTAGCCAACAGGAGATATCCCGCGGTTAAGCTCCCTGTCTTTTCTTCAGGTTTAAATGAGAACACGTCTTTCAGCCAGTTTTGTTCTCACAGTGCCGGATGCGGGTTGAATGTTGCTGTTTTAAGCAATTCGCGAGCCCCTCTTGTATTACAGTGCACGAAAAGGTACTGCAAGATATTACAAACGCATTTAATCAGGGGTCGGGATATGCGTCAAGGAGCACAACGCCCGCAACATTTGTCCAGTCATATGTAGTGACGTAGTGCCATTTTAAAATATTTTCTTCTGGCACATGATTCGTCCTTCGCGAACATCCATTAAACCCAGGAATTGATTAAATATGTCATGAACATCCTGTTTGTGTGCTGAAATTTATGTAATCGGTTTTATTAGGTGTGTTCCAAATGGTGTTGTTCGCTGTCAGTGGATTTTTCTAGTTTCGTTTTCTTGAACGGCCTTTTTCCTAAATTTCCCCTCAGAAGTGTTTTTGACGTTAGCTTTATTTTCATTTGTTAATCGGTATTCCGTTAGTGAGGTGCTGCGGGCAGGGCACATTGCTTTTGTTAGCTCGAACTTATAATAATTTCTCTTACAGCTGACCTGACCCTTTCTCCAGCTGAAAAATACCGGCCGATCATGGCTTTCATCTTGAAGGCTAAAGCCATAGGCGTGCCGGCGCGATTGCATCCACCATGTATAACGAATCGGTGAAACGCGACAAACGAAAGCAGGAGTGAAAATTCCTTGCTAGTAAATTCTACCCTGCAAGGCAACATAACAAAAAGCAATTGCTCTCAGTTTCATACCAAATGGTGACTCGTAGATGCTGAGGCAAACAGACGCCGACACATATCCCAGCATAGGTCCGACCAAACGCAGAGACATGATCAAACCTGCATATAACAAGAGCAAGGGAGTGGTTATTTCACTGTATCACTTTTACCGAGGTGCCAAAAATGTTGTCGCGGCTGTGTCAATGTGCTTCACCGTGCAAGCACTAGAGACAATTTACCAGTGATTTTTTAAAGCAATCATCCATTCTGCGGTTGTGCACCTAAGCTTTACTTTAAGCGATAAGAACACGTTTACCTTGTCTATGGCTTTGAGTGGCATTGACGAACGGTACTATAGGTTCTCACTGGAGTGGCTGATGGTGTCAAATGAGAACCTTGCGGCGGCGAAGCTAATATATCGCACATACACTGTTCGCCTTCTCGTTTCATTGTGCAGTGAAACGTGATCTTCAGGGCGTAATTCATGGACCCGGGTCACAAACGAAGTCAAGGAGAGCGACTTAAAAAGTGCTCCTGCGAATTTCGAGAGCACTGGCACTGCGCGACAGTACAACGAAAGTTATCAGACGCCTTACCTCGTGTGCGCAAACAATTCCTTCTTTTTTTCACGCTTTCACTTTTCATTCTCCTTACCTGCTTTGCCATTAATTCTTCCCAGCCTTTTCCCACTTAGGCCGTAGAGGTAGCTTTGTGATGTAACAAACGCTGAATTCGTTCATTCGTTCTTCCCTCAGTACAGAGTAGGCAGCCTATTTCTTTTTTCTGGTTATACTTCGTTTCTTTCATCTCCTATGTCACTCTCTCGCTAGCTCTGTCTCTCTTTTTTACGAGACCACGTTAAAGAATAGAACACGCTTATATTGAAATGTACCATGGAGTCATAAAAGCGTAACGAAACTCGGTCTGCAAGACTTCTGGCTACAGGACTGCGCAACTTCCACCGAGGAACTCGTGACTTTGTTAGCTGAATTAGGTACGTCGAAAATCTCGAAGACTGCAATACTGGCAAAAGACAATACAGACTACACATTGAAAACAATCTAAATAATAACTCAAGACATCACTTTTGCAAAGACTTATTCGGACACGATTGCATATCACTGCATAACACGCAAAGTATAGCTTGTAATAATGATAATTTCCTAAACATTTACTGGCATCGGTGTACATTTAACTAGAAAATGAAGCGGACGCGTTTCCGGTGACACGCGCCCGGCTGCTACAATACCTTTAGCAGTAAAAAATTGTAGGTTAAAAAATCTAGTACGGCAGTTGTGGTTTTCTTTAGTTTCTGTGCGTCCTCAACGAGGGGCAGTGGCGCAGAAAAGATACAGAGTTGTTCTACTTACTGAAGTAGACTGGAGAGTTCTTCTTCTTAACGTTGTCGTCTGTGTACGTTGCACCCGAGATGTAGAAAGCGGTGCCGCCGATACCGTTCAGGAAGTTGGCCAAAAATAGCAAGCACACGGCCACAATGGCTGTTGGCGCGGGTGTCTCGTCGGTTACGCTGCTTGCCCCCTCGTCGAAATTCGCTTCTGCCGCGGTGCAGAACTTAAGCTGCGCCCGGGAACTGCGCGACGCGACGTCCGACTTCGCACCGGACGCGGGCCCTCCTTGATTTATAAATCCTGGCCCGTAGATGATGTACGGCAGCACGCTGCAGAAGCATCCCAGCACGGAGACCCAAACTCCGAATGCGATTATCTTTGGCCGGCTGATCTTCGTAGCGTAGTAGCCGATGAGAAGGCTGGCGAAGAGCGCGCTTATGTTGTCCGCGATGAGGATGACTCCGAACGTCTTGCCCGTGAGGCCGAATTTCTTCTCTAAGGTGGAAATGCAGCCGTTGAGGTAGGCCTTAAGGGCCCCTTGGAAAATCCCGAACAGCGTGTAGAAAAGGAGGAAGTAGTAAGCCTTGGCGAATCGCTGGAGCCACGGTGGCCTGTATCGAAAGACGCCGCACATAAAATCCGGGTCCGTCTCTGGTCCCTTGACGCCGTCATCTTCCGGGTCCTTCGTCGGAACGGATTCAAACTTGTGGGTCTTTCCGGAAGGCATGAATACTTAGCGAAGAGCTGCAATACTGGAGCGAAGCAGTGAGTTGAACTTTGAATTGTGACGCGTAAGACGTTCCTAACTAGGCTCACTATCAAGCCCGAAGCGTGACTGTGAATTTCGGCACTTGACCAAGATGCCGGCTGGAGATCCGCGCGGGTGCGCTTCGCCTGAGTGTGTGCTGCACGAATGAAGATCTAGATGGCTTTGAAGGGTCCGCAAAATCGGCCGGCGCCACGCTTCTGATATCCGCTAAGCAAACTGCTGATAAAATCTAGATGCGCGTTTTCTAGATACGCCGCACTCCATGAATGCTTGCTGGAAGATATCGGGTCGCACCACGCGACCCGACGCTTTCTTTCTCTCTCACTTGTTTCTATCGACTCGTTCTCTTGGCAATGATGTCACGCTCCTCAGCACTTTCCTACGAGTGGCATGAGCTTGATAAATTTCTTCAAGTACATATGTGAGGCACAGTGTCAGTTCACGACTTGAAGACCTACAGATTCCACGCTCAAACTCGATGTGAGAAGCAGGTTGCGAAGCAAGCAATATTTAGTACTCGTCCTTCGAATCTACAAAATGTAATTTCTTGCTTTCAACTAAAGTACGCTGCACTGTAAAACAGAACATATTTGAAAGACAGGTTAATGTTACTGAAATTTTCTCATAATATTGGTCATGATTGGCTCTTACGCGTTGCATTTAATTGTATGTAACGCGTTACGTACATTCACATGTTACATTGTTACATTCCTACAATGTTACATTTAGTCATGCTTGTAATTGTTATCATTCCCGCACACAGCTGTAGCGTCACCGGCGTTTTGCTTCTCATTGCTGGTGCAGTTTACAGCTACACGAAGCTACAGTTACACTCTCATATTTAAGATTGCATTGGAGTTTATAGTGATCCTTTGTTTTGATTAGTATGAAGCCGAACGTGCATTATGTCCTGTTGAGCACTCTAGCTATTGGCAAACTATCTTCAGAAAGCCCTCAAGTGTACATTTCCTATATATATATATATATATATATATATATATATATATATATATATATATATATACACACAGTGAAGTAGACGCGCGTATGAAGCGGTTTATTGACGTTTCGGCCGGGGTCCGGCCTTCATCATTCTGATGAAGGCCGGACCCCGGCCGAAACGTCAATAAACCGCTTCATACGCGCGTCTACTTCACTGTGAATATTTACCCGGACCCAGAACTGGTTTTTTTCTGGTATATATATATATATATATATATATATATATATATATATATATATATATATATATATATATATATAGAGAGAGAGAGAGAGAGAGAGAGAGAGAGAGAAAGAGAGAGGAATTCTTACTTGTGCATAATTATCCCAAGAAGCCAGCGATATTTTCCCGAGAAGTCTAAAGGTATAATTAATTAATTACGACAGTTTTGCTAATTAGCTATTAATGTAATACATTTATGACACGTGTTGCAATTTATTAATAGTAGCCCGGGGAATATATTTTCTTCAAACTCGAACAAATTTGGCGCATGACGTCATTTTCTAGACATGCGTTCCCAGAACGTGCGACGAACTACACTTGCCTTCGAATTCATTTCAGCCTACTTTTATGCTTGAATGCATAAAAAGGCGTTTTGTTAGACAAGTGGAACAGTGCATTTTGACCGGAATTTTGACGGCGTTTACAGAAAATCTGGCACTAGCATAAAGATTCCTTCCAAATTTATGTACCTTGAGAGCTCACTGGCTTTAATTGGCAGGTCCCATATGCAACCTCTCAAAATGAATTATTTAAAGGTATCTAATGAATTTTTGCTATGATATGCTTTTCGGTGTGTCCTGAAAATAATATGGGCCGCTTCAACTAATGCTTCTCCAAGAGTAAAATCGTGCTATCTGGCATTATCAGTAACTTATGGTGTTTTACGCGCAAGAACCATCGTCTGATTACGAGGCACGCCGTAATAGGCAATTAATTTTGTCCATTTGGGATCCTTTGATGTGCACCCAATGCACGGCACTCGGCAGTTCTTGAATGTCGCCCTCATCGAAACGTAGACGCCGCGGCCGAGAACCAGCCGCTGTAAAGGCCGCTCCGCTGTCATATCGGACGGAAAAGCTGCGGCACTAAAAGCGCGACGAAGTTTAAAGCGTAACGTCGCGGCCAATCGTAGCTGATATTGATACGACGCGTTTTTCTTGGCAAGCATCTGCCATGACGTGCCGTATCCGTATTTGCGGCTACATGCCATCATTCATCGTTTGCTAGTACGACCTCCGTTTATTACTCCAACCGTCAATCAGGATTCGTTGCCCCCCATGGTCTCTAGCTCGCGCTGGAGCGTCACCGCACCAGGAAGCAGGAAAACATTCTGAGCTGTCATCTCCTCCTCTTCAACAACTATGTCTGCGCCTTTTGCACGAGAGGCACGCCGACCGCGTACACATATGCACTGATGACTCGGCAACCCTCCAGTGTTCATCCAGAGCCGTGGGTCTTCTCAGTGAAAGCCACTGCCGTGAGTTTCAAGACGGCATCGACGGCTTCGGAATTTGCAGCTAATCGCGCTGCACTTCGTCTCGTCAGCCAAGAACAACCTCTAAGATGGTGGATATTCCACGATTCGAAGGCAGCGCTACACTTTTTGCTATCATCCCTGCGCCGCATACCAGATGAACAACTAGCATTCGAGATCAGAAAATTTATCCATACCTTGGCCGAGAAAAAGCACCACGTCACATTTCAGTGGTTCTATATAAGTCCCTGTGGCGTCATATAGGTAACGAGCACGCCAATAAAGCTGCTCTGTGAGCTCCTCAAGGCAGCAAAGAAGAATCTATACCTTCTCAAGGTCAAATGTCACCAGATAATTTCGAGTGGTTGCACAGGGTATCAATTTATGCATCTGGAATACCCCATGTTTTCAAAGCAACCAGCTGCACCATCTGGGCTTTTCGATCCACCTTCGCATTCCGAGTGGACTTTGCCGAAACAACGCCACCCTCAATTGTCAGCTATGATTATGAGTTGCCTCCACGAAGCCTTTTGTTTTTTTGTATTGAAATGACCCACACCACTGCGAGTTGCTCTGCGTAACTGCCCTCGCTACAGTGTACAGAGATGATCGCCTGTAACCGCGCTACCTCACTTTTATCACAGGCCGTTATCAGAGCAAGCCATTTTAGCATGCCCACCTCATAAGCTATCTCAGGAGAGAACGACAAAGGCATTGCTACAGTTTCTAAGCACAACTGACTGTATCCTGAATTGGCGCTCAATGTGCTGCACGTGATCCTATACTGTGACAGTATATGATGATTGTGGCTTGCTGTCATCGCGTGTCTGTGAGCCCTGAATATCTCTCTCTCTCTCTCTGTCTCTCTCTCTCTTTCTCTCTACACCCGTTCACCCGTTCTCCCATGAAAGGTAGGAAACCAAGCTTTTCCATTCCGATTAACCTGCCTGCTTATTCTTTTTTCGTCTCTCTCTCTTTCTCTCTCTCTCTCTCTCCCTCTGTCAACCACAACATAATTTGAAAGCTAAACTAGTAGGGAATGTACTCCTGAGCGTAATCGTCCTCCAAGCATGTTCGTGTCGAACCCGAATTATGGGCAAAGACCAACTTAAGCGCAATAAAGGATGACGGACGAGTAGAGAAAAGCAGATGGGTTAGAGCGTTAGCTTCAACTGGTGCTTACTGCTCACACAATGGAATCTTTATACACTGAAGGTGTCGCAAAGGGGCAACATTTGTCTGTTTAAAGAGCGTGCCTCTGCGACAAGTGTGGTCCATTGGGGACGTCTTCGCTGTGTAAAAATTCCGCTGTGTGAGCGGTAAACACCCGTTGAAGTTAGCGCTCTGTCCCATCTCTTTATCTATTCTCATTCGACGTCTTTTATGGTGCTTAAGTTTGTCTTAGCTTTCAGAAAAATGAGCCAATAAGCCCCGTTGTCTTCGTTAACCCAACTACTGGAGTTAAGGTCCTAAAAAAAGTGAGTTATGAAAGACGCCGGATTAAGTTCGAGAACCTAGGTTTCTTTAACGTCCACTTATACCAGTGCAGGTAACTGTTTCTCTTTTTCTTTCTTTTTTCCTTTTTTGTGTCATTCTACTCCCACTAGAATACAGCCGGTGCGACGAGTAATCTACCCCGCAGCCTCGTGCTTAGCACCCCAGCGCCACATGCTCTGAGTATTATTATTATTATTATTATTATTATTATTATTAGTAGTAGTAGTAGTAGTAGTAGTAGTAGTAGTAGTAGTAGTAGTAGTAGTAGTAGTAGTAGTAGTAGTAGTAGTAGTAGTAGTATTGTTGTTGTTGTGGTTGTCGTCGTCGTCGTCGTCGTCGTCGTTTCATATGAAAACACGCATATACACTGGGGAAATAGGGAAATATGGAGAGAGCATGGTTGGAAAGTGCCACCGAGAGCGGCAAGACGTTTAAACAAGCAGTAAAATGAAGAAAAATAACATACAGGTTGCACCAGTTACATAAGAATGTAAACACCAGAGAAAGAATTTTCTTCTCACTCAGCCACCATGGCGCATTCCAAGCATGTTGTTAGATGTAATGTGCAGGGATAGATGGCCGTAAACAAATAAAAGCCAGTATTATGCAAAAAAAAAACACTTATATATATACTGTTGCCTTCAGATGTTGAGACAATAGCAATCCGTGCTCAGAGCATGATATTGTATAAGTATACTTATAGGAAAGTAAACGGAATTTGCAACAGCACATGACCTTATGCATGCGGTGCACATCTATTGGGGAAGTGTGCCATGAGAACTTAGTGAATTCCTTATTTATGACATATTTTATTGCACTAATGGTCACCGTTTGAATACCATAGCTTAGAAGATTGAGTAGTCGATCCCAAATTTTGGAGTCAACTTGTCTGCTTTTCTGTTCTAGTTCTTCTTGTTTAATAAATGTATCTTATATACTATTAGGCGCGCTGTATTGGGATACGAAATATCATGAGGAAAACTCAAGACGATACGCAGGAAGCGCGCTCCTCGTGTACCGGTTCAATTTTCCTGTGTCAACTATTGTGCCCCAAGACAGCGAACCTAAATGTCAGCAATGCACAACCAAATATCTACGAATTACCGCCTTTTCAAGCGTGTCTGCCCTCCTTCGTTTTATACAGCGGTTTGAACAGTTTCGTATAGCTACCTATACATTCACTTTCCCGCCGTGCATTTTATGCCATCACAGAGTGAGTCCATTACAAATGAGGCCAATTTCTCAGCAGGCGAGAGGGAACTCCCGTCAGCAGCGCACTTGCTGCTGCGCTGGTTTCTCTCCCTCGGCAGTCATCTTGCGCATGGCGTCCTCGTCCAGTTCGACCATGCGCAGGCAGTTGTCGTCCCACACGGTCGCGGCAGCGGCGGTCTCCTCCGCACGGGCGTCCGCTTCCCCGTACAAGTTGGTGACGCGCTTGCTGTAGTAGGAGACCATCAGGTTGCTGAGGAGGCCAAGGCTCAGGAACGCTATGGTCACGCCGTGGAAGACGACGCGCAGCTTGTCCGCGTCGTAGAACGAGCAGTTGCCTCGGCGGCCGCCTCGCTCGTCCCACGCAATGCACGTCGCGTCGAACAGCGCGGAGTAGATCAGCGGGTACGGCACGGCGGCTGTGAAAATACAAACGAATCAGTACATCCGTAACATTTTTGGTAGGCAGAAAATGGTGCGGGGAAATAAGGTGGTGTGCCCTACGGAGACATCAGTGACACAATATATTTCACTTGCATTCTTGCAGGCAGACAGACAGATACAGAGGGCATATGGACACGTACGGACGGACGTAGGGACACGGACGGATGGAAGGACGGCACACGAGTTCGACCTGAGTAGGATGGTACTCACCTATAACAATTCGCAGTGAGATTTCCCTTTTTTAACTTTGCCAGCTGTACAGGAACAGGTTAGGAACACGTTTTAAGAGCCTCTTCTCTTGATACGCTAGTCAATTTTCTTTGCTCCGGAAAACTGCTAACTGCTCTACTGAAGTGAAGCTCCACTGCATTGAACGCGAAGAGAGGGGCCACCATAACACATAATGAGGCACGTTCGACTACTTCCTTTTTTTTTTCCTCCTCTGCAATGTAACTTCACACCCCTGTTGGTTTCACCACTAAATCTCACGAAGCTGTCGTGGCTCAGACGAAGGCATGAATTAGCTCCGTATTTTTCTTTATGTGTGTGTGTGTATATATAGAACACTATTCAGACATTCAGATTCAGGCACCTGATGTGAAATTGAGATCAAAGTAATATCGCAAAACCAAAGACATCACCTGAATCACTGGACAGCGCACATTGAAAGCATACCAACCTAGCAGATTAAATGCTGCTCCCATCATCCCAACTGCAAGGCCTTTGTCCGCTGGATCAACGCATCTAGAACAGAAATAAATGTCAGTCAGTCACTTTTCGACAATCGTTTTCACCAGCAACAATAGACACAACAGTTTGTTCGATAAGCTTTGGTAAAAAATTATGCAGATCCTGACCACAATTTCTAATCAATCGGAACTGAAGCTTTCATGAAGCGCGTAATTAAATGCTGTACAACTGAATATTTTACACACAGCGTTTTGCGCCATGCCCATTACGAGCCCTTCGGCGAATGTGTCAAGAAGCGGAGACCCTATGACCGCTAAATATATTGTCTCAGCTAACGGCCCACTTTGCTATGACACCGTATACAGGGTCAACGCCTCCACTAGAAGAGGCCGATTCTGGAGATAGTGCAATAGCAAACTTACTTTGTCAGAGTCCGACCAAGGAGGTCTGCCAAACCACGGGAAAGTAGGCGTACAGAAGGTTGCTTTATTGAAGGGATTCTGCTCTTGATGACGTATTTTCTTTGCAGTTATCACATTTAGGTACTATTTGTTGCTGTTTCACTGTGTCAGAAAACGAGGTTAGCAGCCGGCCTTCGGAAGTGCCTTTAAAGATGGAAGTGTTATCCTGTGTATGAGCTATTCGGCAGGGCAGCCGCAGCACTGCAGTAATCAGCAGCAGCAACAACGGGAAAGTCGAAAGGCATATGCAAAAAAAAATGCCTTGCTTTAAAATTGTGCTCTTTTGACTCATCTGTACGCTTTTTGAACGTCCACTTACAGGATAGCACAATCTGCCCGCCGCTAACTGCGAATTTGTCACGTGATAAGCTTTTAAGATATGCACGCCAGCATAGGAGGGCGTTCTACCGCCCCTCTTCGGAAGCTTGCAATGATTGTGAGTCACAGTGGCATACTTAAAAGACCTCGTAATCAACGAAGCCTCAAATCAAACTTTTATCAGTCCAGATTATGAGAACAAGCACTCTGACCTGAAACTGACAATCACTCCTCCGACCCTCGGTAGCTGTGCCAAGAGTTTGCTGACGCTGGTCAGGGCGACAAGGATGAAAAGGCTGTCGCATCCGAATTCACAGAAGCCGTCCGTCACCACAGCATCTTCAGTGGTGCTGTTGTTCATCAGACAGCTGCAGTGCATTGTTACCTGTGCGAAAAAGACTTTCGTGTTTCTACGTGCGCTGTTGTCATCAACACAAAACGATATCAAGATTTGTCAGCGCAAAAATGTAGATGTTGAGCAGCGTGACCGTACAAGACGGTGGATAATAAAAGCTAATATAAAGTGCTCTTCATAAAGGGCTGTATGCTGAAACGCGCAGATGTGTCTCTGCCAATACAAAGTTATGTCGACACATTGTACTGAATAGATGACGTCTCCTTCGAGATTTTTCAAGCTCTAAAAAGCTTATTTCAATAAAAAGCTTGTTTCAGCAGAACTGCTTGTACCTAAATCTTCACGAAATTATATCTTTCTTCGTTTATATCTTTAATGTGAGGCCATCAGCGACTTTTAAGGCCGTCTGACACGTAATGAAATACTGTCAACAAACTATCAAACACATATCACTAGTGGTATCGAAAATTCAACCTGAATAGCTGTCCGTGTCTCGTAGAATCCTCACTGTGATAATGTTTCCCTTTCAAATTTATTTCCCATTTCGGTATGATTGGAACGTGCAATATAAAGGAAATGACATGCAGCGGTACATTCTTGATGGTGAGGTCTGCGTGTTGGCGCACATTTTCTTTTCGGATACACATTTTTTTTTTCGATGAAGTGTTAAGATGAAACAATTGCGGTAAATTGAGAAGTTTCACGCTAGCACGCCAACTCATCCCCAGTTGCATTCCGTGGTTGTCAGGCATCCTGTATCTGCTTTGTCTTTAGTGACTGGGGCTTGCTTTTGTGTATACCTGCCTGCTGGCTCTACTATCGGCTTACACAACAGTGGGATGGAAGATTTCCACGAGCAAACACGCGGCGCCGCAGTGAAGCGAAACGGCGGGTTTTAAACCTGAAAAATGAGAGAGAAGCTTGCCCCGACTTTGCCTACAAGATGTATCTTCTAGGTTCAATGGCTACCGGAAAACATGTAAAGTGCGTTCAGCGGGAGTCTCTCTAATAAGTAATATTATCCATTTTCTCGGTAAGAACGCCTCATGGAAACTGACTCACCAGGGCTGGCACCTTACAGAGATACACTTCGTGTGTATGCCCATGTAACGGCAGACAACCTTACGGCAATGTGTAAAGTTCCCGACCTATGCCAGGAAGCCATCTAAAGTCGCCTGTGCTAGAAAAGAGCTGCCAGTACGTACTGCGTACGAGACGCTATCTTTTCTAATACTGACCAGCCCTTTTATGTTTACTTGTTATACCCGCCGTCCAGGCCAGTTTCCCTTCTGCCGCTACTAATAACAATGAAAAACGCCTAGAGATGCTGCCACCAAGTGGCGAGCCACATGGGTGGTAATGTACAAAGAGCGGCGAGAGAGCAAGGCGCCAGAATGACCGAGAAAAAATTGACACAGAACGAAGCCCTTAAGAACGCTTGTAGTCGGTCGACAGGCGGCAGCCTTCCAAGTCAATGAGCTTGAGCGCCCCGCTCGCACTCAAGTTCTCGAGTCGCGTATTTATCAGACAAGCTATTCGAGTAGCGGAGCCACTCGATGACAACGGCCTGTCTCCTGAGCTCACCTTTAGCCCTCCCCCACCCCAGCCCCCCTTTAGCGGATCCCTCAGAGCAACAGGAACCAACGGCTCGTAGCGTCGAAAGTAGGGGAAAATAAATGAAGTACTCTCAGGTGGGCGCCATTACCTTCTCGCGATAGGAAAACAGGTCTTAAAGTGATATGCTAATATAGTTTTTAAAGCGAAGCCTTCTTTGTCTCTTCCTTAGATTTTCCCACTGCTGCTGTTGCTGCTGCTGTCTAGTACACCGTGAAGGGTGGCGGTTCAGAGCATGTGTATCAGAGAGGAAAGGCGATGCGAAAGAGAGAAATCAGAGAGGAAAGGCGATGCGAAAAACTCGTTTGAACCCCACCTCGTCGAATGGGCACAATGCCCTCTGGAGCTCCCTGGGCGTCGCCACATTCGCCTCTTGAAATCTGAATTATCCGTGACCGCCCTCAAGAGCACTGCACAAACTCCAATGCTTCCCTTTAGACTAACGTGCCAGTCCAGAGGGGCCGTGATAGAAGTGTGGAGAGCAGGGAGAAGAGGCCGTTCCCACACAAAGGGGGGGGGGGGGGGGTAGAGTGACGCGAGAAAGCAGGGAAACCCTACTACTGTACGACAGTAGTTGCGGGGAAGCTGGATAAGCTTAAGTTCAAGGTAAGGTACAGTACGCTCCTGCTATTTCTGAAAAAATAAACACCATAAAAATATGTCAAGTGGACAAATTACGCAGGGCGTGCAGAAACAGAGCCACATAATTAAAACGCACCGCGCGGTCCAGGCGACCCTATGGACCGGTCGACCGTCTAATCAACACTTCAGTGCCCACTGCGGTAGCTTTGCGGCTATGGCATTGCTAGAGGTCGCGGATTTGGTCCCGACCGCGGCATCCGCATTTCGACGGCGGTGAAATAGAAAACGCACGTGCACTTAGATTTTGGGACACATTAAAGAACATCACGGTGTCAAAATTAATCCGGAGTCTGCCACTACGTCGTGCCCCATAATCCTATTGTAGTTTTGGCACGTACAGCCCCATAGTCCAATTCAAGTTTAATACTTCTGCCACGGTGCGATGGGTCATGTGAGGCAATGACAATGCTCGACCCTCTCAGAGAGAAGTGGTTCTTGTGGGGAAGGAGAAAAGGCTAGCGCTATTTTCTGCAACCCATGCGGGAGCATGGCTCAGCGCCAGCAGGGTGGAGGGGATGGGGTTAAAAGAGAGAGAGGGTAGGAGGGAGAAATGTAGAGGGTCGTAGAGATGGAAGCGAAGTAGTAGCCGATCAGGAAGCCCGAGGTGGTGGAATGGCCGTTAGGCCAGCCGTCTTTGTAGAAATGTCCTATAGTCTCGCCGAGAGCCCCGACGAGTCGAGGTTCTCGACGACACTTAGGAAGGCTGGTAGCTGATTACGACAAGGGAAGAGGATATCTTCCTGTCGTGAACATGGGAGCCCCAGGCGGTGGAACTCTTGCAGAAGTCGACCGCGGTGCTGCAGGTGAGCAGGGCAGGCCAGCAGGAGGTGTTTCAGAGTTTCTGGTTCACCACAGGAGGCACAGGCTGGCGAGGTGGCTTTCCCAAGGCGGTGCCTCTCAGAGGTTATGGAATATGGCGCACAACAACGGCTCAAGGAAACCCCTCTCCCTGTGTGTTCTGTGCACTACGCAAACAAACAGCAGTAGTGCACGCGAGGTAACGTTTAACATCAACTTACCACTCTCCTGCTAGACAAAACGTTGACTAAATTAAGCTTTCGCCGTCAAGATCACCTCTAATTATCGTCAATCAAAGCAACCAGCACAGAAAACTTCGCTTAAATCGATTCCCACAGTGTGTGGGGTCGGTATCATTGTTTATAATCACTGTTCAAATTCATAACCCAGCATGTTATAAAGCCCATCGGGTTCTGTATGGCATTCGAGATTGCAGTGTATCTCTGCTGCCACAGTGAAACGCTTCGTAATCTCTGAGATCGTGCTTTTGGCGTGCTGCGACGTCACCGCTCACCCTTAGACGAAAGGAATGCACTGTGCAGTAGCTTAAATACGCCGAAAACGGTGGTTTTGTTCGCATTTCAATTTATAGCGTCAGAGGCATGGATTGTCGAGAGCCAATTACAAAACAATTGTCGGCATCAGCTTGCCATAGTAGTAATAACGACCCAGCGGTTGTCCGGAATCGACCCATGGCGTCTTCACCCCAATTTCGTCAACACTACGCACTTCTAAACCACCGGACTCAAGCCTGGTTGTCACTCGGCTTGAGCTAAACCTAAACTAAACTGAACTAAACCACGACCACAAACTGCGAGAGGTATGCAGCTACCGTCGTTGTTCGTGCTCCTTGTTCAGTTTCTCCCATGCGGAACTATGGCGCGCCTCATGAGGGCCCATGTATGCAAAGCAAATTTGCACATTAGAGGCATTCTCGTAAAAAGGTGGCGGCCATTCTTAATGGGCATGAGTTTCTGCGAACAAAATGTTTCTGTGTTGTTCTTTTTTTTCTTTTCTTCTCTTGGCTCCAGTAGCGTAGCAACAGGGGGGGGCCGGGGGGCCGTGAGCCCGGGTGCAAGGGGTCAGTGGGGGGGGGGGGGTGTCATATACGTCTGAAGACACCCGGAACTTGTTGATATCCTCGCCTTTCTCGACTACAGCCGGAGGGGGGGGGGGGGGGGGGGGGGGGGTGACAGTATACCTATGGGCCCCGGGTGCCAGACGACCTAGCTACGCCACTGCTTGGCTCTATCAGATAGCTGACGTCAGTCCCCATATTATCGCTTGATCACTTTTAGCGAGATTGCTCGCGTGCTCGTTCATTCGCTTGGCCACTAATACAATGTCCCTCTCTCTAGTGAGCAGTCGCGTTGTTGGCATTAGGGGGTGCGAAGGTGGATGAATCCCCTAAAGGGGTTGACTAATAATTCGATTCCAACACATAATTTGCTCCCAAATGATCTGAGCAAGCCTTGAGGGTCAATATGGACGTCCACCGCCTATAACCATGAAGAAGTGCATCCATAAAATGTCTCACAATTACGTGGAGCAAACAGGGGGGCCTCGGTGCTCCTTTTTCCATTGCTATCTCAAGTTAGTTTCGGTTTGACATCTACCACAGAGCAGGAGGAAATCTTAACTGACGCTACGAGCGACTGCCGTTACATTTGTCATTACGTTTTACATGACACTAAACTGCGTGAGAGATGCCATTGTAATATGGTATTGTAAAACATATCTAATAAATAACAAAATAGAGTGACTATATATGGTTTTGAACTTATTAAAGATCAAATACACTATCCGCCCGATGCTGAACATGGCAGACAGAACAAGAAGCCCTGGGCCTACATTGCGTTGTTTATTTTTTCTGGTTGCGGATTGCTTTTTTTACTTGACTGTATTACATGAAAGTGAGCTTTACCGTGTGGTCTCTTGAGAAAGGATAACTGTCTTCAAGGAAGCTTAATTCAAAAATTACTAAATTTTCTGAGCCGGATTCATGTTCTAGGCCTGACTAAACTTTAAACGCAGATCTCGCTATTTCTCAATATCTTGGTAAGCTACAGCAACGCTAAATAAGAAAACAGCAAGGAACAGGGACTCCACACTTCTCTCTAGAAGTATATAAGAAACTTCTCTGCGTTTCTAATGCCTCGCAGCAGCGCAACAAACTAGCAAGACACATCGAGAGATAATTGCTTATCTTCGTACACTGGCCTGGCAAGGAAGAAACCCAAGGGGCCCCTCAAGTGAAACCTGAAGTACTACAGGTGCCACCCAAAAGCAGCGTCAGCTGTCCCGAATATATATGGCCTTATTGTTCGACATGTTTGCTCTTGTCAGCGCACCGATGCCGACTTTCCGAGTCTTCTTGGCCTGACAGTGAACTATCGACAATGAATGCTTAGCCGAAAATGGTCGAAGACTGTGAAATCTGCAGAAGCTCGCGCTTAAAAAGTTTTGCTTACATTTCCGTCTTCGGAGCAGCCAGCTGCGCAGGGCGAAAAATACGTCGCTTTTTCTAAAACGTGGCACACTGGCTGAAAGGAACTGCCTGTACAGCCACAGTCCTTGTTGCAGTCGTTGATTATAGACAGACTGAAATGTAGAAGAAATCGAAAATAGTGCGTGCTGTTAAAGTCACATACTGAATTGACGCCTTTTCTGATTACTTAATGAACAGTCATCGGCGATAAGCGACGGCAGCATATATAACATCATAAAAATGTAGAAGCTCAACAAAGAAGAGCAATATTACGTAGATGACAAACGCTTTCTTATGTGCTACTACTGGCGTGAAAAGTTTTCTGGGAGCAGGATTTACGAAATAAGGATGTCTTATTTTCCGGGAATCACGAATGAATATCATAGAAGCAAAGCCTGCAATCCATAGTAGCTGCCTGCATATTATATGCTACAAAAACTGTATTTCATTCTTTCAGGCACTACATGCCGGAACTGAGCGCAAATTTAGCCTTTCTTTTCATGGAACCTGCACTCTGCAGACGTTTAAGACCGACTGACATTTGCATAGAAGGAATGAAGCTGTGGTCCTTTTAATTTTACAAATAGGTCCCTCACTCAACGAGAACAGCTGAGCTTCACAATTTTTTTTTGCCTTGGCGTTGAATGCCGAGAAATAATACCGCAACAATGGGCGATATGCCCATAAGGCACTAGCAAGCTTCTAAATTCTGAACGCGTACGGACGGGCTAGTTGGTAGATCATGACTTAGTCATAAGCAGCGCACCTGAAAAAAAAAAAAGACGTGTCTTTGTTCGTGCCTGTATCCGTCTCTGTCCGTGTTCCCATACAGACAGCCTAACGGGACAACCTAATCTGGCATACCAAGCAACTCCTGAAAGCAGCCACATATTGAGCAAGAAAAAATAATTTTAAGTTCACATGGTAGACCCATAGCAAAGGGCTCATGCGAAAGTGTGTTGGAGCATGCGCAGTGCATGTGCATGAAGTCTTTGGATGGCCTTGCCCGGTTTCAGCTAAACTGAACTGCATGTCAGATTCTGTTCATTCAAGAATGAAATGTACGATGGCTGCCATTACATGCCAAGCGATATGAGCAGCGTGGTGTCTAATTCACGATCGAGCGCACTAACTTGTCTTCATTTATATGCTAGGCAGGAAAAAAAACGTTCCGCCTCGGGGAGTTCTTTTCTGAATTTTTGTTTCAGTTTTGTTACCATTATGCTTACATAAACATGGAGTACTGCTGAATGTGACAGTTTTATACTTACAGGTTGCCTGACATATTGTCTAAATAGAGGGGAAGGTCAGGGAGGCGGTGTTTCTACACAAATCGAAGCATGTATGAAGTTCGTCTGATTATGAGATAACGTCTGAATCTCAGTATGAAATAATTTTCTTACCGAAGAACGATACACTATTTACTGTCTGTTACCGGCCACCAAATCAAAATTCTTCAAATTTCTTGGAGTTTTACGACCAATTCGTTGCAAGTGTGGCTGAGGCAAAATATGTATTATGATATGCAGGGGATTTTAATATTGATATGGGCAGCAACAATGCAACTACGACAAAGTGTAGAAACATAATTTAATCCAATGAATTCTTTAAGATAATCAGCCAACCAACAAGAATAACAACCCAGTCACATTCTGAGTTGAGCCTATTCTTTACGAACTTGTCCCACTATTGCGTGAAAACGGACACCCGCCGTGGTTGCTCAGTGGCTATGGTGTTGGGCTGCTGAGCACGAGGTCGCGGGATCGAATCCCGGCCACTGCGGCCACACTTCGATGGGGGCGAAATGCGAAAACACCCGTGTACTTAGAATTAGGTGCACGTTAAAAAACCCCAGGGGGTCTAAATTTCCGGGGTCCTCCACTACGGCGTGCCTCATAATCAGAAAGTGGTTTTGGCACGTAAAACCCCAGAACCTAGAAAAAAAACGGACGTTGTATTTTGTCATATCAGCTATCACTTACCCGCCTTCCTGTGTTCAGAGAAAAACCGCACGCGCACGTGTGCATCCACGGTCACTTCTTATCGGTCATTCATGGCCGCAGCTCTCAGTCCCTCTCGCGAAACAATAATAAAAACTGGCTGGGAAGTACTTATTAGGACAAGTAGTGCGGAAGAATCGTGTGACTTATTCGTCGAAACATTTAAGCACCTGTAAGAGATTCACTTCCCAATAAAAGTACGTAAAGAAAATAAAAAGATGCTTAAAGTATAGGTAAAAGCGGAGCTGCCCAACGAGATTAAAAGAAAGGACCAGTTATGTCTGATTTTTTATAGCCTTTCGTAGCCCAGGTGGCCTAGGATGACGGGGGAAATAAGTTAACTAAAAAACTCCGATTAGCACAAAAAGAATAATGTTCATTTTTTTGTCTATTAATACGGGACGACCCGGTGTATTGTGGAACCGATAGAATACGTCATACCGACGAGAAGCTGAGTAACATATTAAGGTGAAGCTTTAGCTCGGAGTCTCCTATTTATAATATATGAAATGCGAAATTGTTTTTTTTATCTCGGCAACCACTGCAGCACGTTTGATGAGGTTTGTTGCATCCAAAGGAAAAAGTTAGAATTTATTGACAGTTGGTGGCGAATTTTTTATTTATGTCTTTAATTTTTAAGGCTTATTCTCAGACTGCCAAACCATCATGTTTACAATTTTCTAACTCAGCAATGAAAAATGGTATTACAAAAAAGTCTAAATTATGGGGTTTTATGTGCTAAAACCGCTATCTGATCATGAGACAGACCGTAGTGAGGGACTCCGGAAATTTTGACCACCTGGGGTTCTTCAACGTGCACCTAAATCTAAGTCCATGGGGATTCGATCCCGCGAACTCGTGCTTAGAAGACGAACACCATAGCCACTAAGCAACCACGGCGGGTAACGGTATTGTAGTACTTTAAATTGCATCTAATGGCACATCTAAAGCGGACAACATTGATATATTACACATGGCTCTTACAAAGCAAGTCATACGTGAGCCGAGCTTGTGCAAACCTCTTGTAAACAATGTACCAACTTCAGGTAAGATGTAAATTTACCTATCACTTTTTGTCCGCTTTGGACGCTGCAATGGATGCAGTTACCAGAACTGCGATATCTGTTCCTGGCGCAGAGCTGAGAATTTGTTTTTATATCATTCATATTTCCTTATTATATCTTCACTTAACCTATTAGCCTACTGTGTACAAGAACAAAGTACAACGACGTTTTCAAACCTGCAAACTAATACACATAACGCAAGAATGGTTTATTCGGTATGCTTATATTTCCTCTTTTGGGACACCAACTGCTAATTTATTCATCAGTGCTTGTGTCGTCAGAATCCATCAGTTTACCACTATATGTTACATGTGCGATGTAAAATTAAAAAGAAAAGCTTAAACTATTTTTCATCAATTTCATGCTCAGGAAAAACAACAAGGTTATGAGACAAGGAGAAGCGGAATATGGAAGGTAATAACCATTTGTTCAAACTCAGGAATGCAATGCTTGAGCTATATGTTGCCATGTCTTCTCAATCATTATTAATTTAATAATTTTGTTTTGTTTTCTTGCACTTCATGCAAGTTACACTAGAAATTTCTAAACGCGAGAACATAATTTGATAACGTAGGTACTTGCAGCATTGTGTTATGATATTTGCTACCTTTTTACATTACCAATGTAATCTCGAATTATGTGTTTATTTTTATGTGATCTCTAAATATGCCTGTGTTGCTGTGATTTCTTGCAATGGGGGCAGCGGGCTCGTCAAGCTGCCGAAGGGGAGCTTTTATCCACCGCTCATGTCTGTCTGTTCAGATAGACGAAATAAAATTGATTGATTGATTGATTGATTGATTGATTGATTGATTGATTGATTGATTGATTGGTTGATTGATTGATTGATTGATTGATTGATTGATTTGTGTTCATGTCCATGTGCGTGGGGTCAGAGTTATTTTGACCTATCATGGAGAAGTAATGACGAATAAGAAATAAAAACCGATTGGAATATTTTTGCGTTATTTCGGCCCAAGTTTTCGAATGTTACACGCCTCATTGAGAGAATCTAGCGTGTGACCGATACCGAAGTAAGAAAGAGCTACGCATTACCAACAACTATTGCAACAGTGTGTATTCACTTGTATGCAAACTACATACCTGTTAGAAGTGCTCATGCTGGTTCCAGCAAGCTGCCAGCCCGAACAGGAAAGGGACATGCCAGCAATGAGGAAGCTGATTTCAATAAGGTCACTGGCCGCCTCCATGAGGGCTATGGTACGGGCCTTAGGTTTTAAGAATCTGATCATCAGACCACCGAGAAACACTCCCAACATCATGGCCAGAATCTTTGTAGGACCTGTCCTAACACGAAAAAAAAAACAGAACAGTTAGTCTTGATTATTTATTTGATTTATTACTTTTTGTAAACTTCTCAAATGTGTTCACTACTACAACAAGCTGTGCTGTAAGCCGCAGAAGGTATCAGCCTCACTGTAGGCGTAAACATTTTGGAGATGCTAAAGGTTGAACGTTTTACATCACTTTTTTTAATGAATACAAGAAATGCATACTCACGCTATTTAATGTGATCTGTAAATATAAGGGCTAAAATGGCAAATCCAGCTAGTATGAAGAATATCATTACTGTAGTGATGTATGGTACGTAAGTGTGATTCTAGCATAGATAAGAGGTAAACGTGCAATATTCTATTTTAGTGCAATCCGAGTAAGAAAACTCAAAGGAAGGCAGCATTTTCTAAAAAGCACAAGAAGATATTGCATCGTACCGTTCTATTGCACTTTCCTTACATGAATAAATATGAACTTCATGGTGTTTTATGATGGCTTAACCTTAGTCATTCTCGAATATCCGCTAAAACCTCCATGCGTGCCAAAAAACTATCGCGCGTTGTGTAATCACAGGAACATCTCAACTATTTTCTTTTTTCCTTTCTTCTTTGATGAAAGGTAAAGTGGGGGAGGCCGGCATGGTGACTTATTATTTACTCGCCTGTAAAAAGGCTTGCATTTGAAGCCGACACCCTGTAGTGTATTTCGACATACTTCGGGAACATAGTAATGTAGCCACCGGTACCGTTGTAGACAAACATTATAGTTGCAATCTTCCACATGAGAACAGGGTTTTTGCATAGCCTTGCGAATGACCGCCGGAATTCTGTGAATAAAAGGGAAATGCGAGCAAATAGGAGTAAAATAAACATTTAGAGAACAAACATACCTTGTACATATACGACAGTATGTCTGTGTATAGTATGTATGTAGTGGATAAATAGATTGTCCGAATTAGACCCAGCGGCTTTTAGTACATACCAAATTGTTCAAAAGTAAATCGCGAATAAAAGTCAGGTCTTTACACTGACCTAGTAACTATTCAAGACATGGTTACGAGTGTGCAAACAACGGAACAACATTTCGACAACAGAACTGATCTTCATCAGGCCATGACGAAGGCAAATGTCCATGTCAAAACCGTTGGCTCCCGGCTAAAGCTATCATTGTTTGCCTACTGCAGCGGAAATAACGAATCAATCTTTTGTTATACATATGAGTTCGCTATAGAAGAATTCGTTGTATAGGTGCTTGACAGTATATCCCTATCCAAGCAAATAAAATCTCAAAGAAAGCAAGCATTTTCAGAAAATTGGGGGAAAACATTGTACAGTACTGTTCGCAGGGCACATTCCTAATTTAATGAAACTTTGTGATGTTTCTATGATGGGTTAACTTTAGCGAATGTCATGACGAAAACATGCAATACAATGCGTTCACTGTTCTTATATTCGCAAATCTTCAAGCTTCTGTTTTACTGGGAACCCGGCCTTTTGCTAGGACTAGAACTCAAGGTTGAAATAAGAAAGAACATGCAAATGGCTTCATAATGAATAATACGAGTGCCCTGACTGCAAATATACGTGTTAACTAGAACAAAAGTACGTTCACAGCGGCGCATACACAAAACACTTGGGAGCTAACTGAAGACAAGTTACTGAACGCTACTTGGCCTTCCGTTCAGTGGGCATGTTATTAGCGTCTACGTCCGATATGCGTCCATTGTGAACTCCCTTTTGTGTTGTCCAACACGTGCTCAGGAAAATACCAGCTGACCCAAACCCGTTTCATTTTCACTTGTGAGACTTCAAACTAGCTGCCGCGCTGTCTGCTAGCTGGAGTAAGTCTACTAGCTGAAGTATGGGTAGACCAGGACTGTACCTGCAAAATCACCGGCGACTTTTTCTCTGAATGTATCAGTTGCCAACTCCGAAGAGGAAACCTTCTGCATCTCTTGCTTTTCGAGCGAGCGTGACTGTCGCCTTATGTGTTTTGGGAAGAGCGACATGGGCAGCGAAATGATGACAAGCGATACACCCCACAGGATAAATCCCAGCCACCACGCTCCAATCCACTTCGGATGTTTTGCTGTGATGCTTGGAGTCTCTAGAAGACAAAAGACAAATTGTTTAATCACGTTCCAACTAATTCTTTTTTAAAAGGCCAGAGATAACATACATTCATTCATTCATTCGCTGTTTTTCTTTGAATTAGAACTATTTGTTTTAAAACGTAAATATACATGCTTGCATGTGGGGTATGCCACAAAATATGCTCGTTTAACGAATAGTATGGCTATCTCATAAGGACAAACAAAGTTTTCATAGTGAATAAAAACGAAAGTATGAATGCAGATGGAACTGCAAGCCAGTGCAAATCAATCGCAAGTAATCTGGTCAAACTCATCGGCCAGAGAGAACTGCGAACAGTACAAAAGAAGATATCACGCGACCCACATCTCGGTACTCGTTCTTACACCAGCGAGGCCATTGTGTCGTCAATCACTAAAAGCAAGTCAGCTTATAGGCTTTAATTGTTCAGCAGAAAGACCCAACTAATTGTCTCGGTCTTGAAAGAAAATTCCTTGTGCTTACCAAACGGGGACTCGTAAATCCGGAGACACACCGATGCCATAACATATCCAAGCATAGGGCCCAGGAATCGGAGTGAGAACACAAAGCCTGGAATGTAAAAAAAAACGCTACTCGTTTCTCTTGCACAAATGAAACGATGAAATCGACTACATGACTACTTTTGCTCGATTGTGAAATGTTGGTTAGAAAAAGTTCGGAATACTTTGTAGCTTAGAAAACAGAGAAAGAAAGTCCCATGCCCTTTCGAAGGCTATCGCTTCTCACGGTTACTTCGCTCTCTTTAGTTCACGATATCGTTCTTTTTTGGAAAAGTAAGACATACGTTCGTGAAGTTCATGGCGGCCAAAACAATCACTGCTGCTTCTACGAGGTCAGAAAATAAAACACTACACATAGAGTACCATTGACCAACTAAATGGTTATGTAAAAGGGAGGAAAGCAAGCATACTTCATCAACACAGCATATCAGTCCGGTGGGCAGTTAAATTGATCATAAAAATATTTTAGGTGCAAAATTATCGGAATTACATGTGATCTATTTGCTACAAACAATTCATAAAATGTCATAAGTAGTAAATTGTCAAAAAAACACACATACATAATCATTTTAAGATGTCATGAGATACATTATAATACAATGCTGTCTGTAGAACTTCCCCAAATAAAATAGCATCCCTGTGGCTAATAAAAGAGTGTTCAATAGTTTCTCCCGAAGACGTTGCTCCACATAAGCTACTAGGCATACCCAATGCACCAAAACCCTCTCGAGTGTTTTACGGCATGCTACGAGTTTAGTTTTCACGCTGCCTTACAAATCAAATATGTAGCGAAGCTTAGAATATTCAGCATTATGCAGGAATAAACAACTCACTAAAATAGACGATCGAATCAGTCTTCTTAGCGTTGTCGTCCGTGTAGGTTGTGCCTGATATGTAGAAAGCTGCTCCACCGAAGCCGTTCAAGAAATTCGCAAGGAAAAGAATGCACACGGCATGTATGGCACTGGCAGCTGGCGATTGGTCGCGAGCCACAGACGCTTCATTGCTATCCGTACGGCTGCAGAACTCCTTCCTGGAATCCCCGATCGCCTGATACGCTTCTTCCTCTCCTTGGAGAGCCGGTTGTCCTTGAAAGTCACCGATGAAACCGGGTCCATAGATGAAATATGGCAAGGCCGCTAGCACGCAGCCCAGGACAGACATTGAGACAGAGAACGTTATCATCCTGGGTCTACTCACTTTACGGGCATAGTAACCAATCAAAAGGCTGGCGAACAGAGAACTCACATTGTCCGCGATCAGTATGACGCTGAACATTTTACCGGTGAGCGCGAACTTGCGTTCTATGGTGGTTATGCAGCCGTTGAGGTAGGCCTTGAGAGCTCCCTGGAACACGCCGTAGACGATGTAGCACACCAGGAAGTACTGAGTTCTCGCAAATCGCTGCATCCATCGTGGCCTGTAATTGAAGATTCCGCACAGGTAGTCGGGGTCGGTTTCTGCGACTTTTGTGGCAGCGTCCGACGTCGGGAGCGGTTGAAATTTTGTACTTTTTGAAGGCATGTTTTCACCGGAAATTTTCTAGCCGGCGGGAAAGTGAGTACCCGGTGAACTGGCAAGTCGCAACGCGCTAGGCAACGGAAGGAGGTTTCTCTTTCAAGTACTCTCATCAGGTCGATGTGCATGCATGTTCTGATAAACCGAAAAGGACTTGTATCGGCTTGATAACGCAAGAAACCTCCGGCTCCACAGAGCCTTGTTTTCGGAGTGGGCACAGCCTCGCAAGGTGTTATCTGCACACGGCGTCATAAGGCCTTCGGGTAGCTTGTGAAAGAAACGTATTCGCCGACCATCGATTTCGTGTGCACGCGACTAAGGAAATGGCCATGGCGGTCGTTCTGTTCGCAGAAATGAATGTTGAGTTCTTTAATGCCAGTCCTTCTGAAATACATATTTTGCTGGACATAGATGTCTTGAAGACATTATGAGTTGGTAAGGAGGCCGCTTACCTTTACTCCTGCAATATGTGGAACAAATGACAGGGAGGGAGAGGGACTCAACTTCGCTTTAATTTCCTTCTCTGTTTATCAAGAAAGAATCGTCTTATTTCTGCTATACACACAAGTCCGCATGGAAACCGCCCATTCGAACAAGGCGTTTCAGTATACCCATACGTAATGGCATCGGCTTAGATTCCTTAGAGTGCAGACACAAAATTGCGTAATTGAAATAACTTGTGAGATGAACTTCTGTCGACGCACACAATATCTGCAAAAGATCTCCAGCAAGTGTAGCTCGAAACAAATTTATATTCAAGCTTAAAGTACGTGTGGGCAGTCAACCGCAACGTGCAGCACCTCCTGATAAGGACATCAATGTGCTGTAGCTTGTAAATATTTCAGACCAAAACAACAGCAACGTTACGTCAAAAGTTTCGCTGCAATTTTGCACACCGTTCACAGAGAAGACCGTGCTGTTTTCTCTCTTGCTCGTCCCGGGACTCGGATGTACGGTACGGATGGTTCAGTATTGGCGGCGAGAACTTGGAATGGCGCACTCTCGTGAGTGACGTCACGGCCAGGACACCGCTCGCTCCGGCTCGCCCGGCTGCCGCGCGCGCTCGTTCCCTTCGTGTATGATTGGGACGCGGGCGGCTCGAGCCGTACTTATTGAAGGATATGTCGGTTTCTTTCTGCTGCCATGCCTGGACCACAGTTCCTTCTTCAAAAGCGCGTGAGTCGAGAAAACTTGCAGCTTGGATATCGCACGCTATTAAGCGTTGAAGGGGTCTACTGGTTTTGCAATGCATCTACGCGCCGTGTCTGTCCATAAATTTTGCGTAAAAAATAATGCCTGTAAATTCAACAAGCGAAGTTGTGTAGGATGCTTTGCTAAACACTTATCATTCCCTTACATTGCATTTACATGAAAGAAAAATATTTTGTATTTGGTGTCAACATGTTATCCATGTTACAAACACACTGCCCAGCGAAGCTGTCATCTTGATTGTTGTTACTCTGGTGAGTTGTTCTAGTAAAGCATGGCCACTTTATTCATGCGTAAAAGAAAGACTTAGGAGCACATTTCGTATCAATAAGCTTGCTGTTACTTTCACCGCACTCTGAAACAAGCCACCCTAAAACTAATTGCTCATGGCTGCTAACACAACGGCGTGTCATATAGAGTATCTACATTGTTAATTCACAAATACTAGAGTAGCAATCACCTGAAACAAAAGTTTCGTGGTTAAGATCGATAGATAGCGAATCAATTGCAAGCGATGAAATGTTTCATGGCGGCCCTCAGTAGCCTTTATCGGCAATATGGCACACCCCTCACGAAACCGTAGCAACCGACTTTCGTTATGGCGAAGCACGCATTGTTCGCGAAACCCATCAATTCATCACAACTTCGAATTGAAACCATGAAGCAGTTTTTTAAAGGGCCAATTGTAATGCTTAAATTATACTCGAGGTACTCTAGCGCAGCTTAGCTTGGAAAAGGAAAATTCAAGTACCTTCTGTCTCACCACTTCTCAATCCAGCGTTTTTTTTTTTTTTAATTATACAAACGGAGAACTATTCACTTCGTCAGTACATAAAAGAGAACCTCGCAAGCCTTCTTAAGGAAGACACCACAAGCATTACATATTTCACTTGATATTTTACCCTTCCCCGGGGAATTACGATATCATCAATATGTCGCGTACTACTGATGAATGACGCTTCGGCTTCTTTCTGGCTGCAGCCATACGGTGCAAAGGGCATGTTTCACTAAAAAAACTTCGGCCCAGCAGCCTGTGTCAGTTCGCCAAACAGACTCGTCATGTATATTCCACAAGCAACAGACACCAGTAACTTGCTCAAGTTAGTGGAAGGTGTAGCACGGAAAAGGGAATATATATTGGTACATCCCTTTTCGTATTCTGCAAACAGTTGTATGCCTCAATTAGCTTTACTTTAAATTACCACCGCTTAAAATAAACACGTTTACAAATAAACACAGAAGCAGTTTAAGAAGCTAGTGGTGCTGATAGAATGAAAACTGCAGTGTTAGTTAAGTCGGCGTGTTACTGCCAAGTGATTCTGCGAAGGAATGCGAAAATTATATATGACACCATGAACTACTCGTGAGCAAATCTGTTTTAGCGGATTAACATCAAGGTAACTGCTGTAGAAGTCATATATAGCTAGTGTTTGTGACACAGTTGTTGCACCGCGGCAGGTATGGTATCATAACTGGATTCTTACAGGCCATGTTTTTGAGGTTGTCGATCCGCGAATGAAAAGGCCGCGATGGGCTGGTCTGTGCTTCTTCGGCTGGCACTGTAGCGTAACCTTTGAAAACTGTATTGTCGTCTAAGGAATGAGCTTTTTGAATAAATTTTCGCGAAAGAAGACATCGCAAAAATATATTTGAGACGACCGCCATAAGTATACAAGTAGAGGGAACGAGAGCGAACAAACGACAACATTGCAGAAGGCACCCGGACACCGCCCGAACCATGCCCGAACTGCAGCAGACGACAAGCGCGAGTCCTTGCCCTGACGTCACGCGAGCGGCGCTCGCAGCGCCTCTGTAGTTCGTTCTCGGGGTGAATAGCATTTTGCACTCTTACTTGCCTTTAAGAAGCAAAGCAGGTAATGTGAAGTTGGCTTCATTTATAGACACTTTTCCCGAACAGTTAGCTCTGGAGGTAAGACATGGCGCTTTCGGAAGCGCACCGCACGTTGCGTCATCGAAAGCCCACGAATACGAAAACATTACCGCTTCTGCCTTGCTACTGTGTGATCAGCTGTCGGAAATCCAATTGGGCTTGACTAACATAATATGTTTCATTCGTGCTGCAAAGTGTGGAGCAGTGGATGGAAGACGTATGCAGTAGTTGGCTGCAAAAATAGTGACTGGCGTTAAGGAATTGAATGGAGTTGTGACGAAGTCCACGGACTGCTGGTTGCCGCTATCGCGGTGCACAGATTTCCTCGAGGATAAAAAAAATCAGTTATTCACCAGCGTTGTGTCGCTAACTTACAAAGAAAGGACTTCCACACCGGAACGTCTGCAAGAGTAAGTACCGCTCGTCACACAGTGAAAATTGGAGTAGCGCCACTTCCTGGGGTAGTGAGTCTCTCGCACGCTATCTGCACACATAAACCCCAACTCATACACACACTTACGCCCATTCTATCGCCAACGTATCGAGAATAGGCGAAGGGGGGGGGCACGTGAATTAATGAGCCGCGGCGAAGGTGACGGCGACCAGTTATGCACCATGACAATACACAAATGTTCGAAGCTGAACACGCTTACAGTCCAGAAGAAGTAAGCTAGTGACCAGCGCTAATACGTCTTTGCTACAAGCTATTACAAAGTACAGAATACCAACGTTCCGAGCCTTTTGCGCAGCAAGAACAAGTCTATCGCAACTGAGCACACCCGCGAGCGAATAGGCAGAAAATAAACATTCCCATAGCGACCGCACTGAGGAACCTTATACTGAGTCAGAAACATGACAAGCCGGTACTTCAAAGCGTTTGCCAAATAAAGAGCGAAGAGTAATGCACATCGATACTGCTTTAATTCATAAGCGGGATTGTTGTGCAGCTCGGGATATACTTCTAGCCCCGCTTTTAGAACAAGCACCGTATATGCTGCTCGCGTCGTTTGAACAAGCCGTACTGAACTTCGAAATCTGTGGCCAAAGCTTCGTGTCGACCATCTAATCAAAGACTGCTATACCTGCCGAAACAGAGCTTTGCTGAACCGCACCGGTCATCATGTACAGGGTCGTCCACTCTTAGTACGAACACGGCCGTGTTCGTACTAAGAGTGCACGACTTTGCACATGGAATTAGTAAATGCTTCATCTACACGCTTGTGCTAACGTGTCAAAGCGCTTTTTTTTTCAATGCGGCGTATTCTTTGGATCCTTCCGGGCACTTCGCGGGAGGTCGGTCGGTAAGTATTTCGTGCTTCGCCGCAGTTCGGACCACTGTAAGAAAAAAAAAGAAAATTCATGATTAACAGTGGAATAGAACTACTTTCTTTGAGCACATTAGCGCAATGCTCTAACTATTAGGATACGATTGCAATTTATTTTTGGGCTACTTATCAGACTCACAGTTGCACAGAATATAACGCATAGAGCAAGACAGTGTGATGTATACTGCAACGTACTATGAAGAATTGCGGCAGAACCCATCTCACGATGACTGTCGACAGTAATTTTTCAAATTATTATTCCCTGTCCATTTTTTATGTACATCACAAAAATAAAAGCCTAGCTTGTTGCTGGCATGGCTACAAACCCCATGCTTCGCATATAGCAGAGTCAACATAGCGACACAACGTACTGCCACCGTGGAAACGAGTTATGTATGAGGCATGTGCTGCAGCGGGGCTACTTCTTCCCCGCTTCTCTAAAAACACTTCCCTAAGCAGCGACGCCGCGAAGTCTGCACATGGCCTCCGAAAGGCGTGGCGTGCCGATCAGTGCAAACGCTGATAAACACGTCATTCAGCTGCCGGGCTTCTCTCTCGCACTTCTTTCCCAACACGCTGCGCCATCTAGGGGCGCCGCCGTGAAGTCGGCGAGCGACCTCCGAGACGAGAAGCATGGTGGGCCGGTGTCTGCGAGTACTGAGGATTTCTCCGAGCTCGCTTGCCACAAATCCAGTGGCACTTATACAGTGACCCACGTTCGTTGAAAAAGTTCACCAGAGTTTCATTGAAAAGCGGTACATGCCCAGTGCATTCATGGTGGGGCTCGCTAAAGCCTTGGCGTGAAAGACGTTCGTTGAAAAGTGACAAATTTCGGGTGTTCTAAAACTGGTACAGCGCAACATACAAAGGAAGAAACAAGCCGAGCGGGCCAGATAAAGGAACAAAGCCCTCTGTTCCTTTATCTGGCCAGCTCGGCTTGTTTCTTCCTTTGTATGTTGCGGTGTACCAGTTTTAGAATGCCGTACCAACTCGCCCAATCCTCAACTGTAGTGAAATATCCAGTGCATTTGCGGCGTAGCATGCTAAAGCGTCGGGTTGGTGTCCTTCAGGAACCCTTGAGACATGGGTTCCATTACGTCCAGCATCAGTGAAAATTAAGGTCTCATTTTCACAGTAGCGTGGAACATTCCCAGTAGTACATACCTGGTTACCCACGTTGGCGCCAAAGATGTTCATTTAAGAGTGGCACACACCTACAAGCACATACCAAGTGACCCAAGTTAGTATCGAAGAGGCTCATTGAACAACGGCACCTATGCAGTTCCAGTCTACAGCGACCAATGCTGGCTTGAAAGAGGTTCGTTGAAAGGCGCAACATGTGTACGCATTGCCCCACACTCAGCCGCCGAATTTGGTTCTACAGTTGGTTTTCACCCCTGTTCTCTCAGCACGGCAGCCCGATGCGCTACTCATTCGACCATGGACGTCACAGTGACCAGTGAAGCAGGAAAAATAGTTTGACACAAACAAACATACATAGAAGCATAGATAGATAGCCCCCGGATTGTATGTGAAGTACCCTAAGAATGCTAAAGCATTAGAGAGAGAGAGAGATATAGAAAGAGAGAAATGGGGTGGGAAAGTCAGGGAGGCTAACCGGAAGAGATTCTTGTCTGCTACCCAGCACTAGTCGAAGTGTAAGGGAAAGTTAAACACAGAAAGAACCTACCCGTTACACCGTATGGAATCCGGTACCTGCACGTAGAAAACGAAGATGGTATAACGTATGATGTTTTGAGGAAATAACAACAACTTGTTTACGGTGTTGAGTCTTCACTAGGCCCCGATCGAATGTTTACTTCTCTCATTCCAAAGGCGACACTCTCTTTGAGATGTTTGGCATGTGCGTCCCGTGCAACTTTCCCGTCTTCTTTGCTCGTGACAGCTCACGCTTTGGGCGCTCTATTAGACTGCACTATCTCAGGAATCAGTTCACATTCTTCAGTACTGTAATGATAGCAGCCAACGCAACGTAGAAACTGTGCGACGTTGCATCGCCTTCATGATAAGCCCAGGTTGATGATGTTTTGTCCTTTCTTTGCTTGAGTGCAAATGTCATCGTTGTTTTAACATGACCGCGTGACATTCCCCTAGATACATACGTACGATTGTATAAAGAGTAATCACAGATCGCGTCACAATCCGCCAATTCCCCCCTAACCCCGCTTCAATACATATACAGAACCCAAATAATCACCATGTATAAATTCGCGTCAAATGGCCGCAATGAAAATCATGCCGTTGCCTTCATACGATCGTCATCAATGTGGTCATCCTCTTGCTGGTGTCCTCACACACACGTATGCTCGCATCCCACGCATAAAATTACTCGATTTTCACAGATGTGTTTGTCCATCTGGCAAAGATTTGCAGAACACAAAACAATGCTGGATATCTAGCTACCTGCAAAACGCTTCGCATAATATCGATTCCCACAATGCGTGGGTCTTGCACAACGTTGTTGTTGTTGTTTCTCTTTTTGCAGTACGAATCAAAATATAAATCTTGTTATCATCGCGCTGTCTTCTCAGAAGTGTCCTTGATTTTATCTTTCTCTGGAAAATACATAGACCAAAATTTGTACCACAACAACTAATGATATGTTGTTCGTTCCGCTTGTGATTTTGTTTTTTCAATCGCTAAAATACTGAACGTACTTAAATATATATCAGTGTCTTGTATATAAAACAGTAGTGCCTAAACATAAAAAATCTAACAAGAATAGTTGCGCCTTTAGAGGATATCAGACGTTCGCGTTCCCAAACAATTATTCGTACTAAAGCGCTAATTTAAACAAAACTGACATGGATAAGAGAGATGATATCAACTAACTTTCCTTTCTGTTTTTAGGTGTTTGTGAAGGGAGGGAAGCGTCTTTTTCAGAAATGTCGCAGAAAATAACAAACAGACACGCAAGAACGACCTAGAAAAACATGCCTGCGTTGTACACTGTTTGGGGTGCCGATTTTTTAAATTATTATTCACTGTGCAATTTTTTATGTACATCACAAAAAAAAAACAAGCGTAGCTTGTTGCCGGCGTTGCTACAAATCCAATGCGTCGCATATAGCAGAGAACAGCAATTCTTTCGTCCACATAAAATAAGTGAAAATATCTGCTCTGCGTTTAGCTATATGGGCTATCGAGCGAGCAGTTTCATTTTGCCGTGCCCTAGACAACATGGCAAATGACGTTTTCCTGCAAGCCGACAGATGGCGCTTGACATTTCTAATATGTCTACAGGAACGCGAGAACTTAGGTTTGACATGTTGCGCAAAAAAAATCAGGTGTTATGGTATTCAATGAAAACAGTGAACAGACAGTGGCAATACAGGGCCAGGAAATAGCTCGGTTAAAAGAACATAAATACCTTCGTATATGGATAAATGAAGGCAAAAGATATACAGAAACACAGCAAAAAACAATAACAGTAAAAGAGAAGGGAAATGCCACCATAATGAAACACAGAGCGCTTTGGAGGTACAATAGGTACGAGGTGTACTGGGGTATGCGGAAAGGTGCAATTGTCCCAGGGCCTACTTTTGAAAATGATGATGTTTCCCTCGAATCAAGGGTACAATCGGGACTCGATGGCAACCAGAGGTCAGTGGGACGCCTCGCATTGAGCGCTCAGAGAAAGATCGCAAATGAAGCTGTGCATGGTGATATGGGCTGGACAAGTTTTCAAGTGAGGGAAGCTCACAGTGCAATTGAATATGAAGAACAACTGAGGAATATTCAAGAACGCAAACGGGCTGGGAGAGTGTTCCGGTATTTGTACAGGGAAAACATTGATTCACAGTGGAGGAAAAGGACTAGGAAGCTTACCGGCATGTATGCGGCCTGTAGGGTGGGCAACACAGCAACGAAGAACGTCAAGCGGAAAGTCAGAAAGGCCGAAGTAATCTCATGGATGGCGGCAATGGAAAAGGAACCTGCCATAATTAACTTCTTAAGAGGAAAAAACGAAATCAGGAAAGAAATAATGTATGATAACTCAGAGGGAAGCTCATTACCTTTTGAAGCGAGATCAGGATGCCTTAGAACACGCACCTATAAAGCGAGATGAAGGAAGAAGCATGTGCTTGCTGCGGTAAAGCTAGGGAAACTGTCGAGCATGTTTATTAGGATGTTAAGTTGTCCCTCACTGGCCTCCTTGAAGCTTCTGGGTTCAGCGAGAGCAGGGGGAAAGTAAACATGTCCGCAATAAAGATGTCCGAAAAGAAGTAAACATGTCCGAATAAAGCTAACAAGCGAAGTGATTTGCAACGTCTGGCTAATATCTGTGGACAGGAAGGCAACAATTTAGGTTCTGAAATTTAGTGTTAAAAAATCAAGTGTAATGGTATTCAATGACAACAGTGAACAGACAGTGGCGATACAGGGCCAGGAAATACCTCGGGTAACAAGTAACAGGGTTTATCCATATACCTTGGTATATAGATAAACGAAGGGAATATATACGTTGAAACACAGGAAAAAATAGCAGTGAAGGGAAGAGAAATGGCAGCCATAATGAAGCACAGAGCGCTATGAGGATACACTTGGTACGAGGTGCTCCGAGGTATGTGGAAAGGTATAATGGTTCCAGGACTTAGTTTGGAAATGCGGTTGTTTGCTTTAAATCAGGGGTACAATCAGGACTCGATGTGAACCAAAGGTCAGTGGGTCGCTTCGCATTGGGCGCTCACGGGAAGACTACAACTGAAGCTGTGCAGGTTGATATGGCCTGGACTAGTTTTGAAGTGAGGGAAGCTCACAGTAATATTGATTATGAAGAACGACTGAGGAATATGGAAGAAAGTAAATGGGCCGCAGTAATCTCATGGGTGGCGGCAACGGAAAAGGAACCTGCCATAATTAACTACTTAAGAGGAAAAAACGAAATCAGGAAAGAAATAATGTATGGTAACTCAGGGGGAAGCTCATTACCTTTTGAAGCGAGATCAGGATGCCTTAGAACACGCACCTATAAAGCGAGATGAAGGAAGAAGCATGTGCTTGCTGCGGTAAAGCTTGGGAAACTGTCGAGCATGTTTATTAGGATGTTAAGTTGTCCCTCACTGGCCTCCTTGAAGCTTCTGGATTCAGCGAGAGCAGGGGGAAAGTAAACTTGTCCGCAGTAAAGATTAGTCAGAGGCGATTGGAAGATTGGGGGAAGAAAAGTATGGAAATGACGAAAAACGCAGACGTACAAAAACAAAATTCACAATAGGGGGTCAGAAAATTTGATTATGGGAAGTCATAGTGTTTTTTTTAACCTAGGTAGGAGATTCGTCAATATAATAGCAAGAGCTTCATGGCTCAATCCACCGCCCCATTCCAAAGGGGACGGTCCTACCTTCCATTCATCTATGCATCCGTCCTCTAATGCAACAAAAATGCTGGATTCTAGTTTTTTTTGTCAGAACTCCTATTATAAAAGTACTGGTAATAATATATCATCCAATTAGGGAGATCCTTGCCACCGAGCCAGCCGTTATAAAGTGGGTATTAGCGGTGGTAGATGCTTCTGTCTTCGATATGTACCGCTCAAACCCGAGTGTTTCATGCGCATGCAAGAAGCTTTTTAGTGCTCATCCGCACGAATGAACTACTGCGCAATCGATAATTGTGTTTTCCAGAGAGTGCATGGCATGCACATGGTATCATACTAGCGCGCGCTACGACGAAAAGAAGACGACATTCCATGAGCCACGCGAGCCAGAAGATGTCTCAGCCCAACTTCGACTACTGCCACAGCAGCTTGGCAACTGAGAAAAGCACGCAGAGCGTCAGAAAGCCAGAATCGAGCTGCGCCGACGAACCTCCGTTCGGCGACGGTTGCTTCCAGATAGTGACCTTACTGAACGTCGCGATCGCGGCAGCGGCTTACGTACCACACTACGAGAGCTTCAGGATGACTGCTGGCGTCATGGACCACTGGTGCCGCCGCCCCGAAGCATTTGCCAACCTCAGCGTGGAGCAGTGGAAAGAGCTGGCCATTCCCATCGACAAACAGGGCGCGTACAGTCGGTGCACCGTGCGCGAACCGCCTTACAGCAGCGCGAACAGCCGCGTCGTTCCCTGCTCGTCGTGGGAGTTTGATCTGAGCGCGTACGGGAACAACGCGGTCAGCGAGTGGGTGCAAGTGTGCGACAGAGCGTGGCTCATCTCGCTTGCAAGGCTCGTCTACGCCGCTGCTTGCATCTTCCCCACGCCGGTGGTGTCCAGGCTGGCGGACCGCGTCGGTCGCAAGGTGGTCGTTTTCGTCACCATTCCGGTGGTGCTCATCGCGGGCGTCGCCAGCAGCCTCCCGAACGACTTCCACTTCTTCGTCGCCGTGCGCGCCGTCGTGTCGGCGGCGACGAGCTGCACGATGGTGCCACTCTTTGCCATCCTGTGGGAGGTGTGCCCGCCGCGCAAGACACCCATCTACTGTATCGTATTTATCGTGATCACCATGGTTGTCGGCGACAGCACAGTGTCGATCGCGGAGCAGCTCAAGGCCGGCTGGGCCACGGTTCAGCTAGTCCTCATGGTGCCGACGTTCCTGCTAGTCGGTTTGTACTTCACCGTGGAGGAGTCTCCGAGCTGGCTCGTGGCTACCGGCCGTGTAGGGGAGGCCGAACGGATATCGCAGCGCCTGGCGAAGCTGAACGGAGTGCCCACAAGCCGCTGCCGCGAACAGTTCGCCTTGCAGACACGGGCGCACGCGCGGGATGCAGTCGAGACTTTTAAACAGAGCGACCCCTGCAACGCGCGCATGAGAAGCCGTTCCATTCTGCTTTTCTACATGTGGACGGCGCTGAGCTACGCCCAGGACAGCTATGTCACCAACGACGGCATTCCCGTGAGACTCCTGGTGAAGGTTATCGCCGCTGTCACGTCACTGGCTGCGTGCGTCTTGTTTACGCGCCTGGTTCATCGTTACGGCCCCAAACCTACCGTCGTCGTCAGCGGGCTCGGCTTCAGCGCCTCCTTGGCCGCTCTTACTGCCATGCCCTTCGAAGAAGACACGCTCCTCCTCGATCTGCTGATTGTCGTCATGAAAACTACCGGTTACATCACCTTCTCGAACTTCGGCGTGTTGATCATGCATCTGTACCCCGTCACTGCCCATTGCACTGCCACGGCCATCGCTCTCATCTCCAGCCGTGTGGGCGACACTTTAGCGCAGATGAGCACCGTTCTCATCGGGCCCAGGTGGCACTTGGGCAATGGTCTCGCCTTCGCCGCTGTGACATCTGCGCTGTTTGTGATAGCGGGCGAGCACCTTCCCGACGAGCAGCTTCCCGAGGAGTCCGCAACTGGTGCTCCCGGCATGCCTGATCACATGCGCAGCACACCCGGCGAAGACTTAAAGCGGATTTTTCAGGAAACTCTGAAGCCACTGCACAAGAAGCCTGCGAAACACGGGGACAAGACGATACGCCGAAAGCAATCAACGAACTTACTGAGATACTGACGGCGATATACCGAGATTCACTTGGCGGCGATAACTGACACCCTGGTTGCCGCCGCATTCTCGCCTTTCCTTATTTTTTACTTTAGTGACTGCTATTATTGTCTTAGTCTTTCGCAACATGATTTATTTTTTCCTTCTAAACTTTACAATTTTCCTCATTTGCGCTGGTGTAGGAGCATCGTACAACATTATTTTGTAGCATTGCCCACATGTGAATCTCTCTCTCCACAGTTAACTTGTCATTTGGAGTGTGGCCTTCACTTCGAAAAGTGATAGTCATGAAAAAAGTTTCAGAATGATTCAGAATTAAAGCTGCAAGCAATGGCAGAAAATAATGGCATTTTTGGGAGAACTTCAGTATGGCTTCAGAATAGGTATGCGTTTAGACGATAACTTATTTGTTCTTACTTAGTGTACTGAAATATCAAGAGTTGAATGCAGACCGTTATGCGTGGCCTTTTTAGACACTACACGAGCGTATGACAATGTAGACTGCAGCATTTTGTGGGATATTTTGGAAGGGGAAAACCTAGGTGACGATTGCCTACAGCTGTTGAGAGAGAATTCCCTAGAAAATATCGTTTGCGTTGAATGCGAAGGGATGAGGAGCGAGGAGAAAGTTGATATTAACAAGTTACTGAGGCAGGGGTGCCCTTTATCCCCACTGCTGTTTATGATGTACATGGTGAGGATGGAGAGGGCGCTAGAAGGAAGTAATATCGGGTTTAATCTCCCATACAAGCAGGCGGGTACCGTAGTAGAGAAGCAGCTCCCTGGTTTATTTTATGCCGACGACATTGTGTTGCTGGCTAACAATCAAACTGATTTGCAACGTCTGGCTAATATCTGTGAACAGGAAGGCAACAATGTAGGTTTGAAATTTAGTGTCAAAAAATCAGGTTTTGTGGTATTCAAAGACAACAATGAACAGACAGTGGCGATACAGGGCGAGGAAATACCTCGGGTAACAGAATATAAATACCTTTGTATATGGATAAACGAAGGGAATGTATATATGGAAACACAGGGAAAACAATAACAGTGAAGGGGAAGAGAAATAGCAGCCATAATGAAGCACAGAGCGCTATGAAGCAGGCCGCAGGCGGTCACACTAAGACTTCTGCAAACGAACTCGTACCCAAATCCGGCATCCCTTAATAGTACATATACCGAGATTTATCCGGATTGTTCTTGCGTGTCCTGTGGTGAGGTAGCTACGTTGCCTCATATGCTCTGGGAGTGCGGGTCGCTGGGCCCGAAGTTCACCAAGGAAGAGTGGGACGCGCTCCTGCGAAGTCCCGTCTATAAGGATCAAATCCTGGCCGTCCAGCGCGCCCGCGATCGGGCCGGCAGACTAGATCTGTCTGTCCCGTCGTGGGATTAGCCGGGTGCGCGTTTTAACGCGCTTTGCTGGACCAAATAAAAGTTTATTCACTCACTCACTCACTATGGGGATACAATAGGCACGAGGTACTCCACGGTATGTGGAAAGGTGTGATGGTTCAAGGACTTACTTTTGAAAATACGGTTGTTTGCTTTAAATCAGGGGTACAATCAGGAATGGATGTGAACCAAAGGTTCACATCCATTATTTTCTGCCATTGCTTGCAGCTTTAATTCTGAATCATTCTGAAACTTTTTTCATGACTATCACTTTTCGAAGTGAAGGCCACACTCCAAATGACAAGTTAACTGTGGAGAGAGCGATTCACATGCGGGCAATGCTACAAAATGATGTTGTACGATGCTCCTACACCAGCGCAAATGAGGAAAATTGTAAAGTTTAGAAGGAAGGCTACAATTCTGAATCATTCTGAAACTTTTTTCATCACTATCACTTTTCGAAGTGAAGGCCACACTCCAAATGACAAGTTAACTGTGGAGAGAGAGATTCACATGCGGGCAATGCTACAAAATGATGTTATACGATGCTCCTACACCAGCGCAAATGAGGAAAATTGTAAAGTTTAGAAGGAAGGCTACAAATGAAGCTGTGCAGGGTGATATGGGCTGGACTAGTTTTGAAGTGAGGGAAGCTGCCAGTAAAATTGAGTATATATGAAGAACGACTGAGGAATATGGAAGAAAGTAAATGGGCTGAGAGAGTGTTGAGGTATGAGGTATCTGTACAGGGAAAACATTGATTCACAGTGGAGGAAAAGGTCTGGGGAGCTTACCAGCATGTATGCGGCCTGTAGGGTGGGCAACACAGCCACAAAGAACGTCAAGCGGAAAGTCAGAGAGGCCAAAATAATCTCATGAGTGGCGGCAATAGAAAAGGAACCTGCCATGATTAACTATTTAAGAGGAAAAAACAAAATCAGGAAAGAAACAATTTATGATAACTCAAAGGGAAGCTCATTACTTTTCTAGGCGAGATCGGGATGCCTTAAAACACGCACCTATAAAGCGAGATATAAAAAGGAAGAAGACGCATGTGCTTATTGTGGTAAAGCTAGGGAAACTATGGAGCATGTTTTATTAGAAAGTGAAGACCTCTACCCAGCGATCGATTTAGGCACCACTGGCCTCCTTGAAGCCCTTGGGTTCAGCGAGAGCAGTGCAAAAGTGAACATGTCCGCAATGGGGATTAGTAACAGGTGATCGGAGGATTGGTGGAATAAAAGTAGGCAAACGACAAAAAACGGAGACATACAAAAGCAAAATTCGCAATAGGGAATCAGAAAATTTGGTTGTGGGAGTTCACAGGGTCTTTTTTTCTTTTTTATTGTTTAACCTAGGTAGGATATTAGGCAGTATAATAGTAAGAGCTTGGTGGTGCAAGCCTCCATCCCCTTCAAAAGGGGACACTCATAACATCCATCCATCCATCTGTCGTTGCGGGAACAGTCACGCTTCCTGAGTCCCTAGGGTTTAAAGATAACAATAGTCATGTAAATAAATATGTGGTGGAAATTAGCAAAAAGTGGTTGGAAGATTGGTGGCTCAAAAGCAGAGAGGTGACATAAGGTTATATATATATATATATATATATATATATATATATATATATATATATATATATATATATATATATATATATATATATTGTAAAGGGGGTTTATTCGGCTCGTAGAGCAGCAGCGACAAACTCAGCTCCAGCAGGTAGGGCGCAGCCAGCGAACAAACTGGGTACGTGCCACGCGATGGCAACGGGGCTTTTCAGCCTGCCGATCTTCTTCGTCACAATCACCCCCGGAATTGAAGAGGAGCCATCCTGGCGACCTAGGAAGAGGTGGGCGGATCGTAATACTGCTTCAGCCGGTCAATGTGCACAGTCTCTCGCCCCCGACGACGCAGATCGGAAGATGGCGATACGGGTTCGACCACATAGTTCACTGGTGATGTTTGTGCAACCACGCGGTAGGGCCCGTGGTACTTCGGGAGGAGCTTGGACGAAAGGCCAGGAGCAGCAACAGGCGGTACCCAAAGCCACACGAGTGAGTTGACGGGGAAGGGGTGAGGGGGAGGATTGAGGTCATGGCGTTCTTTTTGGCGGCACTGTTGAGCAGACGTCAACGAACGGGCCAGTTGGCGGCATTTCTCGGCGTGCTGAGCAACCGTAGCAACAGGTGAGCATTCAGCAGGGTCCGGCCGGTACGGGAGAACCGTATCAATGGTGCTGGAGGGATGGCGTCCGTAAAGCAGAAAAAATGGTGAGAATCCGGTAGTGGCTTGAGAGGCAGTGTTATATGCGTAAGTGACGAACGGAAGTACAAGGTCCCAGTTGGAGTGGTCAGATGCAACATACATTGATAGCATGTCACCAAGAGTTCTGTTGAATCGTTCTGTTAAGCCATTGGTCTGTGGATGATAAGCGGTAGTAGTGCGGTGAATAATTTGGCATTCAGACAAGAGTGACTGCAGGACATCTGAGAGGAATACGCGGCCCCGATCGCTCAACAGTTCACGTGGTGCACCATGGCGGAGAACGAAGTTGTGGAGTATGAACGAGGCGATGTCTTTTGCTGATGCGGCAGGCAAGGCGGCGGTTTCAGCATACCGTGTCAAATGATCTACGGCGACAACAATCCATCGGTTGCCAGCGCCAGTAGATGGAAGAGGCCCATATATATCAATGCCGACACGGTCAAATGGCTGAGCTGGGCAGGGAAGTGGTTGGAGAGGAGCGATGGAGAGATGCGGGACACATTTGCGTCGCTGGCAGGCAATGCAGGAGCGCACGTATTTGTGGACGAAGGTGTACATCCCTCGCCAATAATATCGTAGGCGAAGCTGTGTGTAAGTTTTTGACACTCCGCCGTGACCACACTGCGGGTCAGAATGAAAAGCGGAGCATAACTCTTGTCGTAGGTGGCGAGGCACTACTAAAAGCCATTTGCGGCCGTCATTGTGGTAGTTGCGGCGGTATAAAAGTCCGTCCCGGATTCTGAAATGCTGCGCCTGTAGGCGTAGCGCTCGAGGTGCCGAAGTTGCCGGAGGATTTGACAAAAAGTCGAACATCATGACGATCCATGGGTCTTGTTGTTGCTCCGATGCCATGTCGAGGATGTCAAGTGGTGAGATGTCATGTCTGTCGGTAGAAGTGCTGCTGTCTGAAGTAACAGGGGAGCGCGAGAGGGCATCGGCGTCGGCGTGTTTGCGTCCAGAGCGATAGACGACTCGGATATCGTATTCCTGGATTCGGAGGGCCCACCGAGCGAGGCGGCCCGACGGGTCTTTTAGGTTGGACAACCAGCAAAGAGCGTGATGATCCGTCACAACGTCAAAGCGTCGACCGTAGAGATACGGACGAAATTTTTGAAGAGCCCATACGATAGCCAGGCACTCTTTTTCTGTTACTGAGTAATTGGCCTCAGGTTTCGTGAGGGCATGACTGGCATAGGCGACGACGTATTCGGCATTAGTGTTCTTGCGTTGTGCGAGCACGGCACCAAGGCCGACACCACTGGCGTCAGTGTGAAGTTCTGTAGGTGCGCTGGGATCAAAATGGCGCAAGATTGGCGGAGACGTGAGTAGGTGACGAAGAGTCGTAAAGGCATCATCAGAGGCTTCCGACCAAGCAGAAAGTTCATTGTCGCCTTGGAGAAGTTGGTTTAGTGGTGCGATCACAGTAGCGAAATTGCGAACGAAACGTCGAAAATAAGAGCATAGGCCAATGAAGCTGCGTAGTGCTTTCAAGTTAGTGGGCTTTGGAAATCCGGATACGGTGCGAAGTTTAGCAGGATCAGGAAGAATGTCTTCTTTGGAGACTACGTGGCCTAATATGGTCAGTTTTCGAGCTGCAAATCGGCACTTTTTTCAGTTAAGCTGGAGACCAGCATTCCGGAGACAGGTCAAAACTTGATGTAAACGCCGAAGATGGGTCGGAAAATCAGGGGAAAAGACGACAACGTCGTCGAGGTAGCAGAGGCAAGTATGCCACTTTAGGCCACGTAGGATGCCGTCCATCATGCGTTCGAAGGTGGCGGGTGCATTGCACAGACCGAACGGCATCACAGTGAATTCATACAAGCCATCTGGTGTTACAAATGCGGTTTTAGAACAGTCAGCGTCCGCCATGGGCACCTGCCAGTAGCCAGAGAGGAGATCTAAGGACGAAAAAAACTCCGCTCCTTGCAAACAGTCAAGTGCGTCGTCAATACGAGGCAACGGGTATACATCCTTTCGGGTAATCTTGTTAAGCCTTCGATAGTCGACGCAAAATCGTATGGTGCCGTCTTTCTTTTTAACTAGGACGACTGTTGATGCCCAAGGACTACTAGAAGGCTGGATGACACCGCGATTGAGCATATCGTTCACCTGGTCATTGATAACTTGTCTTTCAGTCGCCGATACTCGGTAGGGACGCTGTCGAATTGGTGCGTGGCTCCCAGTGTCGATAGTGTGCGAAACAGTCGTCGTGCGGCCGAGTGATGTTGCTTGGCAATCAAAGGACGAAGAGAAGCCTTGGAGCAAGCGAAGAAGTTCGTCGCGCTGTTTCGTCGTAAGGTCACTGGCAATAGCTGGCGTAAAAGAACCCGGTAGGGGCTGTGGACGCGATTCCTCGAGAGCAGCAATATAAGTCGAGTCGTCCATCGTGTCAAATATTGAAGATGAAGTCAGTGGATCTGCTCTGCCAAGGCTTTCACGGCAGCGTAAAGTAATTGGTTCAGCCGATGGGTTGGAGACGCACATGAGAGAGGCGCCAGCTTTGAACTCGAGGACGGCGAACGGCAGTGGTAGTGAACGGCGGCGAACTAAGAGTTCAGATGGAGCGAAGAGTACTGTGCCGTCATCTACACAGTCACAAGAGATACTGACAAGGGTGGAAGACCAGGCAGGTATAATGGTGTCTTCTGAAACAGAGATTTTGCGGCAATGGTCCTTATGGTCAGTGATAATATTAGTCGAAAACTGAAACAGCTCGATTTCGGCGCGGGCGCAGTCAATGATCGCATGATGTGTGGAGAGAAAGTCCCAACCTAATATGACGTCGTGTGAACATGATGCCAACACGATGAATTCTATGATATAGAGGACCTCCTGAATTACGACACGAGCAGTGCAGGCGCCGGATGGCTCGACGTGCTGCGCGTTGGCAGTTCGAAGAGACAGTCCAGAAAGCGGCGTCGTCACTTTTCCGATCTTGCGGCAAATACGGGCATCTATCGCTGAAAGTGCAGCGCCGGTGTCGACAAGTGCTAGCGTCAATGTTCCTTCTATAGCGACTTCAATAACGTTCTTCGGGGAAGTGTGAGGCCTTATACATTTCCCTGGCACCGCAGTTCTCGCCTCCTGAACTGCGATATTTAGTTTTCCTGGCAAAAAGGGCTCCGACGCCGGTGCATGGGTGAAAGCGAGCGGCGGCGAGGAGAAGGTGAACGGCGAGCAGCGGAGAATGCGGTGTCGACAACAGGAGGAGAGTCAAAGGTGTCCGAATAGTTGCGGCGTTGGTGGAAACGTGGTGCATATGGACGCACATTGTTGGGGACGTTGGGGGTAAGGAGGCGACAGTGACGTACTACGTGTCCAGCACGGCCGCAATAAAAACAAATCGGCCGATTATCTTCCGTGCGCCAATGATCTTGAGGTCGTGCATACTGCACCAGTGGCCGGACCGGAGTGGATACGGGCGGGCGCAAAGGCGGGCGAAGGGGACCGTAGGTCTGTGGTGCATGGCCTCGAAGCGACTTCGGCGTACGTCAGGGGAGCGGCAACCGGAGCCTGCTGTAGAGAAGGTGGAATGTGGTCGGCTACCTGCTCCTTGATGACAGATTGGAGAGCGGGCGCCAACGGAGAATTCGACTGGCCGTGTGTGAGGGGAATCAGAGAAAGCTGACGAGCCACCTCTTCACGGACGAACTCCTTGATCTGTAGCAGTAGCGACGTATGATCCGGGGAAACAGCCAAGCTCGACATTGAAGTCGCCTGAGGAGGAGATTGTCGGGTGGCTAGGCGTTGTTTGCGGAGTTCGTCGAAGCTTTGGCAGAGACTGACGAGTTCAGAGACTGTCGCCGGATTTTTCGCCAACAGCATCTGGAAGGCGTCGTCTTCAATGCCTTTTAAGATATGGCGGATCTTCTCGGCATCAGCCATTCTGACGTCAACGCGGTTGCAGAGGTCGACAACATCTTCTATATAACTTGTAAATGTCTCCCCGCACTGTTGCGCACGACTGCGCAAACGTTGCTCAGCGCGAAGCTTGCGAACGGCGGGGCGCCCGAATACCTCCGTCACGTTTGTTTTGAAGGCTGTCCACGTCGTGAGATCACGTTCATGGTTGCGGTGCCATACGCTGGCGACACCGCTCAAATAAAACGATACGTAATTCAGTTTTTTGGTGTCGTCCCAGTGGTTGTGGATGCTCACCCGGTCGTAGTCAGCGAGCCAGTCTTCTACGTCATGGTCTTCGGTACCGCTGAAGATGGGTGGGTCGCGTTGACGCAGCGGGCCGGGGCAGACCACGGTAGTCACCGGGGCAGCGGGTTGTGGTTGCGGTGGTCCTTCTTCCGGCATAATGAAGACAGGCTGCAGTGTCCGGTTGCGAAGTTCTAGAATTCCGGTTGTACCCAGCAGCTCCACCAATTGTAAAGGGGGTTTATTCGGCTCGTAGGGCAGCAGCGACCAACGCGGCAACAGCAGGTAGGGCGCAGCCAGCGACCGAACTGGGTACGAGACACGCGATGGCAATGGGGCTTTTCAGCCTGCCGATCTTCTTCGTCACAATATATATATATATATATATATATATATATATATATATATATATATATATATAGAGAGAGAGAGAGAGAGAGAGAGAGAGAGAAATTCTTACTTGTGCATAATTATCCCAAGAAGCCAGCGATATTTTCCCGAGAAGTCTAAAGGTATAATTAATTAATTAAGACAGTTTTGCTAATTATCTATCAATCTAATACATTTATGACACGTGTTGCAATTTATAATTAGTAGCCCGGGGAATATATTTTCTTCAAACTCGAACAAATTTGGCGCATGACGTCATTTTCTAGATATGCGTTCCCAGAACGTGCGACGAACTACACTTGCCTTCGAATTCTTTTCAGCCTACTTTTATGCTTGAATGCATAAAAAGGCGTTTTGTTAGACAAGTTGGACAGTGCATTTTGACCAGAATTTTGACGGTGTTTACAGAAAATCTGGCACTAGCATAAAGATTCCTTCCAAATTTATGTACCTTGAGAGCTCACTGGCTTTAATTGGCAAGTCCCATATGCAACCTCTCAAAATGAATTATTTAAAGGTATCTAATGAATTTTTGCTATGATATGCTTTTCGATGTTTCCTGAAAATAATATGTGCCGCTTCAACTAATGCTTCTCCAAGAGTAAAATCGTGCTATCTGGCATTATCAGTAACTTATGGTGTTTTACGCGCAAGAACCATCATCTGATTACGAGGCGCGCCGTAATAGGCAATTAATTTTGTCCATTTGGGATCCTTTGGTGTGCACCCAATGCACGGCACTCGGAAGTTCTTGAATGTCGCCCTCATCGAAACGTAGACGCCGCGGCCGAGAACCGACCGCTGTAAAGGCCGCTCCGCTATCATATCGGACGAAAAGGCTGCGGCACTATAAGCGCGACGAAGTTTAAAGCGTAACGTCGCGGCCAATCGTAGCTGATATTGATACGACGCGTTTTGCTTGGCGAGCATCTGCCATGACGTGCCGTATCCGTATTTGCGGCTACATGCCGTCATTCGTCATTCGCCGGTACGACCTCCGTTTATTACTCCAACCTTCAATCAGGCTTCATTGCCGTCCATGGTGTCTGGTTCGCGCTGCAGCGTCACCACACCAGCAAGCGGGAAAACATTCTGAGCTGTCATCTCCTGCTCTTGAACAACTTTCTCTGCGCCATTTGCACGAGAGGTACGCCGACCACGTAAACATATGCACTGATCACTCAGCAACCCTCTTGAGTTCATTCCGAGCCCTGGTTTTTCCAGTGAGAGCCACCGCCGTCAGTTTCAAGACGACATCGGCGGCTTCCGAACTTGCAGCTAATCGCGCTGAACTTCGTCTCGTCAGCCAAGAACAACCTCGAAGATGGTCGATATTCAATGATTCGAAGACAGCGCTACACTCTTTGGTATCATCCGTGCACCGCATACCAGATGAACAACTAGCACTCGAGATTAGAAAATTTGTCCATGCCTTGGCCGAGAGAAAGCACCACGTCACATCGCAGTGGTTCTAAGTCACTGTGGCGTCATATAGGTAACGAGCACTCCGATAGAGCTGCTCTGTCAGCTCCTCAAGGCAGCAAAGAAGAATCGATACCTTCTCAAGGTCAAATGTCGCCAGATAATTTCGAGCGCTCGCACGGGATATATCGCTTTCTGCATCTGGAACAACCCACGCTTTCAATGCAACCAGCTGCACCACCTGGGCTTTTCGATCCACCTTCGCATTCTAAGTGGACTTGGCCAAAGCAAGGCCACTCTCAATTGTCGGTCATAACTATGAGTTGCTTCTACGAAGCCTTTTGCTTTTTCCATTGAAATGGCCGACAACAGTGCGGGTTGTTCTGCGTAATTGTCCTCGCTGCAGTGTACAGAGATGAGCGCTTGTAACCGCGCTGCCTCACTTTTATCACAGGCCGTTATCATAGCAAGCCGTTTTTTTTTTTATTTTCCACCTCATAAGCTATCTCAGGAGAGGATGACAAAGGCACTGCTACAGTTTCGAAGCCCAACTGATAGACCGCTGTCCTTAATTGTTGCTCAATGTGCTGCGCGTGATCATATACTGTGACAGTATGTGATGACTGTGGCTTGCTGTCATCGTGTGTCTGTGAGTCCTGAATCTCTCTCTCTCTCCCTACTTATTTTCTCCCTTCCTCTCACCCGTTCTCCCATGAAAGGTAGCAAACCAAGCTTTTCCATTCCGATTAACCTGCCTGCTTATTCTTTTTTCATCTCTCTCTCTCTCTCTCTCTCTCTGTCAACAACAACGTAATTTTGAAAAATAACATAGTAGGGAATGTACCCCTGAGCATACTCGTCCTCCAAGCATGTTCGTGTCGAATTCGAATTATGAGCAAAGACCAACAATAATAAATAATAAAGGTGCGCAATAAAGGATGACGGACGAGTAGAGAGAAACAGATGTGGTAGAGCGTTAGCTTCAACTGGTGCTTACTGCTCACACCATGGAATCTTTATGCACTGAAGGTGTCGCAAAGGGGCAACATTTGTCTGCTTAAAGAACGTGCCTCTGCGACAAATGTGGTCCATTGGGGACGTCTTCGCTGGGTAAAAATTCCGCTGTGTGAACGGTAAACACCCGTCGAAGTTAGCGCTCTGTCCCATCTCTTCATCTATTCTAATTCGACGTCTTTTATGGTGCATAAGTTTGCCTTAGCTTTCAGAAAAATGAGCCAATAAGCCCAGTTGTCTTCGTTGACCCAACTACTGGAAGTTGGAGTTAAGGTCCTACAGAAACTGAGTTATGAAAGACGCTGGATTAGGTTCGAGCAGCTAGGTTTCTTTAACGTCCACTTATAGCAGTGTAGGTGGCTCTCTTTTTCTTTTTCTTTCCCTTTTCTGTGTCATTCTACTCCCACTAGAATACAGCCGGTGCGACGAGTAATCTACCCCGCAGCCTCGTGCTTAGCACCCCAGCGCCACAGACTCTGATTATTATTATTATTATTATTATTATTGTTGTTGTTGTTGTTGTTGTTGTTGTTGTTGTTGTTGTTGTTGTTGTTGTTGTTGTTGTTGTTGTTGTTTCTTATGAAAACACGCATATACACTGGGGAAATATAAAAATATGGAGAGAGCATGGTTGGAAAGTGCCACCGAGAGCGGCAAGGCATTTAAGCAAGCAGTAAAATGAAGAAAAATAACATACAGGTTGCACCAGTTACATAAGAATGTAAAAACCAGAGAAAGAATTTTCTTCCCACTCAGCCACCATGGCGCATTCCAAGCATGTTGTTAGATGTAATGTGCACAGATGGATGGCCGTAAACAAATAAAAGCCAGTATTATGCAAGAAAACACTTATATATATATATACCGTTGCCGTCAAATGTTGAGACATGATATGATATTGAGTATGATATGAGCATGACCATGATATTGAGCATATAGATATGAGCATGATATTGCATAAGTATACTTACAGGAAAGTAAACGGAATGTGCCACAGCACATAGCCTTATGCATGCAGTGCACATCTATTGGGGACGTGTGACATGAAAACTTGGTGAATTCCTTATTTATGACATATTTTATTGCACTAATGGTCACCGTTTGAATACCATAGTTTAAAAGATTGAGTAGTCGATCCCAAATTTTGGAGTCAACTTGTCTGCTTTTCTGTTCTAGTTCTTCTTTTTTAATAAATGTGTCTTATATACTATTAGGCGCGCTGTATTGGGATACGAAATACCACGAGGAAAACTCAAGACGATACGCAGGAAGCGCGCTCCTCGTGTACCGGTTCAATTTTCCTGTGTCAACTATTGTGCCCCAAGACAGCGAACCTAAATGTCAGCAATGCACAACCAAATATCTACGAATTACCGCCTTTTCAAACGTGTCTGTCCTTCTTCGTTTTATACAGCGCTTTGAACAGTTTCGTACAGCTACGTAGCTACATTCCCTTTCCCACCGTGCATTTTATGCCATCACAGAGTGAGTCCATTACAGATGAGGCCAATTTCTCAGCAGGCGAGAGGGAACTCCCGTCAGCAGCGCACTTGCTGCTGCGCTGGTTTCTCTCCCTCGGCAGTCATCTTGCGCATGGCGTCTTCGTCCAGTTCGACCATGCGTAGGCAGTTGTCATCCCACACGGTCGCGGCAGCGGCGGTCTCCTCCGCACGGGCGTCCGCTTCCCTGTACAAGTTGGTGACGCGCTTGCTGTAGTAGGAGACCATCAGGTTGCTGAGGAGGCCAAGGCTCAGGAACGCTATGGTCACGCCGTGGAAGACGACGCGCAGCTTGTCCGCGTCGTAGAACGAGCAGTTGCCTCGGCGACCGCCTCGCTCGTCCCACACAATGCACGTCGCGTCGAACAGCGCGGAGTAGATCAGCGGGTACCGCACGGCGGCTGCGCAAAAACACACGAATCAGTAGAGCCATAACATTTTTGGTAGACAGAAAATAGTTCGGAGAAATAAGGTGGTGTGTCCTACGGAGACGTCAGTGACACAAAATATTTCGCTTGCATTCTTGCAGACAGACAGACAGACAGACAGACAGACAGACAGACAGACAGACAGACAGACAGACAGACAGACAGACAGACAGACAGACAGACAGACAGACAGACAGACAGACAGACAGACAGACAGACAGACAGACAGACAGACAGACAGACAGACAGACAGACAGACAGACAGACAGACAGACAGACAGACAGACAGACAGACAGACAGACAGACAGACAGACAGACAGACAGACAGACAGACAGACAGACAGACAGACAGACAGACAGACAGACAGACAGACAGACAGACAGACAGACAGACAGACAGACAGACAGACAGACAGACAGACAGACAGACAGACAGACAGACAGACAGACAGACAGACAGACAGACAGACAGACAGACAGACAGACAGACAGACAGACAGACAGACAGACAGACAGACAGACAGACAGACAGACAGACAGACAGACAGACAGACAGACAGACAGACAGACAGACAGACAGACAGACAGACAGACAGACAGACAGACAGACAGACAGACAGACAGACAGACAGACAGACAGACAGACAGACAGACAGACAGACAGACAGACAGACAGGGCATGTGGACACGGACGGACGGACGTAGGGACACGCACGGATGGAAGGATGGCACACGAGTTCGACCGGAGTAGGATGGTACTCACCATTAACAATTCGCAGTGAGATTACCCTTTTTTAACTTTGCCAGCCATACAGGAACACGTTTTAAGAGCCTCTTCTCTTGATACGCTAGTCAATTTTCTTTGCTCCGGAAAACTGCTAACTGCTCTACTGAAGTGAAGCTCCACTGCATTGAACGCGAAGAGAGGGGCCACCATAACACATAATGATGCACGTTCGACTCCTTCCTTCTTTTTTTCCTCCTCTGCAATGTAACTTCACACCCCTGTTGGTTTCGCCACTACATCTCATGAAACTGTCGTGGCTCAGACGAAGGCACGAATTAGCTCCGTACTTTTCTTTATGTGTGTGTGTGTGTAAATAGAACATTATTCAGACATTCAGATTCAGGCACTTGATGTGAAATTGAGATCAAAGTAATATCGTAAAACTAAAGACATCGCCTGAATCACTGGACAGCGCACATTGAAAACATACCAACCTAGCAAATTAAATGCCGCTCCCATCATCCCTACTGCAAGGCCTTTGTCCGCTGGATCAACGCATCTAGAACAGAAATAAAAGTCAGTCAGTCAGTTTTCGACAATCGTTTTTACCAGCAACAGTAGACACAACAGTCTGTTCGATAAGCTTTGGTAAAAAATTATGCAGACCCTGGCCACATTTTGTAATCAATCGGAACTGAAGCTTTCGTGAAGCGCGTAATTAAATGCTGTGCAACTGAATATTTTACGCGCAGCGTTTTGCTCCATGCCCATTACGAGCCCGTCGGCGAACGTGTCAAGAAGCGGAGACCCTATGACCGCTAAATATATTGTCTCAGCGAACGGCCCACTTTTCTATGACACCGTATACAGGGTCAACGCCCCGACTAGAAGAGGCCGATTCTGGAGATAGTGCAATAGCAAACTTACTTGTTCAGAGGCCGACCAAGGAGGTGGGCCAAACCACGGGAAAGTAGGCGTACAGAAGGTTGCTTTATTGAAGGAATTCTGCTCTTGATGACGTATTTTGTTTGCAGTTATCACATTTAGGTACTATTTGTTGCTGTTTCACTGTGTCAGAAAACGAGGTCAGCAGCCGGCCTTCGGTAGTGCTATTAAAGATGGAAGTGCTATCCTGTGTATGAGCTATTTGGCAGGACAGCTGCAGCACTGCAGTAATCAGCAGCAGCAACAACGGGAAAGTCGAAAGGCAGATGCAAAAAAAGAAATGCTTTGCTTTAAAATTGTACTCTTTTGACTCATCTGTACGCTTTTTGAACGTCCACTTACAGGATAGCACAATCTGCCCTCCGCTAACTGCGAGTTTGTCACGTGATAAGCTTTTAAGTTATGCACACGAGCATAGGAGGGCGTTTTGTCGCCTCTCTTCGGAAACTTGCAATGATTTCGAGTCACAGTGGCATACTTAAAAGACCTCGTAATCAACGAAGCCTCAAATCAAACTTTTATCAGTCCAGATGATGAGAACAAGCACTCTGACCTGAAACTGACCATCACTCCTCCAACCGTCGGTAGCTGTGCCAAGAGTTTGCTGACGCTGGTCAGGGCGACAAGGATGAAAAGGCTGTCGCATCCGAATTCACAGAAGCCGTCCGTCACCACAGCATCTCCAGTGGTGCTGTTGTTCATCAGACAGCTGCAGTGCATAGTTCCCTGTGCGAAAAAGACTTTCCTGTTTCTACGTCCGCCGTTGTCATCGACACGAAACGACATCAAGATTTGTCAGCGCAAAAATGTAGATGCTGAGCAGCGTGACCGTACAAGACGGTAGGTAATAAAAGCAATGAAAAAGTGCCTTTCATAAAGGGTTATATGCTGAAACGCGCAGATGTGTCTATGCCAATACAAAGTTATGTCGACACATTGTACTGAATAGATAACGTCTACGTCGAGATTTGTCAAGCTCTAAAATGCGGTTTGCAATAAAGAGCTTGTTTCAGCAGAACTGCTTGTTCCTAGGTCTTCAGGCAGTTCTATCATTCTTCGCCTATATTTTTAATGGGATGTCATCACCTGCCTATTGAGGCTGTCTGACACGTCATGAAATACTACTATCAACAAACTATAAACAAATATCACTAGTAGAATCCGAAATTCAACCTGAATAGCTGTGCGTGTCGCGTAGAATCGTCACTTTTATAATGTTTCCCTTTCAAATTTATTTCCCATTTTGGGTATGATTGGAACGTGCGATATAAAGGAAACGACTAGCAGCGGCACATTCTCGATGGTAAGGTCTGCATGTTGGCGCGCATTTTCTTTTCGGATGTACATTCTTTTTTTCGATGAAGTGGTAAGATGAAACAGTTGCAGTAAATTCAAAAGTTTCACGCTAGCACGCCAACTCATCCCCAGTTGCATTCCGTGGTTGTCAGGCATCCTGTATCTGCTTTGTCTTTAGTGACTGGGGCTTTCTTTTTCCTATACCTGCCTGCTGGCACTTACTATCGGCTTACACAACAGTGGAATGAAAGCTTTCCACGAGCAAACACGCGGCGCCGCAGTGAAGCGAAACGGCGGGTTTTAAACCTGAAAAATGAGAGAGAAGCTTGCCCCGACTTTGCCTACAAGATGTATCTTCTAGGTTCAATGGCTACCGGAAAACATGTAAAGTGCGTTCAGCGGGAGTCTCTCTAATAAGTAATATTATCCATTTTCTCGGTAAGAACGCCTCATGGAAACTGACTGACCATGGCTGGCACCTTACAGAGGTACACTTCGTGTGTGTGCCCATGTAACGGCAGACAACCTTACGGCAATGTGTAAAGTTCCCGACCTATGCCAGGAAGCCATCTAAAGTTGCCTGTGCTAGAAAAGAGCTGCCAGTACGTACTGCGTACGAGACGCTATCTTTTCTAATACTGCCCAGCCCTTTTATGTTTACTTGTTATACCCACCGTCCAGGCCAGTTTCCCTTCTGCCGCTACTAATAACAATGAAAAACGCCTAGAGATGCTGCCACCAAGTGGCGAGCCACATGGGTGGTAATGTACAAAGAGCGGCGAGAGAGCAAGGCGCCAGAATGACCGAGAAAAAATTGACACAGAACGAAGCCCTTAAGAACGCTTGTAGTCGGTCGACAGGCGGCAGCCTTCCAAGTCAATGAGCTTGAGCGCCCCGCTCGCACTCAAGTTCTCGAGTCGCGTATTTATCAGACAAGCTATTCGAGTAGCGGAGCCACCCGATGACAACGGCCTGTCTCCTGAGCTCACCTTTAGCCCTCCCACACCCCAGCCCCCCTTTAGCGGATCCCTCAGAGCAACAGGAACCAATGGCTCGTAGCATCGAAAGTAGGGGAAAATAAATGAAGTGCTCTCAGATGGGCGCCATTACCTTCTCGCGATAGGAAAACAGGTCTTAAACGCGAAGGGTGGCGGTTCAGAGCATGTGTATACATGACAGGAGAGAATCAGAGAGGAAAGGCGATGCGAAAAACTCGTTTGAACCCCACCTCGTCGAATGGGCACAATGCCCTCTGGAGCTCCCTGGGCGTCGCCACATTTGCCTCTTGAAATCTGTAATTATCCGTGACCGCCCTCAAGAGCACTGCACAAACTACAATGCTTTCCTTTCGACTAACGTGCGAGTGTAGAGGGGTGGTGATAGAAGTGTGGAGAGCAGGGAGAAGAAGAGGCCGTTCCCGCACAAAGGGGGGAGGGGGGTGACGCGAGAAGGCAGGGAAACCATATACTACTATACGACAGTAGTTGCGGGTAAGCTGGATAAGCTTAAGTTCAAGGTAAGGTACAGTACGTTCCTGCTATTTCTGGAAAATAAACACCATAAAAATATGTCAAGCGGACGAATTACGCAGGGCGCGCTAGAACAGAGCTACATTAATTAAAACGCACCGCAGGGTCCAGGCGACCCTATGGACCGGTCGACCATCTAATCAACACTTCAGTGCCCGCTGCGGCAGCTTTGCGGCTATGGCATTGCTAGAGGTCGCGGATTTGGTACCGACCGCGGCAGCCACATTTCGACGGCGGCGAAATAGAAAACGCACGTGCACTTAGATTTTGGGACACATTAAAGAACATCACTGTGTCAAAAATAATCTGGAGCCCGCCACTACGGCGTGCCTCATAATCCGATTATGGTTTCTGCACGTACAGCCCCATAGTCCAATTCAAGTTTAATACTTCTGCCACGGTGCGATGGGTCATGTGAGGCAATGACAATACTCGACCCTCTCAGAGGTTATGGAATATGGCGCACAACAACGGCTCAAGCAAACACCACTCCCTGTGTGTTCTGTGCACTACGCTGACAAACAGCAGTAGTGCACGCGAGGTAACGTTTAACATCAACTTACCACTCTCTTGCTAGACTAAACGTTGACTAAATTAAGCTTTCGCCGTCAAAATCACCGCTAATTATCGTCAATCAAAGCAACCAGCACAGAAAACTTCGCTTACATCGATTCCCGGAGTGCGTGGGGTCGGTATAATTTTTATAATCACTGTTCAGATTCATAACCCAGCATGTTATAAAGCCCATCGGGTTTTGTATGGCCTTCGAGATTGCAGTGTATCTCTGCTGCCACAGTGAGACGCTTCGTAATCTCTAAGGTCGTGCTTTTGGCGTACTCCGACGTCACCACTCACTCTTAGACGAAAGGAATGCCCACTAGCTTAAATACGCCGAAAACGGTGGTTTTGTTCGTATTTCCATTAATAGCGTCAAAGGCATGGATTGTCGAGAGCCAATTACAAGACAGTTGTCGGCATCATCTTGCCATAGTAGTAATAACGACCCAGCGGTTGTCCGGGATCGACCGATGGCGTCTTCACCCCAATTTCGTCAACACTACGCACTTCTAAACCACCGGACTCAAGCCTAGTTGTCACTCGGCTTTTAACTAAACCACGACCACAAACTGCGAGAGGTATGCAGCTACCGTCGTTGTTCGTGCGCCTTGTTCAGTTTCTCCCATGCGGAACTATGGCGCACCTCATGAGGGCCCGTGTATGCAAAGCAAATTTGCACATTAGAGGCATTCTCGTAAAAAGGTGGCGGCCAATCTTAATGGGCACGAGTTTCTGCGAACAAAACGTTTCTTTTCTTTTTCAATTTGCTTCTCTTGGCTCTAACAGATAGCTGACGTCATTCTCGATATTATCGCTTGATAACTTTTAGCGAGATTGCTCGCAGGCTCGTTCATTCGCTTGGCCACTGAGCAAGCCTTGAGGGTCAATATGGACGTCCACCGCCTATAACCATGAAAAAGTGCATCCTTAAAATGTCTCACAATTACGTGGAGCAAACAGGGGGGCATCGGTGCTCCTTTTTCCATTGCTATCTCAAGTTAGTTTCGGTTTGACATCTACCACAGAGCAGGAGGAACTCTTAACTGACGCTACGAGCGACTGCCGTTACATTTGTCATTACGTATTACATGACACTAAACTGCGTGAGAGATGCCATTGTAATATGGTATTGTAAAACATATCTAATAAATAACAAAATAGAGTGACTATATATGGTTTTGAACTTATTAAAGATCAAATACACTATCCGCCCGATGCTGAACATGGCAGACAGAACAAGAAGCCCTGGGCCTACATTGCGTTGTTTATTTTTTCTGGTTGCGGATTGCTTTTTTATTTGACTGTATTACATGACTGTGAGCTTTACCGTGTGGTCTCTTAAGAAAGGATAACTGTCTTCACGGAAGCTTAATTCAAAAATTACTAAATTTTCTGAGCCGGATTCATGTTCTAGGCCTGACTAAACTTTAAACGCAGATCTCGCTATTTCTCAATATCTTGGTAAGCTACAGCAACGCTAAATAAGAAAACAGCAAAGAACAGGGACTCCACACTTCTCTCTAGAAGTATATAAGAAACTTCTCTGCGTTTCTAATGCCTCGCAGCAGAGCAACAAACTAGCAAGACACATCGAGAGATAATTGCTTATCTTCGTACACTGGCCTGGCAAGGAAGAAACGCAAGGGGCCCCTCAAGTGAAACCTGAAGTACTACAGGTGCCACCCAAAAGCAGCGTCAGCTGTCCCGAATATATATGGCCTTATTGTTCGACATGTTTGCTCTTGTCAGCGCACCGATGCCGACTTTCCGAGTCTTCTTGGCTGGACAGTGAACTATCGACAATGAATGCTTAGCCGAAAAAGGTCGAAGACAGTGAAATCTGCAGAATCTCGCGCTTAAAAAGTTTTGCTTACATTTCCGTCTTCGGAGCAGCCAGCTGCGCAGGGCGAAAAATACGTCGCTTTTCCTAAAACGTGGCACACTGGCTGAAAGGAACTGCCTGTACAGCCACAGTCCTTGTTGCAGTCGTTGATTATAGACAGACTGAAATGTAGAAGAAATCGAACATAGTGCGTGCTGTTAAAGTCACATACTGAATTGACGCCTTTTCTCATTACTTAATGAACAGTCATTGGCGATAAGCGATGGCAGCATATATAACATCATAAAATTGTAGAAGCTCAACAAAGCAGAGCAATATTACGTAGATGACAAACGCTTTCCTATGTGCTACTACTGGCGTGAAAAGTTTTCTGGGAGCAGGATTTACGAAATAAGTATTTCTTATTTTCCGGGAATCAAGAATGAACATCATAAAAGCAAAGCCAGCAATTCATAGTAGCTGCCTGCATATTATATGCTACAAAAGCTGTATTTCATTCTTTCAGGCACTACATGCAGGAACTGAGCGCAAATTTAGCCTTTCTTTGCATGTAATCTGCACCCTGCAGACGTTTAAGACCGACTGACATTTGCATAGAAGGAGTGAAGTTGAAGGCGAGCAGCTGTGGTCCTTTTAAGTTGACAAATAGGTCCCTCACTCAACGAGAACAGCTGAGCTTCACTTTTTTTTTTGTCTTGGCGTTGAATTCCGAGAAATAATACCGCAACAATGGGCGATATGCCCATAAGGCACTAGCAAGCTTCTAAATTCTGAACGCTTACGGATGGGCTAGTTGGTAGACCATGACTTAGTTATAAGCAGCGCACTTGGGGAAAAAAACGTGTCTTTGTTCGTGCCTGTATCCGTATCTGTCCTTGTTCCCATACAGACAGCCTAACGGGACAACCTAATCCGGCATAGCAAGCTACTCCTGAAAGCAGCCACATATTGGGTGAGAAAAAATAATTTTAAGTTCACATGGTAGACCCATAGCAAAGGGCTCATGCGAAAGTGTGTTGGAGCATGCGCAGTGCATGTGCATGAAGTCTTTGGATGGCCTTGCCCGGTTTCAACTAAACTGAACTGCATGTCAGATTCTGTTCATTCAAGAATGAAATGTACGATGGCTGCCATTACATGCCAAGCGATATGAGTGGCGTTGTCTCATTGACGATCGAGCGCACTAACGTGTCTTCATTTATATGCCAGGCAGTTAAAGAAAAATGTTCTGCCTCGGGGAATTTTTTTCTTAATTTTTATTTCAGTTTTGTTACCATTATGCTTACATAAACATGGAGTACTGCTGAATGTGACAGTTTTATACTGACATGTTGCCCGACATATTATCTCAATAGAGGGGAAGGTCAGGGAGATGGAGTTTCTACCCTAATCGAAGCATGTATGAAGTGTAGATACTTGATCGCTTTTGTGCTTTTACGTCTGATTATGAAATAATTTTCTTACCGGTGAACGATACACTATTTACTGTATGTTACCGGCCACCAAATGGCAATTAATTTCTTGGAGTTTTACGACCGATTCCTTGCAAGTGTGGCTGAGGCAAAGTATGCATTTTTATATGCAGGGGATTTTAATATTGATATGGGCAGCAACAATGCAACTGCAACAAATTTTAGAAACATAATTTAATCCAACGAATTCTTTAAGATAATCAGCCAACCAACAAGAACAACAACCCAGTCACATTCTGAGTTGAGCCTATTCTTTACAAACTTGTCCCACTATTGCACGAAAAGGGACGTTGTATTTTGTCATATCAGCGATCACTTACGCGCCTTCCTGTATTCAGAGAATAACCGCGCTTGCACGTGTGCATCCACGGTCACTTCTTATCGGTCATTCATGGCCGCAGCTCTCAGTCCCTCTCGCGAAACAATAATAAAAGCTGGCTGGGAAGTACTTCTTAGGACAAGTAGTGCGGAAGAATCATGTGACTTATTCATCGAAACATTTAAGCACCTTTAAGAGATTCACTTCCCAATATAAGTACGTGAAGAAAATCGAAAAAGGCTTAAAGTATAGGTAAAAGCCGAGCTGCCTAACGAGATTAAAAGAAAGGACCAGTTATGTTTGATTTTTATAGGCTTTCGTAGCCCAGACGGCCTAGGAGCACGGGGGAAATAAATTAAAAAACTCCGATTAGCACAATAAGAACAATGTTCATTTTTTTGTCTATTAATACGGTACAACCCGGTGTATTGTGGAACCGATAGAGTACTTTGCGTCATACCGACCAGAAACTGAGTAACATACTTGAAGCGGTATGAGCCTTGGAATAGAAGATGAAGAAGCGCAGGAGTCTGGGTTCAGGAGAAGAGAAGAAGGAAGTGAGAATAAAATGTAGACAAGATGGACGCCAGTTCCACAGCAATGCTTTACGTTTACTGTGTCCTTTAAGTAGGAACGCTACATTATTTTGGCGCAGCCGACAGCGAACTCCAACATGTGGGTGAGATTTTTCCTTGAGGAGACCTCCGCGGACAAGATCATCTTTTCGAGATACCAAGCTGAAGATGAACCAGCGGTGGAACTACCTCGCGAACTCAACTCGGCAGAACTCATGAACCTGGCTTTAGAGAAGGCTTCCATGGACCCTGATGAACTACGTCGGAAGGGTGCTGTGAACGTGAACTTGCCTCTGGTGATCTTCGACGAATTAGTTCTTCAACCGATGCGTCGGAAGGACTCTGGATCACAGTCGTCGACGGAAGAGGTGAGCCTCGTTTTGAAAGCACTTCGGCTACAACAAGAACAGATTTCGCAACAAAACCAGCTGGTGACATCGCTTATAAGCTCTTTAAACGCTGAGAAGCCAGTGACTAAATTTGTAGAACCTGATGCATTCGACGGCATGTCATCAAGTCCAGAAGGTTGGCTTGAATTCTATGAATATGCCGCTGGAAAGAACAACTGGCACTCTAATGAGGACAAGATTACTAACATGCGTAGTTACTTAAGCGGTGTTGCACGGAAGTGGTATGATTTGCACATTATTGAAGAGGCTGGCAACTCTTGGAATCAGTGGAAAGAAAAATTCTTGACGACATTCCGAAGCAACCCAGTGCAAAGGTGGGACGCCACGCTTAATTTCAAATTCAAGCAAGGCTCCCTCGTAGAGTATTTCTTTGACAAATGCCGCCTTTTAAAGCTGGCCGAGCCTATGCTTCCTCCGTCTGCCGTAGTAGCACTAATAATGCACGGACTGCACGCGCAAGTCCTGAAGCAAGTGCAACTACGGTCACCTAAAACTATGGACGGGCTCCTGGAGTGCCTTCACGACATATCATTTACTTCAGAAGAAAATATAAACGCTAGCTCAAGCGGTCACTTCACATGGTCCGGCACGGATTGGTCAAGCCGTAATCAGCGAGAACCGCGCCGCCTTGCAGGCGGCACAGAGAGCTTGGGTTGGCGCGCTCCCAGAGGTCGGGTGCATAACATCGACAGCGACCCTGTTCCCCTACTTTCGGACGCTGAAGAGGCTCCGACGACAAAAAACTGATAAACAAGGGTGATCAGTCCGACCCGATGACCACAACTGAGACTGTTTATTTAACTTGCTCTAGCCTACTTCACATCCCTGTGAAAGTGGGAAACAGACACATGATGGCTTTGGTTGACAGCGGTGCTTCTGTGTCTATAATAAATGCCAAGCTGGTAGATGCAAGTCACCTGCATAGTGGAAGAGTACTACGGGTGCAAGGCTACGATGGAAAAGTGACAATGCATAATCAGTGGGCCTCAGTAAACATCGAGTTCCAAGGTCATGAAATAGCGAGTGAAGTACTGGTGATTGAGGGGGTGACGTATGACTTTCTGCTATCCAGACCAGATATAAAGAAACTAAAAATCAACGTATACTGGGACGATGCGGTTTTAGTGGAAGGACTATCAAGGCAAGAGACACAGCCGGATAGAAAGGATAACCTGCGAGTTGTCAATTGCGCGGAGGATATTGCAACGACCTATCCTGAACTAGTATGCATAGGAAGCTATCCACCGGCGATGACGTCACACAAAGTGCCTTTCGAACTCACCGACAAGACCGTCATCCGAAAATCACCTTACAACATGTCAAGAGAGCGCAAGATATGGTTGAAGAAGGAATTGCAGGAGATGCTAGACGCCAATATAATCCGGCCTTCGGTGTCACCCTTCGCCTCTCCCATAACTATTGCGCCGAAAGAAGATGGAACTTTCAGACTGTGCACAGATTACAGGGTTCTCAACCGACAGACAGAACTTATACCATTTCCCATGCCGAAGATAGACACGATTATAGATGAGACAGGTGGTTGCCGATGTTTTTCACGTATTGACTTGTGCAAAGGTTTCTGGCAGATCCCGCTAACCGAAGAAACAAAAATGTACACTGCTTTTATCACGCCCTTCGACCTGTACGAGTATAACCGGCTTCCTTTCGGCTGGAAAAACTCACCAGCATGGTTCCAGAAGATTATGAACGAAGTCCTGAAGCCTTTCCTAGGTGTCTTTTGTAACGTGTACATAGACGATATTATCGTCTTCTCCAAAACAGAGACGGAGCATCAGGCACACCTGTCCCAGGTATTAAATGCCTTGAGCTTGGCACACCTCAAGGTTAATTTTAAGAAAAGTGCGTTCTTTCAAAGAAAAGTGGTGTTTCTTGGAAGAGTCTTTGATGGGACTACCAAAAGCACGAAACAAGAGTCCGTCGAGAGGATATCCCAACTGGTAAAACGATATGACGTACACTCATTGCGTGTATTTTTGGGATTAGCAGGACATTTCAGGCCCTTCATAAAAGACTTTGCCATCAAAACAAGATGCCTCACGCGCCTAAGACAGAAAGAAGTTCCATTTGAGTGGAATGAGGAATGTGAGAGAGTCTACCGTGATCTGGTGCACAGAATATCTGCTGACCCTATTCTACGCATACCAGATTTCACTTTACCCTTTGAACTGAATACCGACGCCTCACACTATGGGACAGGTGCAGTCTTGTACCAGAAATGTCCAGAAGCATCCGGCCGAGAAAAGCGACACGTAGTAGGTTACTACAGCTACACCCTCAAGCCACCTGAAGTCAACTACACCACTACTGAAAAGGAAGCTCTTGCAGTCCTCAAAGCAATTCAGTACTTCCGTACGTACCTAGAAGGTGCGAAGTTTACTTTGTTCACCGATCACCAAGCCCTCACTCATCTCTTGAATATGACCCAACCTAAGGGACGTATCGCCAGATGGGTGAACTATTTGCAGCAGTTCGATTTCACCATCTCCCACAGACCTGGACCCCTTTTGACTGATGCAGATGCATTGTCTAGACTGATGATACAGGCCAACAACGAACAATCGGCAGAAATCAATGAAATTAAATTGTGGGAAGGCACTGAACAATTGATTTTTAGGGAAGGTCGCTATCAAGTCCCGCCAACGCTGGTTTCCAGGGTGCTTTATTTGTACCACGATAGCCCAGAATCTGGAGGACACGACGGATTTTGGCGCACCTACAACAAGCTAGTCAAGAGATTTACGTGGCCTCACATGAAAGACGACGTCAATCGATACGTTCGTTCATGCCACATTTGTCAAATCAACAAAGTGAAATATAAGCAGCCTACGGACGCCATGATAATACCTTGCCACTCAAACGTGCCTTTTGAAGTTATACACCTGGATTTCGCCGAGCTAAATAAGAAACGAGAAGGAGTCCGAAAAACGCAAGCTTTTCTTCTGGCCATAGATGAATGCACCAGGATGGTCGCGGCACGGGCAGGAAAAGAAGATGCGAATAGTGTCATCGCCCTTCTAGAACGGGATATGTTTAGGTCAACCAAGACAATTGTATGTGACAACGGTCCAGCGTTCAAGAGCGAAAAGCTAGCAAGATGGGCTCGAGACCATAATATATCAATCCAGTTCTGTGCGCCATACCATCCCGCAGCGAATGGGCTTGCAGAGCGTGCTATACGAGATGTTAAACAATACATCAGGATGTACGATAGTTTCCCTGGTGGTTGGAAATGCTCTTTAGAAGCAGCTGTAAGACATCACAATCGCTCCTACACCAGCGGCTTGGGATGCAGCCCGCAATTCGCTTCTTCAGCAGAAACCCCTATTCTTCAGGCGGACCGTGAACTTGGGCTGTTAGAAAATCTCCAGATCGTCGAGGAAAGGAAACAGAAATCGCAGGAGGAGAGGTACCGTAAACGAATGAAAAAAAATTTTGACAAGAGACATTGCTCAGATATTCCAGACATTCAAGTCACTGACCTCATTCTAGTTAGGAAAGGAGTAAGAGAATCCAATGCCAAATTTTATGGTCCTTACTCTGTGACAAAGACGGCCACTCAGAAAGGAATATTGAAGACTGTGTGGTACATTGGCGAACGTGGCTCAGTTGAATGTGCTTCGATTGGAAACGTTTTCAAGTATTACCCCAGGAGGGGTTAGCAAAAGAAACCTGGAAGGGTGAAGCGGTATGAGCCTTGGAATAGAAGATGAAGAAGCGCAGGAGTCTGGGTTCAGGAGAAGAGAAGAAGGAAGTGAGAATAAAATGTAGACAAGATGGACGCCAGTTCCACAGCAATGCTTTACGTTTACTGTGTCCTTTAAGTAGGAACGCTACAATACTAAGATGAAGCTTTAGCTCGGAGTCTCCTATCTAAAAATATGGTAAGTGCGAAATCGTTCTTCTCGGCAACCACTGCAGCACGTTTGATGAAGTTTGTTGCATCCAAAGGAAAAAGTTAGAATTTATTGACTGTTGGTTGCGAATTTTTTATTTATGTCTTTAATTTTTAATGCTAATTCTCAGACTACCAAGCCATCATGTTTACAACTCTAACTCAGCAATTAAAAACGGTATTTAAAAAAATTAATTATGAGATCTTACGTGCAAAAACCACTACCTGATCATGAGGCAGGCCGTAGTGAGGAACACCGGAAATTTTGACCACCTGGGGTTCTTTAACGTGCACCTAAATCTAAGTCCACGGGGATTCGATCCCGCGAACTCGTGCTTAGAAGACGAACACCATAGCCACTAAGCAACCACGGCGGGTAACGGTATTGTAGTACTTTAAATTACACCTAATGGCACATCTAAAGCGGACAATATTGATATATTACACATGGCTCTTAAAAAGCCAGTCATACGTGAGCCGAGCTTGTGCAAACCTCTTGTAAACAATGTACCAAATTCAGATAAGATATAAATTTACCTATCACTTTTGTCCGCTTTGGATGCTCCAATGGATGCAGTTAACAGAACTGCGATATCTGTTCCTGGTGCAGAGTTGAGAATTTGTTTTATATCATTCATATTTCCTTATTATATTCAAACTTAACTTATTAGCCTACTGTGTACAAGAACAAAGTACAACGACGTTTTCAAACCTGCAAACTAATACACATAACGCAAGAATGGTTCATTCGGTATGCTTATATTACCTCTTTTGGGACACCAACTGCTAATTTATTCATCAGTGCTCGTGTCGTCAGAATCCATCAGTTGACCACTACATGTTACATGTGCGATGTAAAATTAAAAAGAAAAGCTTAAACTATTTTTCATCAATTTCATGCTCAGGAAAAACAACAAGGTTATGAGACAAGGAGAGGCGGAATATGGAAGGTAATAACCATTTGTGCAAACTCAGGAATGCAATGCTTGCGCTATATGTTGCCATGTCTTCTCAATCATTATTAATTTAATAATTTTGTTTTGTTTTCTTGCACTTCATGCAAGTTACACTAGAAATTTCTAAACGCGAGAACATAATTTCATAACGTAGGTACTTTCAGCATTGTGTTATGATATTTGTTACCTTTTTACATTACCAATGTAATCTCGAATTATGTTTTTATTTTTATGTGATCTCTAAATATGTCTGTGTTGCTGTGATTTCTTGCAATGGGGGCAGCGGGCTCGTCAAGCTGCCGAAGGGGAGCTTTTATCCACCGCTCATGTCTGTCTGTTCAAATAGACGAAATAAGATTGATTGATTGATTGATTGATTGATTGATTGATTGATTGATTGATTGATTGATTGATTGATTGATTGATTTGTGTTCATGTCCATGTGCGTGGGGTCAGAGTTATTTTGACCTATCATGGAGAAGTAACGACGAATAAGAAATAAAAACCGATTGGAATATTTTTGCGTTATTTCGGCCCAAGTTTTCGAATGTTACACGCCTCATTGAGAGAATCTAGCGTGTGACCGATACCGAAGTAAGAAAGAGCTACGCATTCCCAACAACTATTGCAACAGTGTGTATTCACTTGTATGCAAACTACATACCTGTTAGAAGTGCTCATGCTGGTTCCAGCAAGCTGCCAGCCCGAACAGGAAAGGGACATGCCAGCAATGAGGAAGCTGATTTCAATAAGGTCACTGGCCGCCTCCATGAGGGCTATGGTACGGGCCTTAGGTTTTAAGAATCTGATCATCAGACCACCGAGAAACACTCCCAACATCATGGCCAGAATCTTTGTCGGACCTGTCCTAACACGAAAAAAAAAACAGAACAGTTAGTCTTGATTATTTATTTGATTTATTACTTTTTGTTAACTTCTCAAATGTGTTCACTACTACAACAAGCTGTGCTGTAAGCCGCAGAAGGTATCAGCCTCACTGTAGGCGTAAACATTTTGGAGATGCTAAAGGTTGAACGTTTTACATCACTTTTTTTAATGAATACAAGAAATGCATACTCACGCTATTTAATGTGATCTGTAAATATAAGGGCTAAAATTGCAAATCCAGCTAGTATGAAGAATATCATTACTGTAGTGATGTATGGTACGTAAGTGCGATTCTAGCATAGATAAGAGGTAAACGTGCAATATTCTATTTTAGTGCAATCCGAGAAAGAAAACTCAAAGGAAGTCAGCATTTTCTAAAAAGCACAAAAAGATATTGCATCGTACCGTTCTATTGCACTTTCCTTACATGAATAAATATGAACTTCATGATGTTTTATGATGGCTTAACCTTAGTCATTCTCGAATATCCGCTAAAACCTCCATGCGTGCCAAAAAACTATCGCGCGTTGTGTAATCACAGGAACATCTCAACTATTTTCTTTGTTCCTTTCTTCTTTGATGAAAGGTAAAGTGGGGGAGGCCGGCATGGTGACTTAATATTTACTCGCCTGTAAAAAGGCTTGCATTTGAAGCCGACACCCTGTAGTGTATTTCGACATACTTCGGGAACATAGTAATGTAGCCATTGGTACCGTTGTAGACAAACATTGTAGTTGCAATCTTCCACATGAGAACAGGGTTTTTGCATAGCCTTGCGAATGACCGCCGGAATTCTGCGAATAAAAGGGAAATGCGAGCAAATAGGAGTAAAATAAACATTTAGAGAACAAACATACCTTGTACATATACGACAGTATGTCTGTGCATAGTATGTATGTAGTGGATAAATACATTGTCCGAATTAGACTGAGTGGCTTTTAGTACATACCAAATTGTTCAAAAGTAAATCGCGAATAAAAGTCAGGTCTTTGCACTGACCCAGTAACTATTCAAGACATGGTTACGAGTGTGCAAACAACGGAACAACATTTCGACAACAGAACTGATCTTCATCAGGCCATGACGAAGGCAAATGTCCATGTCAAAACCGTTGGCTCCCGGCTAAAGCTATCATTGTTTGCCTACTGCAGCGGAAATAACGAATCAATCTTTTGTTATACATATGAGTTCGCTATAGAAGAATTCGTTGTATAGGTGCTTGACAGTATATCCCTATCTGAGCAAAGAAAATCTCAAAGAAAACAAGCGTTTCCAGAAAATCGGGGAAAAACATTGTGCAGTACTGTTCACAGGGCACATTTCTTAATTTAATGAAACTTCGTGATGTTTCTGTGATGGGTTAACTTTAGCGAATGTCATGACGAAAACATGCAATACAATGCGTTCACTTTTCTTATATTCGCAAATCTTCAAGCTTCTGTTTTACTGGGAACCCGGCCTTTTGCTTGGACTAGAACTCAAGGTTGAAATAAGAAAGAACATGGAGATGGCTTCATAATGAATGATACGAGTGCCCTGACTGCAAATATACGTGTTAACTAGAACAAAAGTACGTTCACAGCGGCGCATACACAAAACACTTGGGAGCTAACTGAAGACTACTTACTGAACGCTACTTGGCCTTCCGTTCAGTGGGCATGTTATTAGCGTCTACGTCCGATATGCGTCCATTGTGGACTCCATTTTTTTTTGTTGTCCAACAGGTGCTCAGGAAAATACCAGCTAACTCAAACCCGTTTCATTTTCACTTGTGAGACTTCAAACTAGGTGCCGCGCTGTCTGCTAGCTGGAGTAAGTCTACTAGCTGAAGTATGGGTAGACCAGGACTGTACCTGCAAAATCACCGGCGACTTTTTCTCTGAATGTATCAGTTGCCAACTCCGAAGAGGAAACCTTCTGTATCTCTTGCTTTTCGAGCGAGCGTGACTGTCGCCTTATGTGTTTTGGGAAGAGCGACATGGGCAGCGAAATGATGACAAGCGATACACCCCACAGGATAAATCCCAGCCACCACGCTCCAATCCACTTCGGATGTTTTGCTGTGATGCTTGGAGTCTCTAAAAGACAAAAGACAAATTGTTTAATCACGTGCCAACTAGTTCTTCTTTAAAAGGCCGTGAGATAGCCAAACTCAGAGCTATCATCCATTCATTAATTCGTTTGCTTTTATTAAATGAACTGCGAGTATTTGCTATAGAACGTAAATATCCATGACTGCATGTGGGGATGCCACAACATATGCTCGCTTAACGAATCGTATGGCTATCTCGTAAGAACTAAGCAAGTTTTCATAGTGAATAAAGACGAAAGTATGAATGCAGACGGAACTGCAGTTCAGTGCAAATCAGTGGCAAATAATCTGGTCAAACTCGTCGACCAGAGAGAACTGCGAACAATACAAAAGATTTTACTTTACAGGACCCACATCTCGGTACTCGTTCTTACAATAGCGAGGCCATTGTGGCATCAATTACTAAAGGCATGTCAGCATATGGGCTTTAAATGTTCAGAAGAAAGACTCAAATAGTTGTCTCGGTATTGATAGAAAATTCCGGGTGCTCACCAAACGGGGACTCGTAAATCCGGAGACACACCGATGCCATAACATATCCAAGCATAGGGCCCAGAAATCGGAGTGAGAACACAAAGCCTGGAATGTAAAAAAAAAAAACGCTACTAGTTTCTCACGCAAATGAAATGGTGTAATCCACTACAAGACTAATTTTGCTAATTTGGGAAATGTTCGTTAGAAAAAGCTCGGAATACTTTGTAGCTGAGAAAACAGAAAAAGAAAGTCCCGTGTCCTACCTAAGGCTATCGCTTCTCACTGTTACTTCGCTCTGTTTTGTTCACGATATTTTTTTAGGAAAAGTAAGACATACGTTCTCGAAATACATGGCGGCCAAAACAATAACTGCTGCTTCTACGAGGTCAGCAAATAAAATACTACACATAGAGCACCATTGACGAAATAAATGCTTATGCAAAAGGGAGGAAAGCAAGCAGACTTCGTCGACAGAGCATTCCAGTTGGTGGGCAGTTTAATTGATCATAAAAGCATTTTACGTGGGAAATCATTGGAATTACATGCGATCGATTTTCTACAAACATTTCATAAACTGTGCAGCCCCGAAAGTAGTAACTTGTCATGAACCCACACACACACATAATTGTTTTTAGATGTCATAAGATACATTATATACAAGGATTGAGATAAAGTTTTATGCGAAGCATATTACGAGGGCTCAACCCAGCTCCTCAGGCGCGGCGGTGACCATGAAATCACGTGACACCGTGACGTCACGACAGAGGAGAAGTGGCTTTGGCTCAACTCTTGCAAGACGGGCTGGGTGGGAATCGAACCAGGGTCTCCGGAGTGTGGGACGGAGACGCTACCACTGAGCCACGAGTACAACGCTTCAAAGCGGTACAAAAGCGCCTCTAGTGAATGCGGTGTTGCCTTAGAAACGCGCTGTTTCTAAGGCGTGCGTCTCTTGCTCAGGCGCACATTTCGTTGCCGCGCCGAACGCTGCTTTGCTCGACGCTCACCGCGTCCAATGCGGGGCGCGTAGTCGCTGCCCTGTAGCCCATTGTCTTACACCCCTTGGTGGGTCGACGGGAACGCTGTCGCGTTCCACTCTTGAAGGCGAAGAAGTAATGCATGAGTTGTTTCTTCGTCTAGCCGAACCAAATATAGCCAAGCAACAGCAGTTCACCAGGCTAAACAGTGGTTCAACAACTAAAATAAAGGCTAGTATGCTTCGCATCCTGGGCTTAACCTTACCTAAGCCACAGCCATTTTTTTCTTTTAATGTTGTCTGCAGAACTTCCCAAAATAATATAGCATCCCTGTGGCTAATAAAAGAGTGTTCAATAGTTTCTCCCGAAGACGTTGCTCCAGATAAGCTGCTAGGCATACCCAATGCAACAAAACCCTCTCGAGTGTTTTACTGCACGCTGCGAGTTTAGTTTTCACGCTGCCTTACAAATCAAATATGTAGCGAAGCTTAGAATATTCAGCATTATGCAAAAATAAACAACTCACTAAAATGGACGATCGAATCAGTCTTCTTAGCGTTGTCGTCCATGTAGGTTGTGCCTGATATGTAGAAAGCTGCTCCACCGAAGCCGTTCAAGAAATTCGCAAGGAAAAGAATGCACACGGCAAGTATGGCACTGGCAGCTGGCGATTGGTCGCGAGCCACAGACGCTTCATTGCTATCCGTATGGCTGCAGAACTCCTTCCTGGAATCCCCGATCGCCTGATACGCTTCTTCCTCTCCTTGGAGAGCCGGTTGTCCTTGAAAGTCACCGATGAAACCGGGTCCGTAGATGAAATGTGGCAGGGCCGCTAGCACGCAGCCCAGGACGGACATTGAGACAGAGAACGTTATCATCCTGGGGCTGCTCACTTTACGGGCATAGTAACCAATCAAAAGGCTGGCGAACAGATAACTCACATGGTCCGCGATCAGTATGACGCTGAACATTTTACCGGTGAGCGCGAACTTGCGTTCTATGGTGGTTATGCAGCCGTTGAGGTAGGCCTTGAGAGCTCCCTGGAACACGCCGTAGACGATGTAGCACAACAGGAAGTACTGAGTTCTCGCAAATCGCTGCATCCATCGTGGCCTGTAATTGAAGATTCCGCACAGGTAGTCGGGGTCGGCTTCTTCGGCTTTTGTGGTAGCGTCCGACGTCGGGAGCGGTTGAAATTTTGTACTTTTTGAAGGCATGTTTTCACCGGAAATTTTCTAGCCGGCGGGAAAGTGAGTACCCGGTGAACTGGCAAGTCGCAACGCGCTAGGCAACGGAAGGAGGTTTCTCTTTCAAGTACTCTCATCAGGTCGATGTGCATGCATGTTCTGATAAACCGAAAAGGACTTGTATCGGCTTGATAACGCAAGAAACCTCCGGCTCCACAGAGCCTTGTTTTCGGAGTGGGCACAGCCTCGCAAGGTGTTATCTGCACATGGCGTCATAAGGCCTTCGGGTAGCTTGTGAAAGAAACGTATTCGCCGACCATCGATTTCGTGTGCACGCGACTAAGGAAATGGCCATGGCGGTCGTTCTGTTCGCAGAAATGAATGTTGAGTTCTTTAATGTCAGTCCTTCTGAAATACATATTTTGCTGGACATAGATGTCTTGAAGACATTATGAGTTGGTAAGGAGGCCGCTTACCTTTACTCGTGCAATATGTGGAACAAATGACAGGGAAGGACAGGGACTCAACTTCGCTTTAATTTCCTTTTCTGTTTATCAAGAAAGAATCGTCTTATTTCTGCTATACACACAAGTCCGCATGGAAACCGCCCATTCGAACAAGGCGTTTCAGTATACCCATACGTAATGGCATCGGCTTAGATTCCTTAGAGTGCAGACACAAAATTGCGTAATTGAAATAACTTGTGAGATGAACTTCTGTCGACGCACACAATATCTGCAAAAGATCTCCAGCAAGTGTAGCTCGAAACAAATTTATATTCAAGCTTAAAGTACGTGTGGGCAGTCAACCGCAACGTGCAGCACCTTCTGATAAGGACATCAATGTGCTGTAGCTTGTAAATATTTCAGACCAAAACAACAGCAGCGTTACGTCAAAAGTTTCGCTGCAATTTTGCACACCGTTCACAGAGAAGACCATGCTATTTTCTCTCTTGCTCGTCCCGGGACTGGGACGTACGGTACGGATGGTTCAGTATTGGCGGCGAGAACTTGGAATGGCGCACTCTCGTGAGTGACGTCACGGCCAGGACACCGCTCGCTCCGGCTCGCCCGGCTGCCGCGCGCGCTCGTTCCCTTCGTGTATGATTGGGACGCGGGCGGCTCGAGCCGTACTTATTGAAGGATATGTCGGTTTTTTTCTGCTGCCATGCCTGGACCACAGTTCCTTCTTCAAAAGCGCGTGAGTCGAGAAAACTTGCAGCTTGGATATCGCACGCTATTAAGCGTTGAAGTGGTCTACTGGTTTTGCAATGCATCTACGCACCGTGTCTGTCCATAAATTTTGCGTAAAAAATAATGCCTGTAAATTCAACAAGCGAAGTTGTGTAGAATGCTTTGCTAAACACTTATCATTCCCTTACACTGCATTTACATGAAAGAAAAATATTTTGTATTTGGTGTCAACATGTTATCCATGTTAGAAAGACACTGCCCAGCGAAGCTGTCATCTTGATTGTTGTTACTCTGGTGAGTTGTTCTAGTAAAGCATGGCCACTTTATTCATGCGTAAAAGAAAGAGTTAGGCGCACATTTCGTATCAATAAGCTTGCTGTTACTTTCACCGCACTCTGAAACAGGCCACCCTAAATCTAATTGCTCATGGCTGCTAACACAACGGCGTGTCATATAGAGTATCTACATTGTTAATTCACAAATACTAGAGTAGCAATCACCTGAAACAAAAGTTTCGTGGTTAAGATCGATAGGTAGCGAATCAATTGCAAGCGATGAAATGTTTCATGGTGGCCCTCAGTAGCCTTTATCAGCTATACGGCACACCCCTCACGCAACCGTAGCAACCGACTTTCGTTATGGCGAAGCACGCATTGTTCGCGAAACCCATCAATTCATCACAACTTCGAATTGAAACCATGAAGCAGTTTTTTATAGGGCCAATTGCAATGCTTAAATTATACTCGAGGTACTCAGCGCAGCTTAGGGTGGAAAAGAAAAATTCAAGTACCTTCTGTCTCACCACTTCTCAATCCAGCGTTTTTTTTAATTATACAAACGGAGAACTATTCACTTCGTCAGTACATAAAAGAGAACCTCGCAAACCTTCTTAAGGAAGACACCACAAGCATTACATATTTCACTTGATTTTTTACCCTTCCCCGGGGAATTACGATACCATCAATATGTCGCGTACTACTGATGAATGACGCTTCGGCTTCTTTCTGGCTGCAGCCATACGGTGCAAAGGGCATGTTTCACTAAAAAACTTCGGCCGAGCAGCCTGTGTCAGTTCGCCAAACAGACTCGTCATGTATATTCCACAAGCAACAGACACCAGTAACTTGCTCAAGTGAGTGGAAGGTGTAGCACGGAAAAGGGAATATATATTGGTACATCCCTTTTCGTATTCTGCAAACAGTTGTAAGCCTCAATTAGCTTTACTTTAAATTACCACCGCTTAAAATAAACACGTTTACAAATAAACACAGAAGCAGTTTAAGAAGCAAGTGGTGCTGATAGAATGTAAACTGCAGTGTTAGTTAAGTCGGCGTGTTACTGCCAAGTGATTGTGTGAAGGAATGCGAAAATTATATATTACACCATGAACTACTCGTGAGCAAATCTGTTTTAGCGGATAAACATCAAGGTAACTGCTGTAGAAGTCATATATAGCTAGTGTTTGTGACACACTTGTTGCACCGCGGCAGGTATGGTATCATAACTGGGTTCTTACAGGCCATGTTTTCGAGATTGTCGATCCGCGAATGAAAAAGCCGCGATGGGCTGGTTTGTGCTTCTTCGGCTGGCACTGTAGCGTAACCTTTGAGAACTGTATTGTCGTCTAAGGAATGAGCTTTTTGAATGAATTTTCGCGAAAGAAGACGTCGCAAAAATATATTTGAGACGACCGCCATAAGTATACAAGTAGAGGGAACGAGAGCGAACAAATGACAACATTGCAGAAGGCACCCGGACACCGCCCAAACCATGACCGAACTGCAGCAGACGACAAGCGCGAGTCCTTGCCCTGACGTCACGCGAGCGGCGCTCGCAACGCCTCTGTAGTTCGTTCTCGGGGTGAATAGCACTTTGCACTCTTACTTGCCTTTAAGAAGCAAAGCGCATAATGTGAAGTTGGCTTCATTTATAGACACTTTTCCCGAACAGTTAGCTTTAGAGGTAAGACATGGCGCTTTCACCATCGCACCGCACGTTGCGTCATCGCAAGCCCACGAATACGAAAACATTACCGCTTCTGCCTTGCTACTCTGTGATCAGCTGTCGGAAATCCAACTGGTTGTTCACTAACGCACTATGCTTCATTCATGCTGCAAAGTGTGGAGCAGTAGATGGAAGACGTATGCAGTAGTCGGCTGCAAAAATAGTGACTGGCGTTAAGGAATTGAATGGAGTTGTGACAAAGTCCACGGACTGCTGGTTGCAGCTTTAGCGATGCACAGATTTCCTTGACGATAAAAAAAATTTAGTCATTCACCAGCGTTGTATTGCTAACTTACAAAGAAAGGTCTTCCTCACCGAAACGTCGGCAAAAGTAAGTACCGCTCGTCACACAGTGAAAATGGGAGTAGTGCCACTTCCTGGGGTAGTGAGTCTCTCGCACGCTATCTGCACACATAAACCCCAACTCATACGCACACTTGCGCCCATTCTATCGCCAACGCTTCGAGATTAGGCGAAGGGGGGGCACACGAATTAATGAGCTGCGGCGAAGGTGACGGCGACCAGTTATGCACCATGACAATACACAAATGTTCGAAGCTGAACACGCTTACAGTCCAGAAGAAGTAAGCTAGTGACCAGCGCTAATACGTCTTTGCTACAAGCTATTACAAAGTACAGAACATCAACGTTCCGAGCCTTGTGCGGAGCAAGAACAAGGCTATCGCAACTGAGCACACCCGCGAGCGAATAGGCAGAAAATAAACATTCCCATAGTGACCGCACTGAGGAACCTTATACTGAGTCAGAAATATGACAAGCCGGTACTTCAAAGCGTTTGCCAAATAAAGAGCGAAGAGTAATGCACATCGATACTGCTTTAATTCATAAGCGGGATTGTTGTGCAGCTCGGGATATACTTCTAGCCCCGCTTTTAGAACAAGCACCGTATATGCTGCTCGCGTCGTTTGAACAAGCCGTACTGAACTTCGAAATCTGTGGCCAAAGCTTCGTGTCGACCATCTAATCAAAGACTGCTATACCTGCCGAAACAGAGCTTTGCTGAACCGCACCGGTCATCATGTACAGGGTCGTCCACTCTTAGTACGAACACGGCCGTGTTCGTACTAAGAGTGCACGACTTTGCACATGGAATTAGTAAATGCTTCATCTACACGCTTGTGCTAACGTGTCAAAGCGCTTTTTTTTTTCAATGCGGCGTATTCTTTGGATCCTTCCGGGCACTTCGCGGGAGGTCGGTCGGTAAGTATTTCGCGCTTCGCCGCAGTTCGGACCACTGTAAGAAAAAAAAAGAAAATTCATGATTAACAGTGGAATAGAACTACTTTCTTTGAGCACATTAGCGCAATGCTCTAACTATTAGGATACGATTGCAATTTATTTTTGGGCTACTTATCAGATTCACAGTTGCACAGAATATAACGCATAGAGCAAGACAGTGTGATGTATACTGCAACGTACCATGAAGAATTGCGGCAGAACCCATCTCACGATGACTGTCGACAGTAATTTTTCAAATTATTATTCCCTGTTCATTTTTTATGTACATCACAAAAATAAAAGCCTAGCTTGTTGCTGGCGTCGCTACAAACCCCATGCTTCGCATATAGCAGAGTCAACATAGCGACACAACATACTGCCACCGTGGAAGCGAGTTATGTATGAGGCATGTGCTACAGCGGGGCTCCTTCTTCCACGCTTCCCTAAGAACACTTCCCTAGGCAGGGGCGCCACGAAGTCTGCACATGGCCTCCGAAAGGCGTGGCGGGCCGATGAGTGCAAACGCTGATAAACACGTCGTGCAGCGGCCGGGCTTCTCTCTAGCAAGTCTTTCCGAACACGCTGCGCCATCTAGGGGTGCTGCCGTGAAGTCGGCGAGTGGCCTCCGAGACGAGAAGCATGGTGGGCCGGTGTGTGCGAGCGCTGAGGATTGCTCCGAGCTCGCTTGCCGCATATCCAGTTGCACATATATAGTGATCCACGTTCGTTGAAAAAGTTCACCAGAGTTTCATTGAAAAGCGGTACATACCCAGTGCATTCATGGAGGGGCTTGCTAAAGCCTTGGCGTGAAAGACGTTCGTTGAAAAGTGGCAAATGTCCACTGTTCTAAAACTGGTACAGCGCAGCATACAAAGGAAGAAACAAGCCGAGCGGGCCAGATAAAGGAACAAAGCCCTCTGTTCCTTTATCTGGCCAGCTCGGCTTGTTTCTTCCATTGTATGTTGCGGTGTACCAGTTTTAGAATGCCGTACCAACTCGCCCAATCCTCAACCGTAGTGAAATATCCAGTGCATTTGCGGCGTAGCATACTAAAGCGTCGGGTTGGTGTCCTTCAGGAACCCTTGAGACGTGGGTTCCTGAAGGACACCACCAAATTTTCACCAGCATCGGTGAAAATTAAGGTCTCATTTTCATAGTAGCGTGTAACATTCCCAGTAGTACATACCGAGTTGCCCACGTTGGCACCAAAGATGTTCATTTAAGAGTGGCACACACCTACAAGCACATACCAAGTGACCCAAGTTAGTATCGAGGAGGCTCATTGAACAACGGCACCTATCCAGTTCCAGTCTACAGTGACCAATGCTGGCTTGAAAGAGGTTCGTTGAAGGGCGCAACATGTGTACGCATTGCCCCATACTCAGCCGCCCAATTTGGTTCTACGGTTGGTTTTTCCCCTGTTCTCTCAGCACGGCAGCCCGATGCGCTACCCATTCGACCATGGACGTCACAGTGACCAGTGTAGCACGAAAAATTGTTTAACACAAACAAACATACATAGAAGCATAGATAGATAGTCCCCGGAATGTACGTGAAGTACCCTAAGAATGCTAACGCATTAGAGAGAGAGAGATGAAGAAATGGGGAGGGAACGTCAGGGAGATTAACCGGAAGAGATTCTTGTTTGCTACCCAGCACTAGTCGAAGTGTAAGAGAAAGTTAAACACAGAAAGAACCTACCCATTACACCGCATGGAATCCGGTACCTGGGCGTAGAAAACGAAGATGGTATACCGTATGATGTTTTGAGGAAACAACAACTTGTTTACGGTGTTGAGTGTTCACTAGGCCCCGATCGCCATGTGTACTTCTCTCATTCCAAAGCCGACACTCTCTTTGAGATGTTTGGCACGTGCGTCCCGTGCAACTTTCCCGTCTTCTTTGCTCTTCTTTGCTTCTTTGCTCGAATCAAAATATAAATCTTGTTATCATCGCGCTGTCTTCTCAGAAGTGTCCTTCATTTTATCTTTCTCTGGAAAATACATAGACCAAAATTTGTACCACAACAACTAATGATGTGTTTTTCATTCCGCTTGTGAAATTGTTTTTCCAATCGCTAAAATACTTAACGTACTTAAAGATATGTCGGTGCGTTGTATATAAAACAGTAGTGCCTAAGCATAAAAATCTAACCAGAATAGTTGCGCCTTTACAGGCTACCAGGCGTTCGCGTTTCCAAACAATTATTCGTACAAAAGCGCTAATTTAAACAAAACTGACATGGATAAGAAAGATGAAATAAAATAACTTTCTTTTCTCTTTTTAGGTGTTTGCGAAGGGGGCGGAGCGTCTTTTTCATACATGTCGCAGAAAACAACAAACAGACACGAAAGAACGACTTGGAAAATGTTGTCTGCGTTGTACACTGTTTGGGGTGCCGATTTTTTAAATTATTATTCGCTGTGCTATTTTTTATGTACATCACAAAAAAAAACACGAGCCTAGCTTGTTGCCGGCGTTGCTACACACCCCATGCTTCGCATGTAGCAGAGAACAGCAATTCGCCCACAGAAAATAAGTGAAAGTATCAGCCCTGCATTTAGCTATATGGGCTATCGAGCGAGCAGTTTCATTTTGCCGTGCCCTAGACAACATGGCAAATGACGTTTTCCTGCAAGCCGACAGATTGCGCTTGACATTTACAGGAACGCGAGAACTTAGGTTTGAAATTTAGCGCTACAAAATCAGGTGTTATGGTATTCAATGAAAACAGTGAATAGACAGTGGCAATACAGGGCCAGGAAATACCTCGGTTAAAAGAACATAAATACCTTCGTATATGGATAAATGAAGGCAAAAGGTAAATGGAAACACAGCAAAAAACAATAACAGTAAAAGAGAAGATATGTGCCGCCATAATGAAACACAGAGCGCTATGGAGATACAATAGGTGCGAGGTGCTCTGGGGTATGCGGAAAGGTGCAATTGTTCCAGGACTTACTTTTGAAAATGATGATGTTTCCCTCGAATCAGGAGTACAATCGGGACTCGATAGCAACCAGAGGTCAGTGGGACGCCTCGCATTGAGCGCTCAGAGGAAGATCGCAAATGAAGCTGTGCATGGTGATATGGGCTGGACAAGCTTTGAAGTGAGGGAAGCTCACAGTGAAATTGATTATGAAGAACGACTGAGGAATATGGAAGAACGCAAACGGGCTGGGAGAGTGTTGAGGTATCTGTACGGGGAAAACATTGATTCACAGTGGAGGAAAAGGACTAGGAAGCTTACCGGCATGTATGCGGCCTGTAGGGTGGGCAACACAGTAACAAAGAACGTCAAGCGGAAAGTCAGAGAGGCCGAAGTAATCTCGTGGGGGGCGGCAATGGAAAAGGAACCTGCCATCATAACCTACTTAAGAAAGAAATAATTTATGATAATTCAGAGGGAAGCTCATTACCTTTTGAAGCGAGATCAGAATGCCTTAGAACACGCACCTATAAAGCGAGATGAAGGAAGAAGCATGTGCTTGCTGCGGTAAAGCTAGGAAAACTATCGAGCATGTTTATTAGGATGTTAAGTTGTCACTCACTGGCCTCCTTGAAGATTCTGGGTTCAGCGAGAGCAGGGGCAAAGTAAACATGTCCGCAATAAAGATTAGTCAGAGGCGATTGGAAGATTGGGGGAAGAAAAGTAGGGAAATGACGAAAAACGGAGACGTACAAAAACAAAATTCACAATAGGGGGTCAGAAAATTTGGTTATGGGAAGTCACAGTGTTTCTTTTTTTTTTTACCTAGGCAGGAGATTGGTCAGTATAATAGCAAGAGCTTCATGGCGCAACCCACCACCCCATTCCAAAGGGGATGGTCCTACCTTCCAGTCATCTATCCATCCATCCTCTAATGCAACAAAAATGCTGGATTCTAGTTTTTTTGTCAGAACTCCTATCATACGGGTACTGGTAATAATATATCATCCGATTAGGGAGATCCTTGCCACCGAGCCAGCCGTTATAAAGTGGGTATTAGCGGTGGTAGATGTATCTGTCTTCGATATGTACGGCTCAAACCCGAGTGTTTCATGCGCATGAAAGCAGCTTTTCAGCGCTCTTCCGCACGAATGACCAACTGAGCAATCGATCATCGTGTTTTCCAGAGAGTGCATGGCGTACACATGCTATCACAGTAGCGCGCGCTACGAAGAAAAGAAGACGACATTCCATGAGCCACGCGAGCCAGAAGATGTCTCAGCCCAACCTCGACTACAGCCACAGCAGCTTGGCAACTGAGAAAAGCACGCAGAGCTTCAGAAAGCCAGAATCGAGCTGCGCCGACGAACCTCCGTTCGGCGACGGTTGCTTCCAGCTAGTGACCTTGCTGAACGTCGCGATCGCGGCAGCGGCTTACGTACTACACTACAAGAGCTTCAGGATGACTGCTGGCGTCATGGACCACTGGTGCCGCCGCCCCGAGGCATTTGCCAACCTCAGCGTGGAGCAGTGGAAAGAGCTGGCCATTCCCGTCGACAAACAGGGCGCGTACAGTCGGTGCACCGTGCGCGAACCGCCTTACAGCAGCGCGAACAGCCGCGTCGTTCCCTGCTCGTCGTGGGAGTTTGATCTGAGCGAGTACGGGAACAACGCGGTCAGCGAGTGGGTGCTAGTGTGCGACAGAGCGTGGCTCATCTCGCTTGCCCGGATCGTCTACGCCGCTGCTTGCATCTTCCCCACGCCGCTGGTGTCCAGGCTGGCGGACCGCGTCGGTCGCAAGGTGGTCGTTTTCGTCACCATTCCGGTGGTGCTCATGGCGGGCGTCGCCAGCAGCCTCCCGAACGACTTCCACTTTTTTGTCGCCGTGCGCGCCATCGTATCGGCGGCGACGAGCTGCACAATGGTGCCACTCTTTGCCATCCTCTGGGAGGTTTGCCCGCCGCGCAAGACACCCATCTACTGTATCGTATTTATCGTGATCACCATGGTTGTCGGCGACAGCACAGTGTCGATCGCGGAGCAGCTCAAGGCCGGCTGGGCCACGGTTCAGCTAGTCCTCATGGTGCCGACGTTCCTGCTAGTCGGTTTGTACTTCACCGTGGAGGAGTCTCCGAGCTGGCTCGTGGCTACCGGCCGTGTAGGGGAGGCCGAACGGATATCGCAGCGCCTGGCGAAGCTGAACGGAGTGCCCACAAGCCGCTGCCGCGAACTGTTCGCCTTGCAGACACGGGCGCACGCGCGGGATGCAGTCGAGGTTTTTAAACAGAGCGACCCCTGCAACGCACGCATGAGAAGCCGTTCCATTCTGCTTTTCTACATGTGGACGGCGCTGAGCTACGCCCAGGACAGCTATGTCACCAACGACGGCATTCCCGTGAGAGTCCTGGTGAAGGTTATCGCCGCTGCCACATCCCTCTCTGCGTGCGTCTTGTTTACACGCTGGGTTCACCATTACGGCCCCAAACGTACCGTCGTCGTCAGCGGGCTCGGCTTCAGCGCCTCCTTGGCCGCCCTTACTGTCACGCCCTTAGAAGAAGACACGCTCCTCCTCGATCTGCTGATTGCCGTCATGAAAACTACCGGTTACATCACCTTCTCGAACTTCGGCGTGTTGATCATGCATCTGTACCCCGTCACTGCCCATTGCACTGCCACGGCCATCGCTCTCATCTCCAGCCGTGTGGGCGACACTTTAGCGCAGATGAGCACCGTTCTCATCGGGCCCAGGTGGCACTTGGGCAATGGTCTCGCCTTTGCCGCTGTGACATCTGCGCTGTTTGTGATAGCGGGCGAGCACCTTCCCGACGAGCAGCTTCCCGACGAGCCCGCAACCGGTGCTTCCGGCATGCCTGATCACATGCGCAGCACACCCGGCGAAGACTTAAAGCGGATTTTTCGGGAAACTTTGAAGCCACTGCGCAAAAAGCCTGCGAAGCACGGTGAAAACAAGACACGCCGGAAGCAATCAACGAACTTACTGAGATACTGACGGCGATATACCGAGATTCACTTGGCGGCGATAACTGACACTCTGGTTGCCACCGCATTCTCGCCTTTCTTTATTTTTTTACTTTAGTGACTGCTAGAATTGTCTTGGTCTTTCGCAACGTGATTTATTTTTTCCTTCTAAACTTTGCAATTTTCCTCATTCGCGCTGGTGTAGGAGCATTGTACAACATTATCTTGTAGCATTGCCCGCATGTAAATCTCTCTCTCCACAGCTAACTTTTCATTTGGAGTGTGGCTTTCACTTCGAAAAGTGATAGTCATGAAAGAAGTTTCAGAATGATTAACGATTAAAGCTGCAAGCAATGCCAGAGAATAATGGCATTTTTGGGAAAACTTCAGAATGGCTTCAGAATAGGTAGGCGTTTGGACGATAACTTGTTTGTTCTTACTTAGTGTACTGAAATATCAAGAGTTGAAAGCAGACCGTTATGTGTGGCCTTTGTAGACATTACACCAGCGTATGACAACGTAGACCGCAGCATTTTGTGGGATATTTTGGAAGGGGAAGACCTAGGTGACGATTGTATACAGCTGTTCAGAGAGAATTCCCTAGAAAATAACGTTTGCGTTGAATGGGAAGGGATGAGGAGCGAGGAGAAAGTTGACATCAACAAGTGACTGAGGCAGGGGTGCCCTTTATCCCCACTGCTGTTTATGATGTACATGACGAGGATGGAGAGGGCGCTAGAAGGAAGTAATATCGGTTTTAATCTCTCATACAAGCAGGCGGGTACCGTAGTAGAGAAGCAGCTCCCAGGTTTATTTTATGCCGACGACATTGTGTTGCTAGCTAACACACGAAGTATTTTGCAACTTCTGGCAAATATCTGTGGACAGGAAGGCAACCATTTAGGTTTGAAATTTAGTGTTAGAAAATCAGGTGTTATGCTATTCAATGAAAACAGTGAACAGACAGTGGCAATACGGGGCCAGGAAAGACCTCTTGTAAGAGAGTATAAATACCTTGGTATATGGATAAACGAAGGCATTAGATAAATGGAAACACAGGAAAAAACTATAACAGTAAAGGGGAAGAGAAATGCAGCCATAATGAATCACAAAGCCCTATGGGGATGCAATAGGTACGAGGTACTCCGGGTTATGTGGAAAGGTGTAATGGTTCCAGGACTTACTTTTCGAAATGCGGCTGTTTGCTTAAAATCAGGGGTACCATCAGTACACGATGCCAACCATGGGTCAGTGGGACGCCTCGCATTGGGCGCTCACGTGAAGATTACAAATGAAGGTGTGCAGGGTGATATGGGCTGCACTAGTTTTCAAGTGAGGGAAGCTCACAGTAAAATTGATTATGAACGACTGAGCAATATGGAAGAAAGTAAATGGGCTGGGAGAGTATTGAGGTATCTGTACAGGAAGAACATTGATTCACAGAGGAGGAAAACAACTAGGCAGCTTACCAGCAAGTATGCGGCCTGTAGGGTGGGCAACACAGCAACAAAGAACGTCAAGCGTAAACTCAGAGAGGCTGAAATAATCTCATGGGGGCGGCAATGGAAAAGAAACCGGCCATGAGTAACTGCTTAAGAGGAAAGAAAGAAATCAGGAAAGAAACAATTTATGATAACTCAAAGGGAAGCTCATTACATTTCGAAGCGAGATCGGTATGCCTTTGAACACGCACCTATAAAGCGAGATATAAGAAGGAAGAAGAAGCATGCGCTTGCTGGGATAAAGCTAGGGAAACGATGGAGCGTGTATTATTAGAATGTGAAGACGTCTACCCAGCGGTCGATTTAAGCACCACTGGCCTCCTTGAAGCCCTTGAATTCAGCGAGAGCAGGGGAAAAGTAAACATGTCCGCAATAGAGATTAGTAACAGACGATTGGAAGATTGGAGGAGGAAAAGTAGGGAAACGACAGAAAATGGAGACGTACAAAAGCACAGTTCGCAATAGCTGGTCAGAAAATGTGGTTGTGGGAGTTCATATTGTTTTGTTTTTCTTTATTTCTTTTTCACCTAGGTAGAACATTAAACAGCATAATAGACAGAGGTTTGTGGCGCAACCCAACGCCCCGTTCCAAAGGGCACGCTCATAACACCCATCCATCTATTCTATATTGCAACAAAAAATGCAGGATCCAAGCTTTTTTTGTCAGAACTCCTATTAGAAGGGTACTGGTAATAATATGTCATCCAATTGGGAAGATCCGTGAAACCGAGCCAGCCATTCGTGGGTATTTGCGGTGGTCGATACTTCTGTCTTCGATATGTACGGCTTCAACCCGAATGTTTCATGCGCATGAAAGCAGCTTTTCAGCGCTCTTCCGCATGAATGACGAACTGAGCAATCGATCATTGTGTTTTCCAAAGAGAGCATGGCGTGCACATGCTATCATAGTAGCGCGCGCTACCACGAAAAGAAGACGACATTCCATGAGCCACGCGAGCCAGGAGATGTCTCAGCCGAACCTCGACTACTGCCACAGCAGCTTAGCAACTGAGAGATGCAAAGAGAGCTTCAGGAAGCCAGAACAAAGCTGCGCCGACGAACCTCCGTTCGGCGACGGTTGCTTCCAGCTTGTGACCCTTCTCAACGTGGTGATCGCGGGAGCGGCTTACGTACTACACTACGAGAGCTTCAGGATGACTGCTGGCGTCATGGACCACTGGTGCCGCCGCCCCGAGACATTTGCCAACCTCAGCGTGAAGCAGTGGAAAGAGCTGGCCATTCCCGTCGACAAACAGGGCGCGTACAGTCGGTGCACCGTGCGCGAACCGCCTTACAGCATCGCGATCAGCCGCGTCGTTCCCTGCACGTCGTTGGAGTTTGATCTGAGCAAGTACAGGAACAACGCGGTCAGCGAGTGGGTGCTAGTGTGCGACAGAGCGTGGCTCATCTCGCTTGCCAGGCTCGTCTACGCCGCTGCTTGCATCTTCCCCACGCCGCTGGTGTCCAGGCTGGCGGACCGCGTCGGTCGCAAGGTGGTCGTTTTCGTCACCATTCCGGTGGTGCTCATCGCGGGTGTGGCCAGCAGCCTCCCGAACGACTTCCACTTTTTCGTCGCCGTGCGCGCCGTCGTGTCGGCGGCGACGAGCTGCACGATGGTGCCACTCTTTGCCATCCTGTGGGAGGTGTGCCCGCCGCGCAAGACACCCATCTACTGTATCGTATTTATCGTGATCACCATGGTTGTCGGCGACAGCACAGTGTCGATCGCGGAGCAGCTCAAGGCCGGCTGGGCCACGGTTCAGCTAGTCCTCATGGTGCCGACGTTCCTGCTAGTCGGTTTGTACTTCACCGTGGAGGAGTCTCCGAGCTGGCTCGTGGCGACTGGCCGTGTAGGGGAGGCCGAACGGATATCGCAGCGCCTTGCAAAGCTGAACGGAGTGCCCTCAAGCCGCTGCCGCGAACTGTTCGCCTTGCAGACACGGGCGCACGTGCGGGATGCAGCCGAGACCCTCAAACAGAGCGACCCCTGCAATGCGCGCCTGAGAAGCCATTCCATTCTGGTTTTCTACATTTGGAGGGCGGTGAGCTACGCCCAGGACAGCTACATCCCCACCGACGGCATTCCCGTGAGAGTCCTGGTGAAGGTTATCGCCGCTGTCACGTCCCTGTCGGCGTGCGTCTTGTTTACGCACCTGGTTCATCATTACGGCCCCAAACGTACCGTCGTCGTCAGCGGGCTCGGCTTCAGCGCCTCCTTGGCCGCCCTTACTGCCATGCCCTTGGAAGAAGACACGCTTCTTCTCGACCTGCTGGTTATCGTCATGAAAACAACCGGTTACATCACCTTCTCGAACTTCGGCGTGTTGGCCATCCAGCTGTACCCCGTCACTGCCCATTGCACTGCCATGGCCATCGCTCTCATCTCCAGCCGTGTGGGCGACACTTCAGCGCAGATGAGCACCGTTCTCACCGGGCCCAGGTGGCACTTGGGCAATGGTCTCACCTTCGCCGCTGTGACATCTGCGCTATTTGTGATAGCGAGCGAGCACCTTCCCGACGAGTCCGCAACCGGTGCTTCCGGCATGCCTGATCACATGCGAAGCACACCCGGCGAAGATTTAAAGCGGGTTTTTCAGGAAACTCTTAAGCCACTGCGCAAGAAGCCTGCGAAGCACGGTGAAAACAAGACACGCCGAAAGCAATCAACGAACTTACTGCAATACTAACGCCGATATACCGAGATTCACTCGGCGGCGATAACTGACACTCCGGTTTACACCGCATCCTCGCCTTTCTTTATTTTTTACTTTAGTGACTGCTAGAATTGTCGCGGTCTTTCGCAACGTGAATAATTTTTTTCCTTCTAAAGTTTACAATTTTCAGTTGCACTGGTGTAGGAGCATTGTACAACATTATTTTGTAGCATTGCCCGCGTGTGAATCTCTCTCTCCACAGTTAACTTTTCATTTGGAGTGTTGCGTCCACTTCGAACAGGGATATAGTCATGAAAATCTTTTCAGGCTGGAGGGAAGGGTTATGCGTAAGGACAGAGATCGCGTGTGCGCCTACACACTCCTGTGTGTGATTGGTGAATTATGGGATTGCACTCCTAATTTCGCCCCCGTTGTCATTCTAATGTGACGCGGTTTTAACATTAAGCCTTTGGAAGACAATGTCTTCTTTGGCGAGATTCGTTTATGGCTTGTGGGATCAGGGAAGCAAACCATTTTATTTTTTTTAACTATGCCGTTTGAGGCCTTCTAGTGTACGTAGGACAACGAAAAAGGCGTCGAGATAACGCTTCGGATGAAAATAACGCACAAAGTTAGAGCTATACACGGAGCTTCAGTAGATAGGCAATTGGCTGAAAAAGTAAAACCTAAATGATCCCGTTCAGAGAGAGAGACAAGTTTATTTGCCACTGTAGTGTAGCAAGTTAGCGCAGGTAGCGCCTAGTGTGGCTCCCAGGCGGGGCGAAGTCGTGGGCCCACGAGACGAGTGCGAGTTGCGCTTTTTTTTTTTTGTCTCCTCTTATCAGCAGCTGGTTCCAACCCTCCTCGGAGGGAGCTGCCAGTAATGATTGTGGGGGAGGGTTACCCTCGCATCCCCAGAGAGTGTGTGCCCGAGTGGCGAACACTCCATGGTCGCACTTAGTACATAGGGGGTCGTAATCCCCTCCAGTGAATAACTAAAGCCTAGAATGACTGAGAAAGGAATCGGTCTGCAGTCTGCGAAGCATGGTGGCTTGCGCTCGTTCGAGGTGCGCCTAAAACGAAACCATTAGCGTGGTTTTGCTCAACGAAAAATGTGGACCTATTCAGAAGATAGTACTGTAAATGATTGTGGGCCGATCCTGAAGGTCCTGATCCTGATAAGAGAGAAAATAAAGGTTAATTAAAGGGCTCTACGTAAGACTAAGATTGTACTAAAGCCGGGTAAAGTGGTCTAGGTTTAGGTGAGGCGACTCGACAGCGGTTGACCTCGAAATAAGACAATGTCTTGGGAGAGAGCCTGTCTTACCTCCTGAATAGTTGACGTGGAAAAAAATGAAACACAAATCACCTGGTACACTAACGCGCCCCGGAATACCTTGACCTTATTCGATGTCAACCACTGTTTTACTCGCCTTTTCTATAGCTGCTTTTAACCGTCTTGCACGCTAGTTCTTTCAACAACAACGGAATTATCAGTTAATTGCCGTTTCTGCATTCACAAGTACGTCAGCTTCCACGCATAGGTCATCTAAACAGTTCATGCTGTTTTATATGGCCTACGTTCGATGAAGTAGTGATTTCCTGCATGTAGAGCTTGTTATTAAGCGGTGGTAAATTTAAGCAGTTATGACCGTCTTGCACAATTTCACGAGCGTGTAGGATTATTCTGATGTTACTAACTATTGCTTTTCTTCGTAATATAGTTTTAATCTCTCATACAAACAAGCACATACAGTAGTAGAGCAGCAGCTTCCATGCTCATTTTATGCGGACCATATTGTGTTGCTAGCTAACAAGCACACTGATTTACAACGTCTGGCTGATATCTGTGGACAGGAAGGCAACCATTTAGGTTTGAAATTTAGTGTCAAAAAATCAGGTTTTGTGGTATTCAATGAAAACAGTGAACAGACAGTGGCGATACAGGGCCAGGAAATACCTCGGGTAACAGAATATAGATACCTTGGTATATGGATAAACGAAGGGAATGTGTATATGGAAATACAGGGAAAACAATAACAGTGAAGGGGAAGAGAAATGCAGCCATAATGAAGCACAGAGTGCTATGGGGATACAATTGGCACGAGGTGCTCCGAGGTATGTGGAAAGGTGTAATGGTTCCAGGACTTACTTTGGAAATGCGCTCGTTTGCTTTAAATCAGTGGTACAATCAAGACTCGATGTGAACCAAAGGTCACGGGGTCGCCTCTGTATGGGCGCTCACGGGAAGACTACAAATGAAGCTGGGCAGGGTGATATGGGCTGGACTATTTTTGAAGTGAGGGAAGCTGCCAGTAAAATTGAGTATGAAGAACGACTGAGGAATATGGAAGAAAGTAAATGGGTTGGGAGAGTGTTGAGGTATCTGTACAGGGAAAACATTGAATCACAGTGGAGGAAGAGGTCTGGGGAGTTTACCAGCATGTATGCGGCCTGTAGGGTGGGCAACACAGCATCAAAGAACCTCAAGCGGAAAGTCAGAGAGGCCAAAATAATCTCATGGGTGGCGGCAATGGAAAAAGGAATCTGCCATGAATAACTATGTAAGAGGAAAAAAACGAAATCAGGAGAGAAACAATTTATGATAACTCAAAGGGAAGCTCATTACTTTTCGAAGCGAGATCGGGATGCCTTAAAACACACACTTATAAAGCGAGATATAAAAAGGAAGAAACATGTGCTTATTGTGGTAAAGCTAGGGAAACTATGGAGCATGTTTTATTAGAATGTGGAAACCTCTACACAGCGGTCGATTTTGGCACCACTGGCCTCCTTGAAGCCCTTGGGCTCAGCGAGAGCAGTGGAAAAGTGAACATGTCCGCAATAGGTACTAGTAAGAGGCGATTGGAGGATTGGTGGAATAAAAGTAGGCAAACAACAAAAAAGGGAGACATACAAAAGCAAAGTTCGCAATAGGGAATCAGAAAATTTGGTTGTGGGAGTTCATAGGGTTTCTTTTTTCTTTTTTTATTGTTTAACCTAGGTAGGATATTAGGCAGTATAATAGCAAGAGCTTGGTGGTGCAACCTTCCGTCCCCTTCAAAAGGGGACGCTCTTAATATCCATCCATCCATCCATCCTCCCGATGTCGTTGCGGGCACAGTCACGCTTCCTGAAGCCCTAGGGTTTAAAGATAACAATAGTCATCTAAATAAATATGTGGTGGAAATTAGCAAAAAGCGGTTGGAAGATTGGTGGCCCAAAAGCAGAGAAGTGACACAAGGTTATATATATATATATATATATATATATATATATATATATATATATATATATATATATATATATATATATATATATATATATATATATATATATATATATATACATAATTTTATGTAACTTACAACACAGGTAAACAAAAATCAAAAGCTGAGCATGGTGGCAACTGCCATCTCCCCGTTTCCAAAAGGGCGCTCCTACCTTCCATTCATCCATCTCCATCCTCTATTACAGCACAAAATGGAGTATCCAAGCTTTTTTTGCCAGAACTCCTATTATAAGGGTACTGGTAATACTATGTCATCCAATTAGGGAGATCCTTGACACCGAGCCAGCCGTTAGTAGGTGTTAACTATGCTCGACACTTCTGCTTTCAATATGTGCGGCTCAAACCCGAATGTTTCACACGCAAAACGGAGATATTCTTGTTCGACCGTCTCGGGAAAACTTCAGTGAGAGTGTTGTGTGCGTCAGAGATGCTTTCAAAGCGCTGCCTGATCCACCACAATGGATCTCCTTATTTGATGAATTAGCGTTGTTAAAAAGATTTTAGTACCGTGTTGGCCAAAGTGTGGTCCACACGTTTTATCTTTGTAAACCTTGATTGAGTACGTCGAATTTGGCAATAAAGAAAAAAAGCATGTAAGCAGCTTTTCAGCGCTCTTCCGCACGAATGAACTACTGAGCAATCGATCAGTGTGTTTTCCAGAAAGTGAATGGCGTGCACATGCTATCATAGTAGCGCGCGATACCACGAAAAGAAGACGACATTCCATGAGCCACGCGAGCCAGAAGATGTCTCAGCCGAACGTAGACAACTGCCACAGCAGCTTAGCAACTGAGAGAAGCGCAGAGAGCTTCAGGAAGGCAGAACCACGCTGCGCGGACGAACCTCCGTTCGGCGATGGTCGCTTCCAGCTTGTGACCCTGCTCAACGTCGTGATTGCGGGAGCGGCATACGTACTACACTACGAGAGCTTCAGGATGACTGCTGGCGTCATGGACCACTGGTGCCGCCGCCCCGAGGCATTTGCGAACCTCAGCGTGGAGCAGTGGAAAGAGCTGGCCATTCCCGTCGACAAACAGGGCGCGTACAGTCGGTGCACCGTGCGCGAACCGCCTTACAGCAGCGCGAACAGCCGCGTCGTTCCCTGCACGTCGTGGGAGTTTGATCTGAACGAGTACGGGAACAACGCGGTCAGCGAGTGGGTGCTAGTGTGCGACAGAGCGTGGCTCATCTCGCTTGCCAGGCTCGTCTACGCCGCTGCTTGCATCTTCCCCACGCCGCTGGTGTCCAGGCTGGCGGACCGCGTCGGTCGCAAGGTGGTCGTTTTCGTCACCATTCCGGTGGTGCTCATCGCGGGCGTGGCCAGCAGCCTCCCGAACGACTTCCACTTTTTCGTCGCCGTGCGCGCCGTCGTGTCGGCGGCGACGAGCTGCACGATGGTGCCACTCTTTGCCATCCTGTGGGAGGTGTGCCCGCCGCGCAAGACACCCATCTACTGTATCGTATTTATCGTGATCACCATGATTGTCGGCGACAGCACAGTGTCGATCGCGGAGCAGCTCAAGGCCGGCTGGGCCACGGTTCAGCTAGTCCTCATGGTGCCGACGTTCCTGCTAGTCGGTTTGTACTTCACCGTGGAGGAGTCTCCGAGCTGGCTCGTGGCGACTGGCCGTGTAGGGGAGGCCGAACTGATATCGCAGCGCCTGGCGAAACTGAACGGTGTGCCCACAAGCCGCTGCCACGAACAGTTCGCCTTGCAGACACGGGCGCACATGCGGGATGCAGCCGAGACCCTCAAACAGAGTGACCCCTGCAACGCGCGTATGAGAAGCCGTTCCATTCTGGTTTTCTATATGTGGACGGCGCTGAGCTACGCCCAGGACAGCTATGTCACCAACGACGGCATTCCCGTGAGAGTCCTGGTGAAGGTTATCGCCGCTGTCACATCCCTCTCTGCGTGCGTCTTGTTTACACGCTGGGTTCACCATTACGGCCCCAAACGTACCGTCGTCGTCAGCGGGCTCGGCTTCAGCGCCTCCTTGGCCGCCCTTACTGTCACGCCCTTAGAAGAAGACACGCTCCTCCTCGATCTGCTGATTGTCGTCATGAAAACTACCGGTTACATCAGCTTCTCGAACTTCGGCGTGTTGACCATGCAGCTGTACCCCGTCACTGCCCATTGCACTGCCACGGCCATCGCTGTCAGCTCCATCCGTGTGGGCGACACTTTAGCGCAGATGAGCTCCGTTCTCACCGGGCCCAGGTGGCACTTGTGCAATGGTCTCGCCTTTGCCGCTGTGACATCTGCGCTGTTTGTGATAGCGGGCGAGCACCTTCCCGACGAGCCCGTAACTGGGGCTTCCCGCTTGCGTGATCACAAGCCCAGCTCACCTGTCGAAGATTTAATGCGGTTTTTTCGGGAAACTCTGAAGCCACTGCGCAAGAAGCGCGCGAAGCACGGTGAAAGGAAAGCACGCCGAAAGCAATCAACGCACTTACTGCGATACTGACGGCGATATACCGAGATTCACTCGGCGACGATAACTGACATTCTGTCTGCCGCCGCATTCACGCCTTTCTTTATTTTTAACTTTCGTGATTGCTAGGAATGTCGTGATCTTTCGCAATGTGATTTATTTTCTTCTTCTAAAGTTTGCAATTTTCCTCATTTGCGCTGGTGTACGAGCAATGGACAACATTATTTTGTAGCATTGCCCGCGATTGTATCCCTCTCTCCACAGCTAACTTTTCATTCGGAGAACTGCGTTCACTTCGAAAAGTGATAGTCACGAAAGAAGTTTCAGGCTGGAGGGAAGGGTTATGCGTAAGGACAGAGATCGCGTGTGCGCTTACACACTCCTGTATGTGATTCGTGAATTATGGGATTCCACTTCTAATTTTGCTCCCGTTTACATTCTAATTTGTCATGGTTTTAACGTTAAGCCTTTATGAAGACAATGTCGTCTTTGGGGAGACTTATTTATGGCTCGTGAGATCAGGTTAGCAAATCACTTTAATTTTGTAAACTATGCCATTTGAGGCCTTCTACTGTATACGTAGGACAACGAAAAGGGCGTCATAATAAAGACGCACAATGTTAGCTTAATGCTCCGCACGGCACTGGAATAGATGGGTAATTGGCAGAAAAAGTAAGTACGACCTAGATGATCCCGTTCAAACTGCGTGCGCCTAAAACGAAAACCGTTAGTGTGGTTTTACTCAACGAAAAATGTGGACCGATTCAGAAGCTAGTATTATGAATGAATGTGGGCTGATCCTGAAGGTAGCGCCACCATGTAACAAGAGAGAAAATAAAGGTCAGCTAAAGGGTTCAACGCAAGATTAAAATTGTACTAAAGCAGGGTAAAGTGGTGTAGGTTTAGGTGAGGCGACTCAACAGCGGTTGACCTCGAATGAAGACAAGGTCTTGTCGGAGAGCCTGTCTTACCTCCCGAATAATGGACGTGGAAATAAAATGAAACACAAATTACCTGGTACACTAACGCACCCCGGAATACCTTGCCTTTATTCGATGTCAAACACTGTTTACTCGCCTTTTCTAGCTGCTTTTAACCGTCTTGCGCGCTAGTTCTTTCAACAACAACGGAATTATCAGTTAATTGTCGTTTCTGCATTCACAAGTAGGTCAACTTGCACGCATAGGCCATCTAAACAGTTCATGCTGTTTTATATGGCCTACCTTCAAGGAAATAGTGATTTCCTGCCTGTTTAGCTTGTTACTAAGCAGTCGTACGTAAGTTTAAGCAGTTATGACCGTTTTGCACAATTCCACGAGCGCGTAGGATTATTCTGAAGTTAATAACTATTGCATTTCTTTTCATCGAACCCAGTCGCTTTCGTGGTTACAATGATGGACACCACGTTTGAAATATTCTGCGTGGATTTCTTTTTTTTTTAGCTAACGCCTCAGAGGAAGCACATCTTGCCCTTGTGGAAATAAAAGAGGACATATATCGTGCCTTCTTATTTTTTATTTTCATATTGTAATTTTTGCGTCTTCACCTGCACAGCTTCGTTATCCCCAAAGACTTCGAAACCACAGAGAATGGAAGACTGCAGCAACATATTCATGCGCGGGTAGAACTTTTACTGCCAAGGCACTAACTACAAAGCTTGCTATTTGATGTAGGTTGCCTTTTGGCTTCTATTAAACAAGTGCACTGGGTCCGACTTTTCTGGGACCTTTAAATGCGGCGGAAACTTCTGCACCCTTGTGTAGGAAAACTTTGAGCATGTGAAATCCATAGTTGGGGTAATTGAACTATCTCGTATTGGATTCATCCTCATCTTATTTCCTTCTGTGCACTTTTAGGCAAATTATGCTATGTTTAGCGAGGCGCTAGCGGGTGAAAATGAGTCCAGCTTGGTCGTGTAGTTTTTGCAAATGCTCGCTCACAAAAATAGCGTTCCTCGCAGATACAAATGAAAGCTTCGCCTTTCACATTTTTCACACATTTTTCACATTTTTCACACATTTTTTTTTATTTTAGCTTCTGTCCCAGCTTCTCGGATGTGCAAGGAGGCTGCGCATTTACGCTTGCGCAAACATGGCTGCCGTAAAGAATATGAGATTACAGCCCCTCACTCTACAGAAAGACATCTCGGACAAACAATAAGGCTTGATAACGCCCTGGTCTTATCACGTCTTGACGTACGAGCACCACAATTACGTTGCGTTATCTTAAGGGCACAGCTTTCTCTCCTGCGACAGGACCACTGGGCCACTGCGATTCACGAAATTTCGGCGTATTGCCCAAATGCGGAAGAGCTGGGGCGTTACAAGGTGGCTATGGTGCAACGTGTCGCAAGCCCTGTAAATCCTCCGGCCGGGCAGCCCAATGTATTGCTTTGATGAAGACAGCACATTGCAGGTGATACCCCGTGTAGAATGGAGGCTTCCTTGCGGCGGTCACAAGCGCGCCTGATATTCTGGAGAAAGAGGTGAGCTTGATTCATTTCGCTCTTGTCTTTTCAATTTGTTCGCTGATCTCGGCTTGAAATTCCTCAGTTGAAGCGCACAGATCACCTTTGCAGCTTACCTCAATACCTCACTGTCTATGGTGATCTGCGCCCGAGCTATGAATAGACGTTTTCATATGCATGATATTCTGTGAAGATGACAATCAAGGTACGGTTGTATTATCACAGTCATTCACGCTAATCTGCGTGAAATACGAATGAATTTTACTTCTTGCCTGCTCCAAGTGAGCAGTCCACACCCTCCTCCTTGTTATCACGGGCGGCATATTTATACTTTCCTTTGAAAAATATACTCGAAGTTGTGGGGCTCAGAACCTTCCAAACCATATATTCGTCCACAATATTGATACTCAAAATTCAACTTCAGTTCAATTCAATTCAAAATTCAATTTTCAGTTTAAACTGAGAAAGGAAATGAAAAAGAAAGCATTCCGAATTTTTCTGCAGAACTCAGTTTTCGCCGAAAAGGGCCAGTGAAAGCACATTTACTAGAACTAAGACGGCGATCGGCGCACCGTTGCTATGCCAGATGTGCTCCGTTAGAGTGAGCACGGCAAGGTCGTGGTCACGGGTCCTCTTGTGCCGCACAAGCAATCTTATTTTTTTTAAGTGAAGCTTTCTTTACCTACCCTTCCGTGTTTGGCATGGCTGTCTGCTGTCTTCTGCTGGGTCGGTCGATATCTCTGTGGATATATTCATCGGGTATATACACAAAGGTGTTATTTTTCACGATTGGCCGGTGCCGGACCTACTGCTTGCAAGTACCGCATATAGCGCAACCGCAGGTGGTCAGAGGCTGCGGGAGATGTTTTTAAGCGCGGACGTGAGCTCTAACACAAGCACGCTGTCGTCACCATGTCGCTGTCCTCATTTCGTCGCCTACGTTGTGTTGTGACCATTTTCTTCATTGTCATGCCATCATCACTGTTCCGTCGTCTTCATCCTGTCGTCCTCGCACCCTGTTGTCCTCGTCCGCCAGATTCATGACCCCGTCGTCACGCCCTCCTCTTCATTCCACAGCCGTCACTCTATCATCATCATGCTGTCGTATTCACGCCGTCGTTACCATGCGGTCGTCGTCATTGCGTCATCCTCATGCCGTCGTCATCACGTGAGCATAATCATGACGTCAACATTGCGTCATTATGTCGTCATCGTCATCTCATTCGTCGTCTAATTTGACGTCGTCATCGCATCGTTGTAATACAGGCACCATCACCCATTCGTGGTCATACCGTAGTCGCCATGCCACCCTGATCGTTCCATCGTCGTCATTCCAGCCTCATCATCCGACTATCGCCACGCCGTCTCCGTCACGCCGTCGTCATCATACTAGTTAGTTAGTTATGGGGTTTTACGTGCCAAAACCACTTTCTGATTATGAGGCACGCCGTAGTGGAGGACTCCGGAAAATTTCGACCACCTGGGCTTCTTTAACGTGCACCTAAATCTAAGTACACGGGTGTTTTCTCATTTCGCCCCCATCGAAATGCGGCCGCCGTGGCCGGGATTCGATCCCGCGACCTCGTGCTCAACAGCCCAACACCATAGCCGCTGAGCAACCACGGCGGGGGTCATCATACTGTCATCGTCATTACAGCGCCGTCATCCAATCGACATCGTGCTGTCGTAGTCCTTCCATCGAATTTCGACATAGCTTGTGAGAAGTGTAGTGCGTAAGCATGAAGAATGCGCTGCACCAGACTTACGAGCTTTGAATTGTGGATAAACTTAAACATGGCATGAGATTTCAAGGTGCACAGGAGGACTTGGGCGCATCGCCATTAGTCCAATAGCCTTTATTTAACCGCTTTACCGAAGCTTGGCTTCACGTAGAGGGAAAAAAACCACGTGAACGTTTGAAAAATAAAAACCAAGAACGCTGCACCTTGGCTATGGTGCAACAGCTCCGCTACTAAAGAAAAGCAAAATATCTCACAAAGAAGTTGAAGCGAGAAAGATGGAGTGAAGGAGGATGGCTCCAGATTGGTTTATGGTTCCAGCTATGGTTTATAAGGCATATCACTTTCCCCATATAGGCTAAGAACATATTCGTCGTACGGTACTCCATGGATGGTTATACAGCCTTGATAACATGAGTATCAAGGCAAAATGATAAGAGCCAGTTGTCTCTTCGAAGTGTGAAAGCAGAGCGTTGTCGACAATAATTGCCGCCATTAGGCAGAGATAACTGCACGGCTGCACCTCACGTAGGAAATGTGAAGAAAAACTTCTCGACACGTGCTTGGCTAAGCAATGTCACATGTGACATGGCAAGCGCAGCTGCTAACCTTTTCCAATAGTGTAATTGTAAATTGAGCAATTACGTTTCCACAATTTGGCGTGATTTCTTTATTCCTTTGTCGTCTTTCGTCCATAAACAATCCCTTCATCCAATATGAGCCCTTACTGACAACTCGTCCGTGCGCATGATAGAGCACAACATTTTAAAGGGACGCTAAAACAATCCACTCAATCTGTTTAGACTGATTAAGTGTTCACGCAAAGCTCCATTTTCGTTAATTTCGCAGGACTGACGTTGTTTCACTGAGGAGAAAATCAAGTACGTGTTTCCATTTCTTGCATTTCGGGCGGAAAGCCAACGCCGGCCCGACAGCGTGGCGTCACTCCTTTGAAAGCACTTTGTCACATTTGGGCTGTTGTGACGAGATAGAAGTTCTCAAAATTTGCTAAGTTCAGTTTCTTTTTTTTTCTTTTTGCCCAGTTAGCATGCAATGTAGTCGGTCATTGCCGATAAACAATTAACTAGGCCCTAGCAGGCGCTTTCACGATCTATGACGTCACCGCAAGCCAGTACGGGATTTTCACGGTGGTGTCGCCACGGGTCCTTCCTTTTTGCGCTTTCCTTAGTTCATGAATCCTCTTCTCGCGGTAAAAGTGTCTTTTCTGGGAGTGTTACTGTATAATTTACTATTGAAGCTAGACTTCATCATCATCACCATCATCAGCCTGGCTACGCCCAATGCAGTGCAAAGGCCTCTCCCATAGTTCTCCAACTGCCCCGGTCATGTGCTAACTGTGGCCACGTTGTCCCTGCAAACTTCTTAATCTCATCCGTCCACCTAACCTTCTGTCGCCCCCTGCTACGCTTTCATTCTCCTGGAATCCAGTCCGTAACTCTTAATGACCACCGGTTATCTTCCCTCCTCCTTACATCTTACTCCTGCCCAGGCCAATTTATTTTTCTTGATTTCAACTAAGATATCATTAACTCGCGTTTGTTCCCTCACCAAATCTGCTCTCTTCTTACCCCTTAACGTTACACCTATCATTCTTCTTTCCATAGCTCGTTGTGTCGTCCTCAATTTACGTAGAACCCTTTTCGTAAGCCTCCAGGTTTCTGCCCCGTAGGTGAGTACTGTTAAGACACAGCTGTTATACACTTTTCTCTTGAAGCTATACTTATATTGCTCCTAATTGTCACATTAAGCTCAACCTTGCCGTCACATGCCTAGGCGGTCTTACTGGAAGCCTGATTTATGCATTATGTTACCGAGGTTGTTTCATGACGATTATATTCACTGACCCCTAAATGTAGGTTGTAAACAAAAATACTTCTTTATTGTCACATGCGCAAATGTAAACAAAGGCGTCGCAGCTATATCGAGCACCTTGAGCTGCTCTCCGTTTTCTAAAAACTCAGTAAAACAACGGCCGCTGACTTCAACCTAGACACATGTCCGTAGCCGTCATGTTAGAGACTCAGTAAGGCTAAGTTTCTTCGCTACAGATCAGCAATATTTACACGTGGGCTTGTTTGTCTTTCCACGGCGACCGCTTTTCACCGGCTAACAAATGCCAAACGTTATCACTCGGCGCAATAATTTTATCTGGTTCTGCTTTTAAATATTGGCTTTATACATGTTACGTCACTGTCGAAAAGCATTGTACTCATCAAGGGATGACTACCCATTACTGTTTTTTTTATTTCATTTACATATTGTAGGCGATACCCGTGAAGGATTTGCTCCGTATACGTAATATAACAAGCAAACTAAGGACAGAAGCATCATAAAGGCGTTATAGCCTAGAACAGAAAGTCCATGAACTAACATCGGCAAAGCACGACAGACGTCGCAGACAGAACGCAAGACGATCACAAGTAAGCACAAACCCGGACAATAGGTGTCCATGGTTCCCGGTCCCAGTATAGAACAAGCCAACTTTGAGCCCCACATGTGGGAGTGCTCGGGCCTTGGTGTTATTCGCTACCAGGTAATCAAAGTTTTCCACGTGGAGCAAAGACCGCATACCTTCCGGGAGGGGGTTTACTCCGTGGGGCAGCCGCCGAAGCTAAAAAATAAATCCGTTCCATTCCACCCTGTGAAAGTGGATGTACGGCGAAGCTGGTGTGGACGTTTAACAAGGTACGACCACCTCACAACTGACGTTTGACGGCGTTACACAAGTACCACCGCCACAAGCAACGTACGTTGCGCGCACGTGTGCGGAAGTACAGCATGCATCCTCGTTCTTCTAGGCCGTCCGACAAGCGCAAGTGCCTTATTGAACTAAATTAATTTTTTAGAGTAAATTGCGTCAGAAAAAAAATGGCTGTGGCTTAGGTAAGGTTAAGCCCAGGATGCGAAGCATACTATCCTTTATTTTATTTGTTGAACCACTGTTTAGCTTGGTGAACTGCTGTTGCTTGGCTATATTTGGTTCGGCTAGACGAAGAAACAACTCATGCGTTACTCTGCTTCGCCTTGGACGCCCCGCATTGGACGCGGTGAGCGTCGAGCAACGCAGCGTTCGGCGCGGCAACGAAATGTGCGCCTGAGCAAGCGACGCACGCCTGAGCCTTAGAAACAGCTCGTTTCTAAGGCAACACCGCATTCACTAGAGGCGCTTTTGTACCGCTTTGAAGCATCGTACTCGTTACTCAGTGGTAGCGTCTCCGTCTCACACTCCGGAGACCCTGGTTCGATTCCCACCCAGCCGATCTTGCAAGAGTTGAGCCAAAGCCACTTCTCCTCTGTCGTGACGTCACGGTGTCACGTGGTATTCAAGGCGACGACGCCGCGCCTGAGGAGCTGGCTTGAGCTCTCGTAATATGCTTCGCATAAAATTGGAGGACGCTTGAGCTTCGCCTTCAAGAGTGGAACGCGATAGCGTTCCCGTCGACCCGCCAAGGGGTGTAAGACAGTGGGCTACGGCGCAGCGACTACGCGCCCCGCATCGGACGCGGTGAGCGTCGAGCAGCGCCGCGTTCGGCGCGGCAACTAAATGTGCGCCTGAGCAAGCGACGGACGCCTGAGTCTTAGAAACAGCTCGTTTCTAAGGCAACACCGCATGCACTAGAGACGCTTTTGTACCGCTTTGAAGCATCGAGCTCGTGGCTGAGTGGTGTAGCGCCTCCGTCTCACACTCCGGAGACCCCTGGTTCGATTCCCACCCAGCCCATCTTGCAAGTTGTTGTTTATTCATGAAGTGCCTGCTGGGATTTATCGCTCACGGCCAACGCCAACGACGCCGACACCGACGACACCGGCTTTTCTGCGACACGAGCTCCTTAACGCTATCGCGTTAAAACACGTGAAGTACGACTTAAACACAACCTTCAGGTGTGATAGCACCTGAGTGTAATTCCAATATATGAGAAAACATCATTCTGTTGCGCAGAAAATCAAACACAAAGCTTACTAGCTGACCTTTGTTTTGGGGCCCTCCGCCTGGCGCAAGTGCGTTATTGAACTAATTGAATTTCTAAAAGTAAAATATGTCAGAAAATTCTTGAAATACGGCTTACGCGCAACCGACAGATATGATAGCATTGAATTGTAATTCAAATATACGAGAAAACTTAATTCTGTTATGCGGAAACTCAAACACAAACCCCTTTTCCAGCTGCTGCTTTTTTTTTTATATGAGCTCGCCACGAAAAATCCCGACCTACTAAAGGCTAACAGCTTCGCCGTAAAGACACTAGACAGCCTCTGGGACGTCATCAGGAAATCACAGTTCTAGGATCTCATTTACTCCTGGCAACGCCGACGGGACGCAAAACCGTAAGACCCAGGTCCCTATTAGCTCCTCAGTCCAACAATATCATTTACAATCAATCAGGCATGAAAATGAGAAGGCTAACTAAAGATAACTTACTGGAAGATGGGAAAATTCGGTGATTTCACTGAAAGAAAATTAAGCCAACACAGGCACTCAGATTGATAAATCTGGGGAAACCAAATATATACATAAACTACGCCCTAGTTGTCACTTCGGAACTATAGAAATACAGTATATATTGATAAATCTGGGGAAACCAAATATGTTCACAAACTACGCCCTAGCTGTCACTTCGGAACTATAGAAATACAGTATGTGTACAATACTCTTCAGGGGAACTGTACTCAGGTTCTCCGGAAGCCGCGTATTTCGCGACCGCACGCAAGAGGAAACGATGATCGCGGCTCAACCTCGATCGGGAGAGGGAGGGAGGGGGAAGCGTTCTCCGGTAGCAACGGCGTACTTTGCGCAGGAGCGCACGGTCGCGCGCGCCCTATTATGAAAGCGATCTGCAGACGGCTGATACCTCTGTGAAAGCTGTGTTCTCGCCGCCCAGTTTGCGTTGAAGCGATAGACAGCAGGAAGGTCACTTCGCTCGCTGCTGCTGCCGCGCTTCCTCACGCTAGCGTTTTGACAGCGAGTGCCGGTCATCGAGTGTGATGTGTTCATTTTTGCCTGTGCGCGCTGACATGGTGCTTGTTAATTTACTTAGTAAGCGAATGTTTCCAAGTTTAAATGGCTGATATCCTTACTTTGTATAGTTGTCTACTAATATGCTATCGCAGTCGATGCTTCGCCTTTCGGGCTAAACTGCGGCTTTCTTATGTTTTTTATAATAATAGTTGTACGATTCATCTCCAATAACAGCGCGCACAAGTCTCGGTTTCTAAAATTTGTACAATGGAGTTGTAGAATGTCCTTCCCGTCATTTCTACAGTTTGCCGGAAATATTCTGCACAGCATTTCGAGCTTTTAAGATGTCTCATTTAAGCTGCAAGCACCGCATCAGTGTACATTATTCGAGATCAGATTTTGGGCATGAATTGCCTGCCAGGATGTTTGTGCTTTAAGGTGCCTGTTATTCACTTACAGCACCTCACATGGTTTACAGCATCTGAGGTGCAACAACAAGAAACATATTCGCACAGTCACAACGTTATGCATTGTTGTGTTTAAACTGGAGCCGACAGACAGGTTTTCTCATATATGTTATAGAAAGCTCCGTTGCTGCCTTTATATTTTGTCGGGTGAAAATGAACCGTGCCAAGTCAAATGACCCTCATTGGAGTAGAATCGCTCGCCAAGAACGAATAATCTGCAAGATCATTTTGCTCTGCTGCAGCCACGGTGTTTTTTTAATCATTTGGCGATTCTGCTCTTTTTTTGTTCCTCTTTTTCTAGACTTAATTTAAATTCGCGACCTCTCAAAATTTATTTATCTGACCTTGCCCGTTCTTCCGTAGTGGGCATGTTTCACTGTCCCTGAGGTCATCATCATTGCCATCATCATGCAATGAATTAATTTCGTTCACTGATTCATTCGCTTTGCTCGTGTTCGTTTACGTTCATTCTGTAGTGGCTAACGTGCTCATAAAGCAAGAGGAGAGGATAAAAAAACAGGAGTTTTTAACGCTACTCGTACATCGCGCGAATCGGCCTCGCAGCGACACTAGCGCCTCCTGGTGATGGTAACCTAAAACACATGAGCGCCTGGCGCGCTTTTTGCATGTAGCGGCTGATAACAGAGAGTGCGCAGCAGTCCTGTCAAACAGCACGTATACGACATCGAATGCGGTACCGGGGTCGCTACACAGCGCTCGAAGGCTTGAAGATGGTTAAATGCAGGCTTATTGCGTTTTAAACCGTAATAAATCTCACTAGCGGAGCCAAGTTACCTTTCTATTACGGCTCTGTTAGTTGACCCTGTGATGAGGCCTGCTAGCATTTATTAGACTGCGCAGGGTCAGCCAAGCACAGCGGCGATGAACTGACTGAAGAGTTCATTCTTTTCGTTCGGACGGAGTTGCCAGCGTGGTTTGTCCTCCGTTCTCCTTCTCTTACTCATTTCACTAATCCGCGGACGCGGATTGTGCAACGTTCAATAACAGAGGCGCTGCTGAAAGGGTGTTCTTTCTTCATGCAGACCATTCGGATTCTCCTTTGTTCGCATGTAGCTCCCCTCCTCCCGACATGTGATCTAGCCTAGCTCCTCGAGCATACGGTCGCCGCACTATACGCATGCAATCCTCGGTGCCCTGCGCTGCCAACGTTTCAATTTGCGGTGAGATCAAATTGGATGTAGTGCTCTTCGTCGCATTGTTTTAAACGGTCGTGCTGACGAGACAGAGAACAAGCCTCGCTGCGAGAGACAGATGCGCGTCAAACCGGATCAGCAGCAACAGCAACCAGTCTTATCGCGGGAGTGAACCGATAAATGTCCCGTTCTGCTGGAGTACTTCGACTGGGACGCCAAGCTTGTTTTCTTTTTTCCGTGCGCCATGGCCCGCAGACGGCACAATAGCCTATCTCGGTTTCAGATAATCGATGTGGAAATCGCCACTACGCTGTTGAAACGCCCTGACTGTACTTCGAATGGACCCGACTGGAGCCTCCATAATGTAAGTGAGCATTCTGAGGCGCCAAATTGTTTACCCCGAAGAGACACAAGTGACAGCCAAGGGCGAAGATTTTTTTTTTGTGTGTGTGTTTATGCCACTGACAAGTTCTTTCTAATGGTAACGTCTCTTTAGACAAATACGGGTATTGGCAGGACTTCAGTGGCTGGCTAGCTTCACGTCTAGATAGTGCCTGGCAGCTTCGACATTCTGGCTTTGCCAATCGTGACTTTCCTGTTTGAAGCTAATCATATTTATGACCTGTTCATGTTCTGTCTCAGTGCAATCCCGAATAAGTTTGCACCACTGACCAATTACGGCGTCTATTTTGACGAGCGGTGCTCACTCTAGACAGGAGGTGTACTGTGCGCGTGTGGTGTCAACGTTGCTGTCTTACTTCTTTTTCTGATGTAGGCGATGAATGTAGCCTAACGTTTTCATATTTGCCCCCTATTATCACCTGCACGCTCTCGGACTTCACGCCTTAGAGCACAACGATTATCAACAGCGTTTTATATTTTTAAGGAATAACGTCCAGTTAGTTTGGAAGGAGGCCTCACGACGTGATGACGCTATCTTACATATTCGAGGATTCTATAAAAAGAAAGAAGCAAAATGTAACAGGAATTCAAATTTGCACTGGTGTCTCTGTACGCGTCAAAAGTGACAAGCAAGTCTCTAACACATTGCGCAATGCTCTATCGCAAACAGTGCAGCTCTCTGGTGGTTTTCACTTTTATATTTTTGTGGGTTCTAATTCTTCAAGTGCACATGTTTTCGACCATGGTGTTGGCAATTATGCGCGAAAAGTAGTTGATTGGTGCTTAGCGTAACTAATAACGTGTTCTCTCGAGACATTTCTCTAAAGTACTTTATCGACATTATAGACACTTTGAAGCACCCCCTCCACTTCATCTCATGTCGCCATTTTCCCAATCTCAGTAGTACTTCCACTCGCTCAATGAAATCCGGCGACATTAACCGCAACATGTGTACTTGGACCACTGACACAATTGTCGACGCGAGCACTTTGGGCGGAGGGTGTCGTGTGTAGAAAGCTCTTTCATCTTTTACTGTTCCTTGCGGAAAGTATGTTTACAGTCCCTTTTGAAGGGACACGGTGTCTTCATAAGTGCATCTAATGGCTAATGTAGGGCACTAGTCGTTCGGCCAAGGACAGTTTACATTCATGGCGCCACTGGAAAAACGTTCTCCGAGTATACCACTGATATGTTGTGTTCTTCAGAAGCAAGTCTGACTACTTTCTTTTTTTTTCTACACGCGTCCATTGGCACTTCCTCGATCTCAGACACCAAAACTGCGGCTCAAGGGTGTCTCCCTAGCGCCGTGCATTGAAGCATTATCTAAAACGCTTTTGTGTCTGGACAATCCCAGGCCTAAGCCAGGCCAATGCTATAAGCTTCTACTCTAAGTTTGGCGGAACTGTGCGCAACCGCAATGAGCTCGAGAAAAAAATGTCTTCATCTCAGGTTCCGCGAGTTTCGTGAAGATTATCATAGAGCTTGTATCGAGGAATAGATAGCAAAAATATTGCTACCATAGTGCTTAATCATGTCTCTTTAGTAACAAAAGTTGAAGTAATAAAAGTACAATAATGATCAACTAAAGAAAAACATTCCCAATAGAAACAGCCAGAAAAGTAAAAGGAGAAAGAAGAATAAGCAATGACTTCCTCAACGTTGTTTTGACACGAGAAGCTATAAAGAAATGTCAGGCCAACAGAAAAATGATGCATTCATAGAGCAATGTACGCTACACGTATTTCTGGATGGCTCATAGACCTTTCTTTCAAACCAGCTGCTGTGTCTAAATGGTTATTTGATTGTGCTGCTGATCGCGAGGCTGTGGGTTTATTTCCCGGACCACTAGTGCCACATTTCTTACGATCTAAGTATGCTAGAACACTGACCTGCTAAAAGAAAAAAAGAACAAGGCTCACATAATGTGACGATTGCATTTCAGTTGTTCTTGTTTTTGCACTAGTGGGGGTTCAAGAGGTGTCACCTTCGTTATTTTAATAGGAAGGGCACATGCGTTTTGTTGAGCGTACAACTATTTATTTGTCAGTGCATCAGAAATACGTTGCACCAATATGCTACGCGGAATGCGAAGTTGTTCGCGTCCTATTTCCGGGACTCATATATGAAAATTGACGCTACAGTCTCAAGGTTCTTACTGAAGAGAAACTCTTTGAGTTCTCACTGGCTTTTATTGTACAATAACAACTACATGCGCGCCATATTTATAACGTACAAAATACAGCAGTAATATATAATCAAGTATCTTGTTGGATAATTTTAAATTTCTGTATACACTGCCTAAAGATTGCGTAATCGAAAGAAACGACTTCTTTATCTGCACTGCGCTACTCTTAGGACCCAATGGATTCGCTGCAATACCCGTCATAACAATAATGCACGTATGGCACTTGATAAATCCGGGGCTCTTGCGGCTGTATACTCTAGTATTGTGCCCCTTTGAAAACACTTGCGCTATAAAATTTCGGCGAACGTTGAAGCAACCTGAGTTGTTGTAATTGCAATGCGCAGCTCCTGGATGTATACATCAAGCAATCGTGCAATGAATTTCGTTGTTGATTTATTGTTTCGTTAGCCCCACTTATTTTTTTTTTCCTTCTGTAATCAGCATTCACCTTTTCTTTTCTTTTTTCTCCTCATTGTTCCCTGTGCAGCCACTATCATTGCCTCTGTGCAATAAAGGGAATGTGACAAACTGTCGTAAATTTGGAGAAACAACAAATAATAAGGATAACAACATCGTGAGTCCCGTCCTCGTCTCACCTCCGAAGCCAGCTGAGTCATGGCACCTGCAACGGAGCAGAGAGGCAGCTCCAAGCCAACCGAGAAGAAAGGGACGTGGCAAGCGTTCCTGGACTTCTTCACCAAACCGGTGTGCTACATGATCTCTTTCTCGGCGCTTGGAATCCTGCAAGGCTGTTACTACTCCTACCTCATCGGCGTCAACACGACGCTGGAAAGGCGGTTTGCCTACGGCAGTCGCACGGCGGGCTTTGTCTTCTTCTCCGACAACTTCGGCCCCATCCTTCTGGGTGTCTTCATCGGCACGTACAGCCCGAAAAGACACAGGCCCAGGTCAGTGCTACCGTGTGTATTCGTTGCAACCATTGTACAGGTAGCTTTCACCATTTCAGGTAGACAAAAAAAAACGCAGCGAAGCCAGTAAGAAGGCCGATATTGGTAAAGGGTTCTTACACTTCAACTGGACGTAAGAGCCGATTGCAGCTAATTGTAGTGTTGGGTATACTATTAGGGAAAATGGTTGGCCCATGCCAAACGGCACATAATTACTTGAAACATTCAATTTTCTACCCAAAATGTACAAGTGCTTAATTCTGCAAATATTGAAAGAAGAGAGGGCAGGGCTACCATTGCGTGTAAGGTCCAATTCGAAGGTGTTTTGGGGGGAAAAGCTACATGACATGCGCCTTCTTTAGTAACAAAGTGTGGAAAGCATGGGCCAACAAAACAGGACCCTATTCACAGGAACGTTCTTATGTTATAGGGAGAGCGGTAAAAGGCAAAGTAAAGGCAGGGAGCTTTACCAGCAAAAGTCTGGTTTGCTACCCTACCCGGAGGAAAATGGAAAGCAGGTTTAAAAATTATGCAGATCCCACGCACTGCGGGAATCGATCTAAGTGAAACTTTCTGTTCTGTTTGCTTTGATCGACGATAGTTAACGGTAATGATGACTGCGAATGTTTAATTTCTTCAACGTTTTGTCCAACACAAGAGTCGTGAGATAATGTTAAACATTACCTTGCGTACACCACTGCTGCTTGTCTGCGTAGTATACAAAACAGAAAGGAAGAGGTGTTTGGTTGAGGCGTTGTTACGCGCAAACAGGAACAAACAGGAATCGGCGCACAAAACCAAAGTGGCCCAAGTCACTATCACAGTCCATCTCGCAGCTCCGTAAATAGCAGAAAGCAGGCTAGCACTCTGGTTTCCTTTATCGACAAAACAGACTGGTGGGCTAATTGGTATTGCATGTTAATAGTTTTTAGTGCAAAGAAACGCACGACACGAGAGAAGGCACGCTGGACACACGGGACATTTAGCGCGCATGTCCGCTGTGACCACATTGGCGGATTGTCCCGTATCTCTAACGCGGTACATAGCAACTGCCTATCCGGTTCATAAACTGTGCAGATGCTAGAGAAGATGTGAAATGTTTTCTTCACAGGCGCGCAAGTGTCACAGGTAGGGCTGCCGAACCCACCCAATTATGAACAAGTATGACTTAAAAACGCGACGCCAAGCCACAGCCGGTACAACAGTCTCTTCACACCTTGGTAGACCAGGTGGTAGGTATTTCTTCACACGAAGAGTCAATGGACGTAGGCGACTGTTGATGAAACTCGTTGACTTCCCCCAAGGTCAATGTTCTATCGCGTGCCACCGAGCCAAGTGTAGCTGCTGCGTCGCTACTTGATAGTGGAATTGACACATATCTGCCACTGACATGCGCACAATGGACGGATTGGTTGGTGTGATCGTGTCCGCTGACACCGCAGTGGGCCGGCAACGACAGATAAAATATATCGTGTCCATGTTATGTTGCTCGATTGTGCAAATGTTGTATCTCTGACAAAAGTCGTTCATGAGAACCTCAGCACATAGAACTCTTTATACTTTGGAGGGCTGCATTCCCGTCACAAATAATGGCCGAGCGATGAATTGGCTCCTGAATAACAAACTCGAGTGCCGCTCGAAGCAAATAGAGCGCCGCTCCTGCAAAACTAACAAGGCAGGATGCCTGGATCTTGATTTCCTCAGACTCCACTGATATGAAAACTGTTCCTGCCAAACGATAACGTTTCACAGAACTTTCAGCATAAGCATGGGGTCGGGTGCTGTGTTCCTCCTGCAGAAATTGTAATGTTGCTTGTTTAATACAGATATTAGCACCCCAGCTTTTCTTTTGGAGCCAGGAATAGTGAGTTATACCTTGGGTTGATGCATAGGCCACAAGAATACGACGGCGCTTTTGCGCCTCACTCGGCTGCTATCGCATCATCTGGCCTGCCTATGCCTGCAATGAGGCCATGTACACGTATGCCAACATCGCTGCACAGCAATACTACTCTCTGCCATCATAACGGCAGAGAGGAGAAAATTTCATTGGTAAGAATTGCTTGTAAGAGAACGTCCCAGTTATTCGCGATGCTGAACGTACGCAAACAGCTCTTACGAATGAAAAAGTTTTTTTGAATTTGACAATAGGGGTAACACGCGCCTATCGTAGCGCTAAAAGCCCCGTGCCCAAGCCGTACTCTAAAGGTGAGCAGTAAATGTGTTTTCACTTGCGTAAGCGGAAACTACTTCCGCATCATCTCCTCACATTATCACTCGACCCAACATCCCCCCGTCCATGCCTTACATCTGGGCGAGCTTAGCCTGACCAATCGAATACCTTCACCAGACTCTGTGGCTCTTCCTAGTGCGCCACGTCCACCACATCTATGGGGCGCTGGCACCCGCTGCCAATCCGCCACAGTTAAGCACCACGTCCACAGGCAGAGACGACTCGGACTAATATCGTCATGCAATAAAGCGTTCTTTCCACTTTGCCACAGATGGGTGGGAGTCGCTGCCGTCCTCATGGGCGCGTCGTGCCTACTCGCCTCGCTACCCTATTGGCTGTTCGGCAAGGCGGATGAGGCGTTCAGCATGACGGACCCCGAGGTCGAGTCCGACCTGAACCACTTCTGCCACGACCAGGAAGAAGACCGGCGTTTCGGGGAACTCAACTGCGCCCAATCACGCAAGACTGAGACGCTTCCCGCGCTGCTACTTCTTGTCAGCTGCAACTTCCTCACGGGCATTGGCACTGCCGTCTACTACTCGGCGGGCACGGCCTATCTCGACGAGCTCGTCAGTAGGAAGCACTCGGCCGTCTATATGGGTGAGAGAGTAATGACAGTACCTATTGTCAGGGCTGAGTGAGTGAGTGAGTGAGTGAGTGAGTGAGTGAGTGAGTGAGTGAGTGAGTGAGTGAGTGAGTGAGTGAGTGAGTGAGTGAGTGAGTGAGTGAGTGAGTGAGTGAGTGAGTGAGTGAGTGAGTGAGTGAGTGAGTGAGTGAGTGAGTGAGTGAGTGAGTGAGTGAGTGAGTGAGTGAGTGAGTGAGTGAGTGAGTGAGTGAGTGAGTGAGTGAGTGAGTGAGTGAGTGAGTGAGTGAGTGAGTGAGTGAGTGAGTGAGTGAGTGAGTGAGTGAGTGAGTGAGTGAGTGAGTGAGTGAGTGAGTGAGTGAGTGAGTGAGTGAGTGAGTGAGTGAGTGAGTGAGTGAGTGAGTGAGTGAGTGAGTGAGTGAGTGAGTGAGTGAGTGAGTGAGTGAGTGAGTGAGTGAGTGAGTGAGTGAGTGAGTGAGTGAGTGAGTGAGTGAGTGAGTGAGTGAGTGAGTGAGTGAGTGAGTGAGTGAGTGGATGTTGTTTCACTGTCCAGGTATGATGCCGGCAATTTCCTGCCTGCCCTCCTCATAAGAAGTGTTCTGGCCGGCGGTGAATTTATAGTGAGCCTCCATTGTGATGCCCTAAACATATCTCGCATGTCCGTGGTTTGATATGACCTCTTCGAACCTCTTCGAATGCCCGAAAGGATTGAGCCCTGCGACTACAAAGGTTCTAACGCCTAAATACTGTGACCTAGAGGTTCTCTAAGAGGACCGCCTAAAGAATACAACGTTGAGAGTTTCAGAAAATGTGTGCCGAGCTAACATGCTCCGCCAGCACTAGCTATATATAGAAATCTATCAATGTATGTCCTACACACCAAAACTGACAGTCTGCTTCTCGTTATTATTTACCTTTCTTTCCCACGCTGTGTTAAAAGTGCTCCAGTACTTTTGAATATAACGCTGCCTTTTCTGAATATCTACATTGAATAGTTTTACTCAGGGCAGCACAATCATTGGCGCTGCCCTGAGAGTGCTTGAGTGGTTGAGCTTTGGTGGCTGAGACCATTTAGTTATCATTTATACGAATCTTTTCTAACAAGATATTCAAAAACATATCTGGTAATGTAAAGCTGCACTAACATAACTTATATCGGCCAACCTTCGTCACAGTTATCGAGTTTTTTTGTTTTCTTCCTTCTTTGATATGGTAATATTCACATAACAATGATGTGAAATTTTTTACAGCAATCATCACTGTCGTTCGAGGTTGTGGGCCCTGCCTGGGATTCATTATCTCAGCGCTCATTCTCGCAATCTACGAAGATCCGTTTTGTGAGTACCGACATCTTTGTTCGACGCTGATATTGAGTCCCCAAAAAGGGATCACTTGAATAAAAATAGTTGTAGTGACCAAATCAACTTCACTAAAAGTCGCTTGTTAGCCAATCCACTATAGTAAACTGCCTTAGTATAATCAACAAAGCCCACGTTAGCTATCACGGATGCCATAAACAAGCTACAAAGTCATAAGGTTACCGCAGGTCGCAAAAAAAAAACAAGCAAGTGGTAGAAGTTAGTTGGTTCAGCATTCGGAACAGAATTTTGATATTTTTTTTCTGTGCATTCGTACGTGCTTTTCTTTCTCAGCACAGAAGTGCGCATTTCCAACCTTAACTTCCCAGTATTATACACCACAGCTTCGCAATCTTTTTCACAAGCTTTCTCGCCCGCCGACATATATAATTGTTCAAGTGCTGATTGTTTTCGTTTTCCCGCAATATCGGCCCCTCGAGGATTAGGCGTTTTTTTTTTCAAACCACGGTATTACTTATTAATGACCACTTAAAGTTTTCGATGTACTTGAAGTGTACAACCAAGACCCTTGAACTTGAGTGTTTTCTTTTTATGTATCAAACCAGACAACCCAGGATTTGCAGACGAAGACCCACGGTGGATAGGAGCCTGGTGGCTGGGCTTCGTCATTCTCGGCTTCCTCCAGCTCGTGTTCTCCGTGCCGCTCTTCTTCTTTCCCAGACGCATGAGTGACGATGAATCGGACAAGCCCAATGAGGAAGAGAAAGATATGAGCATCAGAGGTATCTCACTGTGTCAAAAGTGCTTTTAAGGATAATCTTGCTTTGCCTACCATCCGGGCTTAGTGTGGTGAACATTATAGGTTAGCTCGTTTTTAAGCTCGTTGGTATGTGATGCTAAGAATCAAAACAGCGCAAGAAACTGGATAACTAAGGCGAGCAAGCAAACCTAATATCACAGATTTCGGGTCTGCTGGATATATATGTAGATATACATACAGTCTGTGCGTGTGTGGTTTTTTTCTTCAGGCAAATAGCTTCCTTTGTCTCTTTCGCGTGTTTTCATGGTTGGTCGGGGGTCGGACTCGGCAAAAAAATCGTTCGTTCGTTCGTTCTTTCAAAAAATAATTTGGGTATCACTTATTTTTGTATACGTGGTCATTTTGAAATGCAGAAACACGGAAATAGACTCTTATAATGATTATCTTCCACTTTTCAATATAAGCATGTGCCGTAATATTTATGACTGGAAAGGTAAATAATGTAGTCAGTTTATTTGTGAATTATTTGCTTTGGGTTTCTTTCAAATGATGCCTGCCTCGGCAGGTTATTCATCTGTAGTGACTTAATTCACGTAATGCTTGCAGTCAGTTTTTCATCTGTTCGAAGTAATGAAGTCCACCATACATACATACATACATACATACATACATACATACATACATACATACATACATACATACATACATACATACATACATACATACATACATACATACATACATACATACATACATACATACATACATACATACATACATACATACATACATACATACATACATACATACATACATACATACATACATACATACATACATACATACATACATACATACATACATACATACATACATACATACATACATACATACATACATACATACATACATACATACATACATACATACATACATACATACATACATACATACATACATACATACATACATACATACATACATACATACATACATACATACATACATACATACATACATACATACATACATACATACATGAAGGTAATATATGTACCGATTGCAATTACCCTTAGACGGACATATACAGGGCATTTCAGCACAACTTCAAAATTGTTTGAAAACTGCCGGTGGCAGGTAGCACCGTTCTAGTTTATGAGCTGATCTACTCGAAGAAGCGGACATTACTTGCACAATAAGCTAAAATACATAATCAACTAATTAGCAAGTATTCACTAAGTAAGTATCTAACTAAGTACCTTATGACACATATATCAATTAACAAATTCTAGCGGGTGAGACTGCAAGGCATATCCACTTGAAAATAATTGCGTGGATGACACCATTTACAAGACACGCGCCCTCAAACTTGCGATAGAAATGCATGGCCCTTCTATTTAATTTCTTAACAAAGCGTCGTTTCCTGCATTGAAGCACAAAAGTAACTGGAACGCCAATGCAATTCTCCGCAAGGTTCGGGAATTAGTATCTCGAAACAGGAGTCATCATGAAAATTCCTTCCAAGTGGATCCGCCTCGCGAACTCCCTGGCTGAAATTTATAAATTGCACTACATGCCATAAAGTAATTAGTTAAAACATAATTAGCGATTTTTTTATAATTGGTAGATGATCCATTTCATTTTTTCGTTCACGTAATGTCCGCCTCTTCAAGTAGACGAGCTCATGGACTAGAATTGTGCAATCTGCCACTGGCAATTTAAAAAATAAATTTGAAAATGTTCGCTGAAACACCCGGTATAACCGTCCGTGCACTGACCGACAAAGCAGTGTTGTTGATGTACCTCTTTTCTGCCTAAAAGAAGAATCTGACGTAAAACCGGACCATAAGTCAGTTCATAGGCACCTCTAAGGCACAACGACCTCTTAATAATATAACACGTTCTATTGAAGGAATTCCTTAATTTACATAATTTTCTTTAGTTCAACCATTCGGCATCGGGTATGTGCCACTTCAGAATGGTTATGTATCACTGTGAAAGAAGGAATAGAAGCCTCAAATGCATTTACATGGATGTGCCGATGTGCGCCGATTGATATGAAGTTGTCACCATTACGGTGCATAAATATAAACATTGCATGATATTGCACGTTTGCATAGGATGAAGGCAAACACAGCTGTACACATAACCGTTACTTGCTACACCGCTTGACTATAGCTTCAATATCCGTATATTCGAAGATGTGCATTCTATCCACACATTTCTTTTATCGTCGCTTTTCAAACTTCGCCGATTCCTAATGGGTATGTAGGCCTCTCGGGTACAGCAAATAGATTTCCGAATTCCCGCATGCGTACTGCGCTGTGTACCATTTCGAGATATCAGTAATACGGCACAGTAGGAGCAGATGTGATAAACAGCACCTAGCTGCTGATGACAGAACCAGACGTACTGTCTAGCCACCTCAAGAAGAATAAAGAAGGCTCTGCATGCTCAAACGGCGGGGTTGTCTGAATCTGGAACTGACAGCGCGCAAATGGGCAGTTCACAGGCGATGTCGAGAGCTGCTCCCCCACTCGCAGCTCAGCATTTTTTTTTCATTTCTTGTGAGTGTCGAGCCGATTTTCGAGGATAAAGCGGTAGCCCGAATAAAGGAGGCCTGTACGGGTTCCTGCCCTGACCACATGCTCGTAACCTCGTTACGAGAACCCAATCAGAGCTCACAATCCCGGCGGCTGAGCGGTAAGAAGTTCACGTGAAGAACAGACACATACTTCTGCAGCACTAATGGAAGCATGGCTCAGTGTCTGTGGCACTGGCCGGGAGTGAGAAGTGGAAAGAAAAAGGATAGAAGAATGAGGGAAGGCTTAGTGGGAAAAGGTAGCGTGCCATAGTGGGACTGGCAGTGGACGACAGCAGACTCCTGCGAATTGTCCTCCATGAAGTCGGCGACTGCATTGAAGACGTGGCTTTGGCGACAGATGGGAAAAATGAGTTCCGCGATGGCGGAGGTGTAGAGGCCATGCTGGCGGAGGGCAGTAGCGAGTTTTGCTCTTTACGCCGCGTGGGCTGGGTAGTGACACATAACGTGTTCCAGTGTTTCACCTGCCCCGCAGTCTGTGCAGGCAGGGGAGGAGGCCTTGCCCAGTCGGTGCTTTCATGCAGCCGTTACTTGTATATCAGCCAACTCAAATTCTCAGCAGGTGGATCAGCGCTTGATTTCACACGGTGGTTGGGATGCCCCTTCCCCCTTTTCGCCCTCTGTTCTTGCTTGAGCCACAACGGTTTTCCGTAGTTTTAATTTCATTTGCATCCTTTGGGTACTTCATGAACTTTCTGCGGGCTGTCTGTCTATCTACCTCTTTGTCTATCTATCTATCTGGAATGTCCCTAACAGTTTCCCTCAACTTAAGTCACTGGGCATGCGCCATGGCCTAATGCGCATTGGGCTGCTGCGCTTAGGAAATTTAGTTCGAAACGAACCGTCGTACCAACTTTAGGTATTGAGTATGTGGCCCTGGGAATGTGGCACTGGGTATGTACCGCGGTTCAATGAAACCCTTTGATGCAAAGTTGAGTAGGTGGGCGTGTTCCAGTGCACATGTGCTGCCTCTTCATGGACAAAAAGGGTGCATTAAAATTTCCCTGGTGCTCGGCGGAAACTGGTGCTCGGCAGTGGTGCTCGGCGGAAAGGCCCACGCCGCGCGATATGATGATGATTTATTCGTATCCCTCTTGAAACTAGGTGGTGAAAAAAGTCACCTAGCCTGCTCGATTGTATCCGGTATTCTGTACGTGCTCTTCAATCTATCATTTTTCCATACATCTCCATAATCTTTTTTTTCTTCAAAACTTCTCTATCTACCTATCTACCTTCTCTATCTATATGCAGCCCCTCTCGACGTAATGCTTTGTGGTACACATCAGAAATTTTTGGGAAAGAGCAGCGCAGAAGGAAAAGCCTACTCTGTTGCCTAAGTGTACAGAGTTTCCGTCTGCTTTCGCTCTCCGTTTATCTTAAGCCACCGATCAACTAGCCTAGTTGGTATTGCTAGCATTTCTTTTTTTCTTTTTCGGCAGTATAACGTGTTTATTTACTAAATGCAAACCTCCCAGCATATGTTCTAAATCTTTGCGGTTGTATATAAGTCCGAAAAAGTAGTTAGAGACATATACATATATGCCTTAGGAATACATATTTCCTTAAAATTAATCTGGAGTCCCCCACTTCAGCGTGCCCCATAATCAAATCGTGGTTTTGGCATGTAAAACCATAGAATTCAATTCAATTCAACAATTTTTTACGAATTATTATTGTGCCAAAAGTTCGTGTCATTGCTTTGTGTGTGTTTCTTTTTCAGATGCATTCCACGCTTCAAAGAGGCTCATTAAGAACCCGATATTCGTCGCTCAGATGTTTGCCCACGTCTTCAAGTGGTTTGGCGTCCTGGGCTTTTGCACCTACGTGCCCAAATATGTGCAAGAGCATTTTCAGCAGTCTCCTAGCGCTGCTTCAGTCTTAAGTGGTAAGGATCAAGTTGCTATCACTTTTGCATTTTCTGCGTCAACGTGACTAAGGTGGTATTACATCTGCCAGGAAGCAAGGACACAATATTTTTCAAGAATGATCCTCGCTTGTTTGCCCCTTTTCTTTTCCTGTCACCTTTAATAGAGTGAGGATGCCTCTTTTTTCGAGCTCAGCCAGCGCCCAGTGCTTCTGATCCAGATGTAATCGGCATCTTTTCATAGCAGAACACATGGCACAGCATAACATAGCATCGCGCAGACTTCCATAGCACAGCTAGTCCATGCTTTGGTTACAACAGCACATCGTAACACAGCCAAGCACAGCGTAGCACAACCTTACAATGCATCGCACAGCCTCACAGTATCGCATATCCAAGGATTGTAATGTTCAGATCAGCACTTGCGTATTACGCGAGTTAAGCATCGTACAAATTTGCGTTGAAATGAATTGAATGCCGTCCGCCATAAATATGCCTTTGTATCGCAGACAAATTAGGGTATCCGTCCCGAACTATAACAGTATTTTTGCAGTTGGAATCGTAGTCTGCTTATTACTTCAAGGTCTTACACAAAATGATATTTCTGGAAGTAATTCATGACCAACTCAAATAAAATTAGGGTCTCAATCCCCGCTGTGTAAACGGAGAACATTGCCAACGCGGTTATAATATATAGCTGCGTCTTTAGTTCATATTCATTGACGCGCTTTCCACTTTTGATGAGGCAGCAAGACAAATAATGACAGGCCGGAGGAAGTGTGGCTAATAGGGCAGTATCGAAAACGGCGGCCCCACATGGATGCACCGCATAGCCGGCACGTAAATAAATTTAATGAAACAAACTTCGTGAAGCGGTCGTTTGTGCCCCTAAATATGATTTTTTTCTGAAGCACTTGAAAACCACATACACAATGATGTGGCGTGACCTTCTGTGAATGAATATCTAATAAACCACTTTACAGCTGTGTCTCTTTCTTCGCTTCGTAGTTCTTGCTTTTACCAGTGTTTACTCGCGATGTGTTGTATTCGCTTTCAAGAAATAGTGGGTATATTCTACTGCCTCTCCTTTCGTGCGCGTGAGTATGTGTGCGTGCGTGAGTGCGTTATAGAATAAAGTTGTTTTCACTTTCGAACACATGCTTCTTCTTTCTAGTGTATATTTTGGTTTTAATTGAATCATGTGCCACCAACTCTAACGCCTTCATGCGAATGCAGCTATGTCAATAAGTAAATTAATAAATCAGTTTGAATCCTGGTTTCGCTCTTCTTAACCGTTCCGTTTTCCCCTTGCAGGAACGTTTCCAATAGGATGCGCCATGGTGGCGACGCTTGGCGGCGCATTCCTGATGAAGACGTTTAGGCCTTCGGCTCGCATACTTACTGCCATCATTTTCGCAACGGAGCTGATAACAGCGCTGATCTTCATCTCGCTCATGGCTTTCAGCTGTCCTCAGCCGCCATTGAGAGAAAAGGGTGAACTCAGATCAAGGTATTGTCTAATGTGCCAGAAGGCTAGGCGCAAAATGCCTTAAATATCGGAAACTCTGCGTATGGACCCCTGAACAATAATTGGACAGTAGTCAGCGCCTTATAAACAGACACGCAAATACTTACTTCATGTGATTTACATATTTTCTTTCGTTTCCTGTGTTATCGATCTCATAACATGCTACAAAACTGTGATACGCGAAAAACCTCAACTTCGTTCATTAGAGCTACCACGTCTGTTCAGCTCACGCCACATTCAGGTATGAGCAGTGTGTTGGCTGCTTGTGCCTATCGGAGTTATACATGCAATCAGAAATAATTTTGTCAGTTCACAACAAGAAGGGCTGGACCTAATGGAAAATGATCAAAGTATCCATATTCGCATTTGAACTGCTTATTGTACACAGTTTTTTTTTTCTATTGGCATATGTAATTTTTTTTCAGACTAGAGCTGAACGGTATTGTTGTTGTGTTTTATTGCATTAGAAGTATGCTAATCAGAATAGGAGTGATATCAATAGTACAAATGCACGATTTAGTGGTAGCGGATTTAGTGGTAGTCTACGCCACACTCTTGTTTCATTTCTGGGCTGAGCACATTGCCTTGTGCCTATTTTCTTTCCAGATTGGATCTCGTCAACAGCTGCAACCAGAACTGTTCGTGTGCGACCGAAGTGTTTCACCCAATATGCGAAGGCAAGACAACTTATTTTTCTCCTTGCTTCGCCGGATGCTTCACCAAAGGAACCGATGGCACAGCGCAGAGAGGGGTGAGGACCAATGGCTCAACCATTGTAATCCCTGGTGACAAAATTTCGCATTCTTTTATAGGTCTCAGCACAAATCTTTTGATGATAAATGCAACAAAATTAGTCAAATGTCCCTCTACTTCAGGTTATATTTGATAATTTCAGGATTCAGTCGAGGCGCGCTGTAGTGCCATTTCAGATACACGTGACTTAGTGATAAATATTGGTGCTGTTAACGTAGAAATTACAAAGATGGAGGACGAGAAGTTATGAAAACTGGAAAATAGTGTTCTTTCATTCACAGCAGCATTCAAACGATGCTTGAGGCAGGAGTTGTTGGTAAGTGAATACAAATAGTGCATGTGCCACAGGAGAAAGAGGTCTGCTCTAAAGGCAATATATTTTACCCAGAGAATATTATAACACGAAATGGTATTGCGAACTCGCAAAATGGTCTGAAAGACACCCATTCCCAAGCAAAAAAGCTAAAACCTACCTGGCTTAATCTTGGAGCCTCCTTGTATAAAGATGGCAACTATACCTGACGCATGTTTATTGCATATGCTTATGTTGTAGACTTACGATAACTGCATGTGCGTCGACGCATTCGACAATGACGGCTTGGCCCGACGAGCGAAGGATGGATTCTGCGAAAGTGACTGCCCGTTCTTGACCTTCTACATACTGCTGCTGTGCATCGCCTATGGCTTCTCATTCAGCACGAAGGCTGCTCAGATAGTCATTCCGCTCAGGTAAAACACGTTTCTTTCATTTTCATTTTGATTTGCGTACAACTTTATTCAGCTTTTGGCAATGAAACTAAATGTAGCACAGTTTGTGTCACTCGGAACGTTGCAAACCCCCCAGTTGTTGGAAGTCATAAGTAACTTTCAATCCGTGTATTGGTTATAGAAAAAAAAACCTGCTTAATCAGTTCCAAAATGTTATGTAACTGCTCGCTTAGCATTTTATACACGGAAATATTTACATACCTGTAGATACGCTCGGGAGCTATGGTGGCGTTAGTGCTGGCATGACAGTTGTGATGACATCATTACTGTAATAACATTTTGTTTCCTACCACGAGGCTTCAAAGTCATCCAATTTTACTGCAATAGTCATTGAGCTCCTTAGTATTGTATTGGTTATTGCATAATACGGTTGGTAAAAAGTACAGATATATAAACAAAACCTTGTACAGACTTGCGACCTAGCTTTATTCGCGTTGGTATGGTTTACGCTAGACGAAACTGCAAAACTAAGAATAATACTATTCTTGTTTTATTCAGGTGCGTCGACCAAAGTGACAAGGCATTTGCACTCGGCTTTGCTGAAGGAGTTCTGGCATTATTCTGTAAGTTACCCGAAATGAAACACATTGTCTTCTGGGTCACTACAAAAGCGCGTAGTAGTTTCTTGGGTGTCAACATGTTTTTCAATCTATAATGTAAAGCATGAGACGGGCGCACCATCGCCGTACCATCCCCGGATAACATTGAGACATGATCTCTCCCAGAAACAGCCGCTCTCGTGGCGAGATCTTGTGATTTTGTGCATAGCCAGACAGCCAGGGCCCGTATTCACAAAATGCTTTTGCGCTAGAATTGTTCGTAAGAGCAAATTACAGTCAATCCTGATACTCGACATATTATTAGCGAAGGTGACCAGCCAGTGGCTGGAAACGTTTACGAACAAAAAGCTTTGTGAATTCGGCCTAAGAACGCTTATTGCAATTGGCTATACTTAACTATGCATATCCATTAACGTAAACGCGTTGGCACAGTCCGATAACACAAACCTTCTGATCAGATATCAGTCTGATATCAGAAACCTTCTGTAGAACAACTTTGGCTTACCTTAATAAGTGTCTGGTTGTCACTGCTGCACCAGAATTTTTCATCGCACCTGTTTATCAAAGTTCTTGTTTAATAGCAGGCTCGTATTCGAAAGTTTATACTATCAGTTTTCGTCGAACAGTTTATTAGAGTTTTTAAAATCAGACCCATGTGACAAAGTTCCTGATAGTAGTCTGGTATCGGAAGCTTTCTTACATGAGTGTGATACTAAAAATTGTCTGAGAAACTATCCCACGAAAAGTTATGGCATTCATAGTAAGACGCCCATTAAAGTAAGCCCGAAGGATCGCTTGGCGACGCCCTGCTACAATTATTGTAGAGCTGTTCCCTAACTGATCGCAGAGGGAACCAAATCTATTATCGAGGATTTCACGATTGCTTCTTGCTAATTTTAATCATTCCCTTTTGAGCAAGCTGTACCCATTGCTGCTCCCATGTTATATGTGTTTGCACGAATATGTGCCTTTCTATCGAGGTAGGTTTTCCGCCCGTAAAACTGCCAGCCTACCCACCTTTCGGTTTGCGCATTGCTTGCTCATTTTCAGCGTTCCTGCCCTATCCCCTGGTGTACGGCTCGCTCGTGGACTCCACGTGCGTCGTCTGGGAAGAAAGTTGCGGTCAACGCGGCAACTGCTGGGTGTACGACCAGCGCACTTTCAACTACTCCTTGCATGGCACCACTTTTATCCTGCTCATGGTCGGAGTTGCCCTGAACTTCGTCGTGTTCCTCTTGAGCGGTCGGCTCGGAAACATCTACGGACGAGAGAAGACCTTCCTGGCAGACAGGAGGCGAGTTCCAGCCCCAGGAGAGGCCGACTTGAATTCGTCATCCCGAAGATCCTCCAAGGGATCCTTCAGAAAGCTGACGAGAAATGAGATCTTTCACATGGTGGCCACGAGTGATCCCGACGATGAGTGAAAAAAAGCAAGGACTCCAGTGTGGTCCCAGTAGCAACCCTTGGCCGGAATAGGCTGCAGTCTGCGCACACTAGATTCGTTCGACGGAAGCAATAGGCGGTCGCGGTTGTCACGCGAAAACAGACAATACTCGTTCTGCAAGTTTGTTTGCTTTCAGGCCTTCCATCAGCGATGACTTGCTGTGTGACTTGGTTTGAGTGACAACAGGTTTAATGGGCATTTAGAATCAAGCATTGTGTTCTTCTGTTGGATCCAAACTGCCTTTCGAGCATCGACGCCCGCTGTCTACAATGGCGTGTTACTCTGCAAATCACTCCCAGTAGCACACACATCAGTCCCAGACAATTTACCTTGAGCAGCAAAGTGCATCTCTCAGGATTGTGGTACTGAACGAAACATTATATACAGATTGTGGCTTCGAGGAGCTTTGCAATGTGCTTTGTTTACTGCTTCATATACACATGCGCTGAAGTGCCTTTCGGCAACATTTAACAGGAGCTGCAGCAGACTAAGCAATCATATAGTTTTCTTTTTTACAATAATTTAGACGCACGCCCCCTGTCAATATGTACTTATTATGTGTAGTATGGCTATAATTTGCCTCCTTTAGTTGTGACGATCTCTAGAGGCTTGTATGCCGAACTCGGCATCGTCAGTATCTCGTGAGCTTCAATTTCGGTAGCGCCTGCAACAACAGGCCTCTGTGACTGTTTTGCTTTTGTGTTAATGATGATATCAAAAGCACCGATGTCAGAATTGTATGCCCTGTCTCAGTCTCTGTTCTTCAAGTTCGCATTCTAAAATCGGACACTCATGCCTGACACAGCAGCCTTTTATATGTGTAATCGCAAGACTAGCGATCGCATGTGCGATTTTGATATATATAAAGTATTTAAACTTGACGCCATAGTAATGTGACAATGCAAATTTTTTTATGCTTTGAAGGTCAAAAATTCAAAATTTTTCCTTTTTTTAGAAGTTGCACTGATAAAGGATACTTCGAGCTCCACGGTGACATGCCAGTGGCTGCCAACCAAACTGCATGTGGACTGCTTCACAAATTCAGGACAGTGTAAAGGCGCTTCAAACACAACGTGCAGAATAAGGGCAAACGGATTATAATCTTAACCTAATCTGGACGAGACCATACCACCTTATGTACTCTATTCTAACACAAACTTTTCTGCGGGAAGATAAACAAAAAAGTTCATGCTTGCTAGATTCGAGTATGAAACTACATCAGTAACTAGCTATCGTCACTGGCGTAATACAAATTTTTGTAATCGAATTTGATGCACACGTCGTTGCATCGGTGCAGCTGTGGGAGCTGGGTAAAGCTATGGCAGCTTTATGGCCACTCGGGAAGTTCTTCAGGATAGCATTATACACAGAACATTTAAGAAATGCGGCATCTTAAATATGATGCAGCTGCCGAAGATGAGGTCCTTTTGGCTGTTAAGGAGATCCTGAATGCTATGAAGAGTGACGCTCGGGTCACTGTAGATCATGTGAAACACGTTGTTTTTTCGTCCGCGTGAGAACTAATTGCCATAACTGTCTGTTTTTTACTGCAAAAACAAGTAAGTAAACAATTAAGTGCATTTTCACGAACTAGGCCTGGAGGTAGTTGAAGGTAGCAAACCAGAAGCTTCTCCTCCAGTTAACCTCCTTGCCTTTACCATCTCACTTTTTTTTTATCTCTCACATTATATTTGCGTGACTACCGAGGCAAGCTACGAGACCCACCTCCGACTTCGTTTCAGAAGCACTGAAAACAAAACTTGTATTCGAATAGTCAACGTACGCCTAACGTTCTGCTCAGTTGTTTCTAAGCGCGCCTATGTTACTGCACGCGCACTTTTTGACGCACTCAACGCCTTTGCCACAGCTGCGGCCAAGTGCGGCCTACACCCAACTGTGAAGGGTCATGCGTATTCATTTAGGCTTAGCGCGGTCCGCCGATGTGCGATGGCATGGTGCACGATGCCGCGCAGTCAAGCAGCTGTGGCAAGTTCCGCTTGGGAGCTGCAGTCTGAAAGTTCACGAAATACATATTCAATGTAGCCTCTCCGAACTTTCGAGGTTATGGCCAACTACGACCAAGATTGTGGCAGTGAGGGCATGGGGTCACTGCAGCTGCTAACCGCCTACGTTAGAAGCAGCATAGGGTGCATGCATGCGTGCGTGCGTGCACGCGAGAAAGAGAGGGGAATAAAGGGAACGGAGGGAGTCGTTTTTTGTTCGTCACAGCCAGACGAAGTGACAGACCGTAAAGCCAGAGAAAGCATAGGGGAAGTTAACTATTATGTTTCATTAAAATTTAGAAATTATAAAGTGGATTGTTCACTAAAGACTGAGACTGATGCTCTGAGATCGCTGTTACTAAAAATTAATATTCGGAACTTTTAACCCTTTCTATATGCTCCCAAGAGAAATTCACGTGCACAACCTTTTCTACCAAGCGTGTATAGCATGAGCCAAATTACCTTTTGACACGTCTTGAGTAGTAACTTGGCCATCCCATTAGAGATTTAGACGGAGCTCTTGCATTACTGGGCGTGACAAAATCATTTGATATTTTACTCCATTGAGGACCAACGCTCTGGTTTTGATGCTCTTGCTCTGACACGGGACGATTACCTCCGCCCATTCATGGTGCACTTGTTTTTTTGCCGTCGTATCGATACATACACTACGACTGGAAAACCTTTCACTGGGTTCAAGTCAGAAATATGTTTCTTGTTCACAACGGTGATGGAAACTCCACTGTCAACCAACGTGCCGACTTCTTTTCCATTTATATGTAGCGGAACATATACCAAGTTGGTGCGCTCTATAAGAAATATTTTGTGTTGTGGTCGCGGTGAATTGTAATCGGACGTGTGTATCAGCTTTCCTGCTCTCCTCTTAATATGCGACTTGTTTATTCGGTGGGTTCAGTTCATCTTGGGATTTCACGTTATCATAACGGCTGTCAGGTTGCTCAATATATAACATACGCTTTTATATTCTGTAGTAACTCTTCTGTGTTATTTGACTTTCGAAGCTGGACACGACACCGCATGTCTTCCGACAGTCCCAGCATAATGAGCATGACCAATGAAGCCTGGAATAGAACAGAGTCAGCTAAATGCAGCAGTCTCCATTTCTCAAACAAATATTCAAGAACCGGCCCGGAGTTGTACTTGTAAGACATAGCGTTATCCCAGCTTCACACACACACAGTGAACTCTCACTTGAGTGAACTTAAAGGGACCGAAGGAAATAGTTCACTTAACTGAAAGTTCACTTAACTGAATATTCACTAGACCAGCATAAGACATGGCATACAGAGTCAAAAGTTTGAAGTTCAATTCATGGAGCAAAAGACATGGCATCCATAGTGTTAGAAATGTGTGAAAAGGAATTTGTACATATCAACAAGTACAAGGTTCATAACAGTAATAATGCTGCCTTTCCCACTTGGAAAAAAAATCTGCAATCTTCTTCTGCACTTGTGCTTTTAAAGCACAGGAAGTCACAAAACTGTCCAAAGAGTCAATGTTTTTGTACACTTCTGGCACAGCCTGCTGTTGTGCACAAAGTCTCTAAATTTTCCCATGCACCCTACCTCAGCTACAACCTCATCCCTCCAGGTTCTCGCTGCCTCTTGGTCGGCATCCTTGCTTTCGCCACAAATTGTTTTCCACGCGATCCCATGCCTATCCCGAAATCGCGTAAGCCATCCACTGCTTGCTTCGAAGCCGCGAACGTCCAGAAGAGCAAATTCCTTCGCTTTGCCCTGTATCATCGGGCCGGACAACTGGAATCTTTTGAGATCGTAGGTTGCGAAGCCATACCGCAACGGCATCGTCCACTTCTTTGAAGTACCCCATGCAGAGTCGTTTCCTGGCGGGATTCATCGAAGTTTCTCCTTCAAGCTTCGATGTTTGTTTCACAATCGCTGACAACGTCAACGGTGCAATTCCATAGTCCTTTGCAACGTCCTTGCCTTTGACTGTTGTCCAGGCGCTGAAGGTTTTCCAGCTTGTTCGAGAGAGACAACCGCTTCCGTTTCGTCGCACTCACCTCGAAAGTGGGCACTCAAATTGCCGTTGTTACTTAAAACTGGAAGCCTGAACGGAGCCGATGAAAAACACACCACGTGGGTCGTAAAACTAAGCCTTAGTCCTCTGAGCGAGTTCGTTAAACTGAAATATTGACTGTCCCGAAATTCGTTTAAGTGATACATTTTTGCATAGAATCTATAAGAAAACTGCCTGAAATTTTTAAAAAGTTCGTTATTCTGAAATATTCGATAAACCGACGTTCGTACAACTGAGAGTTTACTGTATATATATATATATTATAAACGAGATTTATTACATGAAGGGCCAGTGATGGATAGAGCACTTCACAGAGCAGTCTCCAAGCTCAAGCCAAGTAGCAATCCTGCTGCCCACGTCCAGGCGTGCTGCTTTATTACAATATATATATATATATATATATATATATATATATATATATATATATATATATTGCTTTTTTTTTACAGCAAGGCCCTGAAGGGCTCTTAAGGGGGGAAGAGGAGTTTCGCTATAGTCTTCATGCGGCGAAGGTTGGTGTGGGATGGCGTGATCAATATTTCATGCAATGCAACGAGTGTTGGAACCCCAATTTGATTTTAAATGTAATAATAAAACGTTACCTTATGCATATCTCATTCGATCAGACAACTTGTATACGTGTATATATTTACCAGTTGCTTTAAAACGTAATTATTTATTATAAAATAAAGGTTGCCTTCCATATAGTGGCTCCGAAGAGATTGAGAGTACTGCTGCGTTCTGTTTGATGTATCAGTTGCTCAGAGCGGCCGTATATCTGTGAAATATATAAATATATTTACTGACGTTCAAAAACCGTTTTTCTTTCCTTTTTTCTCCCAGGAAAGCTCGAGTGCGAACTGTATGTTTGGGATGAAACAGTTGGAAGGAATGTGACCAAATGTAAAAACGTTTACAAGAATTACTGTAAGTGTAGAAAGCACCGGGTTTTCTCTCGCAAGGCATGCACTTAGAAAAATAAACAAAGGTGAATTCTCAAGAAGTATGCTTCTTGGCGCTCCTTTGCAAAAGGTGTTCAGCGACATTTTATGCCATCCCACGGATTCCCGCATACCTAAATACTTGAACTTCTTCAACAGGAAACTGTGCAGCGAATCCCGCTTCTCACTTCCATCGTGTCCTATCATACGCATCACATGCTTTGTTAACGTCATTACCCCACATTGCATCGCGGAACCATACATTTCGTCACAACTGATCCACACCCTCGATCGATGTCGCCAGAGCTCGAAGGCACGTGAACATTCACGTTGTCACCAACTCTCCTTTGCTTTCCTGGTCTTCCGCCTGAACAATTAGTGTCGACAAACTGTCACAATGCCTGTGACAGTGCCACAATGCCTGTCACAACTGCCTGTGACGCAAGGCTGCCCTTACAAAGTCATGATTCTTTCTTATAATGGCCAACGGACCCGCCTATATGACACATTCGGGCTGCGATAAGACTATCACGCATCAAGCTCATCTGCGTCTATCCAGTTTCAGTGAGGTAAGACAACTATCAAGCACCTCACTTGACAGAATTGGCCGATGTTAAAGAAGAAAGGTATACAAACAAGCGGTGAACCTACATTATACAGTAGAATCTCGTTGATACGTTCCCGTTACGTACACCCGTGAGCAAAAGTATAAGGACCACAGGGTCGCCCAAAAAGCTGAATTTATTCGTAATTTACAAGCATAAACGGGAATTAACGAGTACGTAGAAAAGTTCGCAATGCCAAGTTTGGACTGCAGTCCTCAATTTCAAGTTGCGTTCACAGGCAGAGGGAAAAAAAAGGGTTTTACCACGCAACCCCTGCTTCGTATACTTTTGCGCACGGCTGTAGTTTCCCTACCCCAACGTTCGCAATCGAGAACAAAAATAACGCAACAGAGTTACGCTCACTTTTTACCGGTTCATCCGTTCCCGGAAAACACGATTTTTCAGCACCAATGTTCAGTACATTGCCATACTGCGATCGTATACGTTTTCTGGCCACTAGATCCAATGTAAACAAGAAAATTCGCGAGGCACGCATGATCGAGAGCAGTATATAGCCGCCCGTCTCACGCGAGAACGACGACGCGAAGTTTCTTATTCCGGTACCAGCAAATCTCCGTCCATGTCATCGCACGCAGCATTCACAGCTATCGCCGCCAAACATATTGCGATAAGCATCTTCACCTATCTTTTTTACAGCACGTCATCAGTAGGGTCATTGGTAGCGTCCTGCATGCTTGTAGTAGGCGATAATCCGTTCCCTGCTGCAGGCAGCGTGATGTGGGCATCACGTTTCGGTTTGGCGGCATCAATGTCACCCAACAATACGATTTAGTTTTGGTTTCCCATCGCTTTCTTAAAACACCGCACAATAGGAAACAGCAAAACGCGTCTCGGGCAGCTGGAGCAACAACAGCTCGACAGGCTTCGGTGTCTCGTGCTGCAACGATCCACGCGATGCTTCGCATTGCGTAGGTGCCAGCAATAGCTAAGTCTGTCAAATTTTTTTAGTTACTTCAGATGGGACATTTTCCTGCTTAGTATGTTTTTCCCGCAGTTTTTTCCAAAACGTATGAACGAGGTTCAACTGTATTTGTCTTTCCTGCATGAAATAAACACTAGTGTCCCTCAGGCACACTGGAAATATTGTCTGCAAGGCTAAGATGACTTATCTACTGTTAACATTATTTTTGCACATATGTGGGCCGGTGGCGTTTTCGCGGTGCTATGTTGGCAATTGAGTCAGTTGAAAATTTCTTTTAATGCTGCACCAATTTTCGAACAAGAGGAAAGAGCTTCTCAAAGCACCACTTCACCAGCTTGGATTGGGCTTTATTGTCCCTGTTATACCATCTCTTGTGATATCGGTCGGTAGCTGAACAAGCGATATCCCACTATATTTAATTTCCAGGGGAAAAAAAAATAAATAAAGCTTGCCTGCTTATATCTTTCAGTGTTAACTTTTTTTTTCTCTGCAGCAGCACTTGATCTTCACAACTCTTCGAAGAATTAAGTTCTGTTAGTCTGACTTCTCAATCTAGTAAGATCTGTTCATGTTTGTCTCTGTGTGCGTGATGCTATGCTTGATATTTAATTAAAGCAAATGTTTAACACAATCTTCCCTACATTGTGCAGTTGTCTAATATTTTGCCATAGCTATCAAGGCTTCACCTTTCAGGTGAAACTGTGACTTTATAATTAGTATACTGCAAGTTGCCAAGTTGCAAACCAAATGGCTTGAAACTTGGCATGTGCTGCTGCTGTCACATGACATAACAAAATGTCCATTATGTGGACCACACTGTTTGCTAAAATTTTGTAAATATAGTTTGGCTATATGTTGGACAGGCCAGCTTCATAGCTGTACTGTACTAAAGCAAGTCTTTCAATAAAGGGAGGATTTTATTTAAGACTTAGCCAAACACACACGCACACACCACACAACAGTTTTATGTTATGCCCAGTTTCCCACAATAATGCACACGCATGAAGTGAAAAATTGGGTAGTGATGTAGTCTAACATCTACTGCCGATGATGCCAGATGAACCAATGAACTATAGGTGCTTTGCAATCTGTCGCCCAACTGAACCAGACACCAGGAGCCAAGGTGTGAGCCCAATCCCACCTGCAAGATAAAATACCAACGACAGCTCTAGAGGCGCACTAAACAGATTTCTCAGATTTGCACTAGACATCATACTGCATACATGGTACATAGGACTTAGTGGTCCACTCTATAGCATGCTCCAAAAAAATAGGTTCCACTGGTCTATTTAGAGTTTTTCTTTGCTTCATGAATTAAAATGCATGTTTATTTGTTTCGTTTCGTGCAAAAGTGTATGTTGTGTCAGTTGTTTTGCAGAGCTTTGCTTTGAGGGCACTGGAAAGGCATAAGTCGGCAACAAATTAATTGTATCAACGTACATTCTTATCTGCACATCACAAATAACTGCTACAAATAGACCAGTCAACCTCACCGCAACGCTTCAGGCACCTTCGATACATGGGTAGAAGTGCGAGTGTTCAAGAGGGCAACGTGAATTGCATAAAACATCATTGCGGTTCACATGAAGTTAAGACCAGCGCAACAGAACTTTTTGCCTAAGACTTGAAAATAAAGGTAGAAAAAAATTGGACTTAGTGGATTACTGCAGTTTTGCGCGTGTAACCCACCTCGGCAAATAACCAACGCACCCAATTCCAACACCTCAGAAACAAAAAAATATCAGAGCCTATAACCTGCAGAGGTAACTTCATACAACAATGATCAAATCTATGTCAATTCGAATCTCAAATCAACACAGTCTTCAAGTCCCCGATCGTGAGTAAACGATTCGACTACGCCGTATATTCAGCCAACAGCTCTGCTCTCTACCTCTTAAGCTTCTGCTGTGCTAAACCACTACTACTGTGCGTGTGCTATTCACTAACTGCTAACACCGCCATACAGCAAAATGGCAAGCAAGAAGGAAGGGGAGAAAACGGACAGAGATGAATGGGCGACCATGAAAGAGGGGAAAAGAAAGAGTGGGGTTCCATAAGAGATAACTAAACTTTGAATAGCAGAGAACTTCACTTTGAAATGTGGCTTTCTGGCATCATACTCTACTGCCATGAAGCCACACCTCAAGGTGAAATGCACATTGTTGTGAAGTCATACCTCAAGGCATATAACCTGCACCCTAACTTAAGTGTTATTGAATCATTGGTGCAGGTTATATGCACAAAAATGTGTCATTTTTAGTGCCTAAATCATGAAATTTTGTAATGAAAGAGCATCCTGGCATTGCAACATCTATTTTCTCTTCTCTTGTCTGTACGAGTGACGATCTAGAGGCTTTCTGGGTTTCCGTAACTCTTGGTCACAAAAAAATTCATCATAGGCGTGTGCTATCGCTCACCCTCTGCACAACCCACGTTTTTCCGTGACCTACACGACAGTATAAAACTTGTTCGCATGAAGTTTCCTTCACCTTAAATTTCCTTCATCTTCCGTCCCACTTCTGGGCGATTTTGATCTTCCAAACATAACCTGGAACCATCAACCTTCTTCACTCTCTCCCCTTTCCGGCACAAGCTAAGGAGTTTTTAGACTTGTGTGCAGCTTTTTCATTGTCACGACTAGTAACACAACCTACACATGTAGCTTCTAATGCCGCAAGCACCCTTGACCTAGTTTTGACATCCCACCCTGATACAAGCTCTGAGATTACACACCTACCTGGTATAAGCAATCACTGCCTACTTCCATTTTCAATTAATGCTTTAGCCCCTAAACCAACCAAAATCATAAAAACTATACATATTTACAAAAACGCTAACTTTACCGCCATAAATAACGAATTAACTGCATTTCCCGACACTTTCTTACCGAATTTTGAAAATAATTCGCTTCAGCACGATTGGGATATGTTCGCCGCTAAAGTTCAGGAACTAACTGAAAAGTACATTCCATCCCGCAACATTACCTCCAATTCTGATGCTCCTTGGTACAATACCCATCTTAAGCACCTATGTAACCACACGAAACACCTATATCGCTCCGCAAAACACTCACCAATTGCCACACACTGGTCTGCTTATAAGTCCACATTTGACACGTACGTAACAGCACTAAAGAAGGCTAAATGTAACTTTCTATCTAACATACTTCCAACAGTGTTAAAGACTGACATTAAAAAGTTTTAGGGTGTAATCAAGCCCTTGCATGATGAGCACCTAACTCTGAAAGAACCATTGGGCATCCTTATACCTAAGGAACAGTGCGCTATCACCCTTAATGACACATTTGTGCAAAATTTTTGTCCCCTACAGTGACCGCCTACCTCCTACTCACCAGTACGATTATGTAGTTATGCCTCCAGTGATCATGGATACAGCTGGTGTTGTGAAACTTCCCCGAACCAACACTTATCACCTGGTTATGACTCTATTAACTCAAAATTTCTTAAAAATACCAACGCTGTTAGTTCAGTTATAATAACAAAACTTTTTCGGCAATGACTGAATGCACCTACTCAACCTAGCCAATGGAAAATTGTGGAGGTGGTTCCACTGCAACAATTTGGTAACAAAAATTTAACCACCAATTATCACCCCATCTCACTCTCAAGCACTTGCTGTAAATTGCTCGAACATATAATTTTCAAACATCTTGTTGACTTCCTGGAATCCGATGCATTTTTCACACCAGCTCAGCATGGATTTAGAAAAATATTTTCTTGTGAAACTCAGCTTGCAATCTTTATGCACAAATTGCATTGTACATGTATTCTCGATTGTTCGTCATTTGCAGATTGCATTTTTTTAGACTTCGCTAAAGCATTTGATAAGGTCTGTTATAAACTTCTACTTTATAAACTAAGTCAGCTGAACCTTCACACTAATCCTGAAGTGGACTAAATGCTTCTTATCTGATGGCTCTCAATTTGTAACTGAAAACTGCCATAGCTCCCTGCTTTGAAGCATAACTTCCGGTGTACCTCAATGTTCAGTAGTTGGGCCTCTCTTGTTTCTCATCTATATTAACGACCTCCCTTTGTCACTATCATCTAAGATTCACTTATTTGCTGATGATTGTGTTATCTTTCGTGAAATAACTAAAGCAGAGGATGCTAACCGCCTTCAGTCTGATCTAGTTAGTGTCGCTAACTGGTGCAAGCATTGGCTTATGGAACTAAACATTGGCAAATGTAAAGTGAGGCGTGGATACCGAAAAACTAACAGCATGCATACATATTACCTAAATAATGTTCCCTCAGATTTAGTTCACTCTCATAAATGCCTAGGTGTGCATATCTCTGCTCATTTATCCTGGAATGTTCATACCGACTAAGTAATCTGCAATGCTAACCGCATGCTTGCCTACCTATGCTGCAACGTTTCAACTGCCCCTTCATCCCTAAAAATGCTTCCTTATAGGTCTGAAACTTGAATATGCATGTGCTGTTTGGGATCGTGCCACTGACAAGCTAATTAATTCATTAGAACTCATGCAAAATACCTTAGTTCGTTTAATCATAGGTAACTACAACAGAACTGCAAGTGTGTCTGCCATGAAAACCAACCTTGCACTTACCCCACTTTCTTCTCATCGTAATATCGCACGTTTAGTTCTTTTTCATAAAGTATACCATCATTCAACACTCCGCAACAATATCATTTTTCAGCCACAATACGTATCGCTTCGAATCGACCACTGTTATAAAGTTGGTCTTGAAACATGTCACACTAAAACTTTCTTGGAGTCATTTTTTCTGCGGTCATCCACAGATGAAACAATCTTCCTGGTGAAGTCGTATCCATTTACAATAACCAAAGATTTCGAGCAGTTCTAGCTAACATTGTGTAGTTGAAGCATTTGTTTTTGTTGTTCTTTACTGTACAGTTGTAACCTAAAAACTTTTTGTATTTGCCACTTTACTATGTTAGTTTGCTACCAATTTATCATGACGTTGTTAACCCTAGCTAAAATTGTATAATCAGAAGTCTTTGTACTTAAACGTTTTAACTGCTTATATTTGTTTCTTTTCTAATTTGCTGTAACCCACTCCCCTCGTTAATACCTTTGGCCCTGAGGGTAACAATAAATAATAAATAATAAATTTGTCTATCGAAGAACATAATTCTGCTGTTTGTTTCGAGAATAGGCGGTGTCTACACATGACATTAAACATGACACCTGATTCTTGTGGGTTTTAGGCACTTGGTTGTGTATAGTGCTGCACTGGTGTAGAAATTCCAAACGATGTTTTATGGTTCCCTCAATCCCAGTCATAGCTTTGATGCTGACAATATTATGCAGCGTAAAAAATTCTTATTTTATGAGTTTCAGTATTTCCACAGATGTCTGTATGCTCTTGTAGCAATAACGGCCTGCAAAATAACATCGCTTTTTGTTATGCCGACATTTGTGTTCTTGCAAGCCATGCAAAGCAGTCGTAAGTGCTACCAAACTTGGGAAGCTCTTGATGGAAATACGTTGATGTATGTCTCTTGGTGATAAGTCTCAAACTTTGAGTATGCCAAGCAACAGTTCACAGATAGTTTCACATTTGTTTTCTGTAGTGTTCATTCCACACAAAAATTTGTTTGCAATTTTATGCTTGACAAGTTGTTTCACATATCGTGAGGAAGACAGATGCCCCTTTGTGTGGTTTGGACACCGCCTATGTAACTGTAAAAGGAGTAGCAAGAAAAGAAGTTAGACCTCCTTTTAACTTTGTTCAGCAAGGCTCGCCATCATGCATATCTCAGTAATGTTGAAGGACTTTGCTGAAGACAGTCCTGGTCACTAGGGGGCACTCATTGCCTAATCTCATAACGCCAACTGTAACAAATAAAATTATTTCTTTTGAACTCAACTAGAAATTTTTGGTGTTATGAGGCACATAAAACAAGCAGTGACTTTCCAGATGCATTGTACAGCACCACAACAGAGGAGCACTGGTATCAGAAAATAATCTCAGCTTCAATGCTTCCCTGAAACACACAACATATCAGTGATACAACTTACATCTGTAATGTGACACTAAATGTCACATGCATGGTATCGCACTTTACCTCAGCAACAAGTTCTATGAAATGCAAGATTAATATCTTCAAAAATTGTAAAGCACATTGCTGCATTTCCACCTAAGAACATGGCCCAGTGGCAACAAGAAAGGCAAAATAACCAACTACTACAGTAATTTAGACGCAAACAAAAAATCGCTTGAGCACTGAAAAGATGTTGCAACTTGAAAAAAACATTCTGAACTTGTTTTGGCAAAGTGCCACCTCCACCTTTAAAAGTTGTGCCATCTTGGTTACCTATAATATACAAAATATACACATCTTTCTTTACCCAAAATCAGCAGCAGTATCAGCAGTCATTAAAGGTTCAATGCTTGGGCAAGGATGCAAATATCATGTTTCTTGAATATTTACAGTGTTCTTGTAGCTTGACCAAGTGCTTTTGTTGAACATTATAGCACTACTAATGCAATAGAAAGAAAACTGATGCCTTGGAACTTGGGAATGGCATGGAGCTTTAAGCATTCCATGAACTTCAAAATGAATTAATCATTCAATCTCATAATAGATAAAATCAAACCTCATATTGAAGTGAGTTCGGAAATGAGTTTCCATTTTATGGCTGTACAAACATTGTGTACTGCTATTCAATAAAAAAATTTTAAAAATGAGTGGTTGCTAACTTGAAGGCAGTAGACAATGCAGTCACTAGTGTGAGAAATGGACAGATGGAATTTTTCAGACAAATGTTTCGGTGAGCGGTGTTTCGATGTACATGTGGATCATAGGTCTCACAAGAGGTCATTTATCCACGTAGTCACCAGCTATTGAGCAAAACTTGATAGCACTTGACAATAGCAATCAAAAGACCTAAGATTATAAAGTAAACATTTCAATTTCTATGACGATAATGAATAACCTAACACTGGGTATAAGAGTTTCTTGCTAGCTGTAATAAATTATGCACCAATCAGCATCATTAGGTGCTGGAATATAAGTTCAATATATAGATGAGACACATAAGTAGTTCAACACAGAAATTTATGCACAAGATGACCAAAAGATATACCGATTTCTGAATGCAATAATCTAGTCCTTAGCTGTAGGACAGCACGATACCTTCAGACGACAGTTATGATGACAACATAGATTAACATCAAACAAGAACTTGTGCCGTGACGCAGTACAGCCAAAATATTGAGCTAAGAGAGTATAGCTATATGTTGGAAGAAATCCAGGGAGATATATTTGTGTGGTGACTTAAAGCCTAATGGTCGAACCTGAATTCTTTGTGAAGAAAAGCCTCGCATAAGTAAATGGAATTGACAAAGAAGGTTTGTGATAGAAGCCTTGATAACAAAGTCGCTCTCCTCCAGGAGCCAAGGAGGACAGTTTTCTTCACTTTTCCGAGCTTTAAAGCAGCAGAAGAAAACAGCTTGTCACAGGGTGCAAGGATAACTCTGGGAAATTGCACAGAGGCTTCAAAACCTTCGACATATGCTGAACAGATCTATGACTTACCTGGTGAAGCGGATGCAGGTGCAAGTAGTGCACCAACAGGTGAGAGCCATGCCTCTGGCAAGACCACAACAGGTTGCGTCCTGTAGTTCCACACAAGGTAAGCGACTGTCATACCCTGAAACACAGACATGACCACCACATACTTATAAGTAGACTGAAGGCACTGGATGCAGTAATGATTTGTGTGTGACAACAAATGTAACAATTGTATCAAAGAACACTGTATCTCACTGCTTCTGATAGGTTATGTGTATCATATGCCAAAGTATGCAAGAAGTATGTTCAGAATTTGAAACAACTCTTTGCGTTATACTTACATATAGGAGATCACTCATTATGGGCATGTTCAAATTACACATCCCTGAAACATGCTATTGAACAGCAAATTTTCACGGTGATTTAGCAGCTAAATCTTCTCAGCCTGCACACACAACTTATTCCCACACATTGGGATTAACTGTCGTGAACCACTGGGGACCCACGCTGCAGTGAACATATGTTAATCATGCTTGTAAATGGAACGAGAGTTACAGGTTCTTATCATCGTGGCTGTTCAATTCGTAAGAGGTGGTAAAATTCATTCAAGACCTTCAAGGACTATTTCATAGGTTAACTGTTAGATAAATTGACGAGCACACTTACCATGAGTGCATAGAGAAGTGCTGTGGCTGCCAGCCTCACCTTGAATGTGTACATAGACTTTAGCTGAGCTGATAAAGGCAAAAATACAAATGTCACAATGCTGGCCGCATTTCGATCAAAACAAACATACAATTTTTTGTCTCTGAGTGGATCAGCTAAGTGGCTTGATATAGAGATTTTGGACTGACAAGTAATACATAGCATTCACGTGAAACACTGAGAAAGTGGAGCACGGTTCAAGAGGATCGACAAATGCAAAGCCCACTAAACGAAACTGCTGTAAGTCAGGCGATTTCACTTGGACAGCCAGTAAACGACGCGTACTACTTGCTCCCAGTAAAAGGACTAGCTCCACAAAATGTTTCGCAATTATTGGCGAGGTAAATAACGTCCTTATATACACGGATCGTGCTGACGGCAAGGTTCTGACTGGTATTCGTGCTGACTACACTGCAACTTACCCTGGTGCGCCAGCTCTTCCGACATCTTGTTAATCTTTCGTTGTATCTTTGCGTACTTCGCGAACTCGTCGACTATGTTCATGCTTCCAAGTTCGGCTCTGAGATCACATACTTGTCGACGCATGTTCGATTCCATCTCTGTCTCCTGTGAAATCACCTGAAGCACCTGAAATCAAAATGTAGGGGAATCATAAGCAATATAAAATGCAAACTAGCGCTTCTCGGTAAGCTTGTATCAGCAACCTTGAATAGGTTCAGCAAATTTCTTGCACTATTCGTATTTTGCAGTTCAGTGAAGACGTCACGGGAATACAGTGCCACGATGTGTACTTGCCATTCTGACGACAAATGGGATGAATGCCGTAAACATGCCGCAGAATGTCACGAACCAAAAGAAGACATAGCTTTCTTGAGTTCCCATGTTAAAGCTTTGACGTTAATTAAACGATAAAAATTCTTATCAACTGCCGAAAGGTATCCGACAACCAGAAGCCGGTCGCTTCATCGGTAGGTTACGATCACTGTGCAGTTGAGTGTCTCTTTTCGGACGGAAACACAATCGCAACCGCAGTCGAATACGAACAGCCACAAGTAGCTTCTTCCCTTGGCGATGGCCTTAAAAAAACAAAAAAACAAAAAAACTTTCGTTTCACACAGGTGTCAAAGTGCCTTTTTCCTTTCACGTATTGATTATATGCGAGCTCTTGTGTTTTCTCGGCTGCTAGCGCAGCCAGTGATTGTTACGAGAGTTCTAGGTGTCGCTAGACGTTTCCTGTTTTGGTTTCACTTTTCCCGTATGTCGCCGGCGGCAGGGAGAATGATCGGTCTATATTTTTAATTTTCACTGCCACCGTAAGCTCGTCTCTATCAATTCCGTGTACGCTCATATGAACAATACTGCATTTGGACTATCCATTACGTCTTCCGCCTGCATTGCGGCGCCTGACCGCGCGAAAAACTGATTTTGTTCGTCGCGGCTTTGACGTGCTTTCGTGACAGCTGTGCTCACAAGTTGTCGAGTGTTTGCGGTTGCTTCGTGGACTGCAGTGCGCACCCATGCTGCATCTACGCGTACTGTTTGAGCACGTTGAGCCAACCTCGGCAAGATGTGACACAGCCGAGCGTCTGCTTTAAGCATGGAAGACATATTCCACAAACTTGTAAAGGAAGCTTCACATCAGAAGCACCCCGCTTTACGTCAAGCATGTCAGGAAGCTCAAGGTATGGAGTTCTAGACCAACGAAACTACTAGCCATTTTTTTCCGACCAGTTGTTTTATATACAATTGTTGATAATCGTGTGCTCTTGTCTTGAAACCTGTCTCTTGTACTTGCAGAGGCCTTGGCAAACAAGTACGCTTTGTTGAGGAATCCGCCATATGAAGTCAGGTAAATACGATATTGTCCTTTCTAGTTTGTCCTTCTTGCGTTTCGTATGATTAGTTGCCAGATACAGCTGTGTTTGTTTCAGACAAAAATGCTTTGACGCTTTGCAACTGGCGCTGGAATCCAAAGAAAAGAAGCTTGTTTCCCTGTCCTTTAGTGGCTTACAGGTACGTTCTTGTGTTTGCTTAGCGCAAAAATACCAGCTTTGCGAGATAGCTTTTGTACCATATATGAATTGCCAAACAAATTAGCTGCATACTTAGAATGTGCTTTTCGTGGCTCCAACAGCAACGCTTCTCGCATAGCTTTCCTTAAGTTTTGCTTCGCTAACGTCCTAACGCCTGTGTTGTGTTGTACCTGTAACGTAGTTTGTGTCCGATCTCTGCAGTATTCCCATATATCCGTGCGCCACTATTGCAGTGACACTGTGTTTCTTCATCCGCGCAGATTCTTGTCATGATTCTGTCATGCTGAAGCGGCAGATTACAAAACCTTTGTGAAGCTTACTAGTTAACATAGAGTGGGAGTTTATCATATAGCTTGCACCACAGAAGGCATTTTTAATTAATTCCTTACATTGTAATTAAGGCCTTATGCCAATGCCATAAGAATATTTCGTTTACAGAGCAATTTCAGCAGCTTGCACTGTAATGGTCAGCACCTATAAATCCAATGACTGCTGTAATATGGGTAACATATTCACATCATGCAACAGCAATGTTTCTCTATCCTAACCCATCTTATATACTGCCAGTTCAGTGACCTGTGCAACAGGTGTACAAAGTTGCATTTTTTAAATCTATTCTGTTTGTTTACATCAGAGTAATTTAAATTTATACCTTCTAGGCAATCTTTTTTTCTTTCTTTGCTTTTGTCTTACAATCAAGAACCATCATTACTGCTGTCTGCATGTTTACTGGTAGCATCGACCAGTGGTTCTCATCCATTTACAATTGTTGCACTTATTGACCGGCTCGCAGGTTATTCAGGGCATCCCTTAAGTGCATTTTCTTAAAGCACACACAGACAACTCAAGGTTTGGCTAGTGCCAATTAGCAACAATTGTAGAGCTTGTTGTATTTCAGTCTGACAGGATTGCCCATTACATATTGTATATGGTCACTAATCAATCTGTGTGGACTATTTCTTAGTTACCTTGTGTGTCATTTACAGCATGTCAGGATTACCGTGTGGGTGCTTTCTGTGGTAGTCACTGTGCAATGTCGACAGGAGAAGTGGTATTGCAGGCTGAAAGTAAGGGTGGTAGTGTTGCATTCTGTTCACTGCGGTCAGTCTTTTCGTTGTTGTTGTTGTCGTCAACTGGTTTCCAATGTTCAAGTTCACCTGGATCAAAGAGAATAGCATGTCCTCGTGGAGACAGGTTTCGGCAAACACCCTACTACACTTATGCAAAGTCTTGATAGACAGTGCTCTTTAACAATGCATCTTTAGAATGGTCTCTGCAATTTCCGCTAGCAGCTTCTCAAAGACCCTGAGGGTATATATAGCTTAATATCTACTGGCATATATTGTTAACGGAAAGCACTCTAATTATACATTGCACAAACCAGAGAGCAGTTTGTTGGTGGTGATTTAAATAGCTTGAACTCATAACAATTTTGTCTGTACCAGCAGGCCTTGTGGTAGCCGTTTTCTCTTTTATGTTGACATTCCAGTTTTGAGGTGCTCACAGATACATACGACCATTTAACATGATGTGTCTCCAAGTATTGCTAGCTTATTTACTGCTACATTTAGTACGACCAGTGAAAATTCTTATGATACTAGCTTATAAATTGTGCTCACTGTATTACCAAAATTTTAAAGAATGCTTTGTAATAGCCTCAAGGTAGCCTTAAATTTTCTTCAACATCAGTATGCAACAGTCATCGTAGAAATCAGTTGTAAATAAATGTGATTTACGTTCACTGCACAATATGCAATACAATACTTTTTATATAATATGTGTCATGAACATGAAAACAGCATGCGAGCAATTATTTTTAATGCTTAACTGTTCTTTATTAAGTTTATACATATTGTCTACTAGCTGCACATTCTTAATCGTGCTTCATTTTAATCTGTGAGTTCTATGCAACTGTTTAGAAATTTTTTTTGCTTCTCCGGTATGTATGTATATATGCAAGACTAGCTTATCAATACAATTTCATCAGAATGTGTAGACAATGGGCATAGCCTGTCAAAATTGTTTCATTTGCTTTGTAGACTAGATTACATTCAATGGTTTTTCTGTGTCTTGATGCTTGTTGATGTTCTAAAAAGTTTGCAGATGGCATTTGAACAAATGTAACTGCCATTTAAACCAATATTTAAGAGAACTGTGGCCTATTGCAGCAAATTTGCTGGATTTTATGCAAGTTTCTTTCAGTGTCTTTCGAGTATAGAAAAGGCTAATAATTTAAAATCCATGCATACTTTAAATTCATTTTCAATTTATTAGCTGAAAGCAGAACAATTTCATCACTGCTTACATTGTAGAATCTTTTTGCCTTCTACTTTAGTATAACCGGTTTAGCATACTAATTCTAAACCCTACACATGCAAAGCTTGAAGTTAGGCTTGCTTAGTTGGTGAACAACAGCTGCAGTTTATCAGGTTAGGCAGGAAAATTTGCAATAAACAATAATCCCTTTTTTTAATGTCCCTCTTATAATGCTCATTTGCTGTGCGCATGGTCACATATTCTTTTAAAACATACCTATCATTTCATGATCCTTGCAGCAACTGCTTCGAGAGCAGCTCTTCAACCCAAACCTGGAATGTGATGACGAACAGCTGTGGCTGCCGTCTCAGTTGATGCGAGCAATCTCATCTCTAGCTTCTCACACGGAGGAAGCACAAGTCGAAGGCTTGAAAGTAAGCTTACCCTGACATTAGGCATTCTTTGACAGTGAGTCAAACGTGGTGATAAGTTCTGCGTTTCTATCAGGCATGTGCAGTTACCACAGTCAGAATAAAAACTGCTTACACGTGCATGCAGGGCAGTAGTCGCGCAAATACAAATTTATTTCCGTTATCACTCTTTACAAAGTAAAGGGATTGTGAGGCACAGTGATACTGATGCTTGTTAACCTGGCAGCTTGTTGCCAACAGCAGAGCATTCCTCAATGAGAATTCACAGCTTCTTGAAATAGTGCCATAATTTCATTTGCTATTGAGCTTGGCTGAAAGAAAATATTGAGGTGAAGAGGGAAGTGGGGGGCAGTGAGATGTTTAAGGCACATCTTTCTGCCTTTGCTTTATAATTAGAGTGGTCTTCCTATAAAGTAATTTCAAGTAAGGCTGACTTCCAAAAAATCAATGTCAATGCCTCCAGCCCACTTATTAATTTCACTTTGTTGAAGAGCCCTGAGAGATGTGTATTAGAAATTGGTTTTAATTTGTATGTCAGATAACGCAGATTTGGCTGGTGCCGTCACAATTGAATTTACAGAAGTTGACTTTACATGTGCTTCCTTTTCTTATTTTCTTTCATTTAGTTTTATTTTCCCAGCAGTGCCATAAAACTTGAATTTTGGCTGGGTTGCATGCAGTTAGGTTCTGTCTTTGTGCTTTCCTTTCTCAATATGTTTCTACACCACTCGGCACAACTCCTCACCCAATTTGCCTCCCATGGTAGTAGATAGAAGTAATGATGGATTAAAGGCAACTTACTGGCTGTAGTATACATTCAGTGATCACTCATATGATGAACAGCCTTTTAAAGGGCTTCTGCATAGTGTCAGTTCTCAAGCACTTGTTGCTTTTGGACACTAAACTCTAATTCTTGGATGGGCTCCCTTATGACTTGGTGCCTGTGCTGATGATTTCATATTCATGTATGTGTTTCAACTTGCAAGTGCTTACTGACATATATCATAGATGATGTACTTGTGAGCAAGTGGAACATTGAACATTGAGTAAGTTTGATGTTAAACACAGGGCACTAGTATCTCTTGGCAATCTCATGTGGCTTGAAAAAAAAAAGTGGCCTTTTGGACAGAATTGGGCATGCTTTCAAGAATTTATTTCACAGCTTATTCACTTCTGCAGTGCAATGTACATCTTTGTTCAAATATAGAGCATTTCAATTCTAACCTAATAAGGCCACATCTACCTAGTAAACTTTTCTATGGGGATAGTTTTAAAACGATCACCACTGCATGTGTTTTACTATTAACTACATAGAATGGCTTCATACTATACTATAGAAATGTATAAAGTTATGGGGGGGGGGACAAATATAAACTTTTTATAATATGACTCAAATATGATAGTAAATGTTGAATATCAAATAGTAAAATGCAGACGTATATATTTACATCAGAAATATTTCTTTCAGTATAATTAGATACCACATTTGTAGTGACTAGCAAAAAAAGGACAGCTAACAACCGGGGACAATTATGCTGAGGTTTAGACCCAAGATCACTAAATGTCATTAAAAATAAACTGCACAAATAGCCTCTCAACATCCAGGCTGCAAACAAGCTATCCAAGAATGAATGGCTGCTCTAGGACTAGCTTTCCAGAAACCCTAACTAAATTATTCCCCCCCCCCCAAATATGATTAAAAGACAGTGAAGGACTTGTGTGCCATAGACAAACGTAAAAGGGGCCACTGCAAGGAAAGCATCAGTGGCTGTAGCATAAAAGATAAAACTGCTACATAACTAGACTGCCAAACACAAAATGACAGACTACAAGCAAAAATCATAAATTGTCATCTAGGCTTCTGCTGTGACACCAAAAACAAAGCTTTCCATTATCCATTTTGTTTCTGCATTCTTTCTAAAACTTTTCCCATTGTTTGACTTCTGGTAAATTTCAATACTTTCTTTAACAAACGGGGAACGGTAACCCGACTTTCAGTCGGTTGTTGCAAAATGTTTGGTTAGCTTTGGTATTGAAAAATACTGAATAGTTCATTTTCAAATACAAATATTTAATGTGTAATATGCAATCCATATTCAAAACTTTGAATATTGGCCCAGCCATAGTAGAAAGCTCTTAACATTGTCGCTATTCTGGAAAAGCAGGATCTACATTAAATCCAGATCGAGCCTCCTCCAACAGACTTGTGAGAAATGTAGTGCATCTAGCCTCTCTAGTTGGCCACCTGAGCAGAAGGCGCACCTATCTCATTGAATAAGGAATTCAGATAAGCCTAGGCATTTGTTTATCAGTGAAATTAAACAGTTCAGCAGTTTTCTTTACTTCTTCAGTCCGTAGCAGTAGTGAAATGATTCAGCGTAATGTGCATGGCCAGTCTCCAACTACTTTGTGTACATGACAAAGCTTGCTGCCATGCTTGGCATTGATTGCTGCTCTACCTGTGAAGCAGGTGTCATCTCAGGCCTAGAGTGCAATTTAATTAAGTCCTGTGCAGCTGAAGGGCCTGTCACAGACCGCTATTATTATTATTTTTTTCCCTACCATCTGTGTGCCTGCTGTGGCTCAGGTATGCCATCGCAATGTTCTACTGAGCGTGCGGTCGCAAGTTCAATTCTTAACTACATTTTGATGGGGGTGGAATGGAAAAGCACCTATTTATTTTTATTTAAGTGCATATTAAGGAGCCCTAGGGGATCAAAATTAACTTGGAGTTCCACCGTGGCACCTATCATAGCCCCTGTGGTACCCAGGAAGGTTAAATATTTGATTGATTAATCAATAAATGAACAGATGATTCAATCAAACAGTTAATTGGCTGCATCTATCTTATACTCATGAATGGCTTAATTTTATCACTCTATGATTCTGTTCTCACTGGCAGGTGTAAAGAATGGCTGCCACCATTTTGATCGATTGAAACTTGATTGAAGACTTTGTTCGAGTTCTCCCCCTTTCTTTTGTGTATTCCGTGTATCCGATTCTTCACTGACATCACTAATATTTCCTAATACATCGGTACTCATTACAAGTATACATCCAAACATTCACTGTTCTTGAACACTTCTAAAGGCCGTGGCATTGAGATGTGTGCTCTCACTCATCGCTCAATCACCCTGCAAACACTCTTGCAGGTCATCCTACAGTGCTGCTGCCTTCAGAACTGGTGCCTCTCGCAAAATGCAGTCTTCTCGATCGTCACGCTATGCCTGGACATCTACAACCACGGCTCTGCTGGAACCAAGTCTGCTGCTGTGGCTTCGGCCAGCCAGAGTGTGCAGGGCTACGTCTCCTTCCTCTTTGAGTCTGCCGCAGATGATGCAGCAGACGAGGAGGAGAGGGTGAGATGATGGCATGCTTTATTTGGAAAAGGCTGGCAAGAGTGCACCGTATAGTACTGTGTTTGCCGGCTATGCAATCCCATCACATCATTTATAAGAGTGCACAAGCAAGGGATAGGAGTGCACAAAAATACTGCACAAGGGATTTTTTGTTCTGATAATGTCACGTGAAATGAAGCCCCTCCGCCCCTATTTTTGTATTGCCTCCGGGCCTGTATGAAGAAATTAAATGAAATAAACGATAAGTTGAAGGCCAATTACAACGAAATTGGGCTCTTATGCAGTTTCAAAGTGGGCTTTTTATGCAGTTTCAAATTTCATTGCAGTTGGCCTTTAAGCTACTTTAACAAATTGTACATCCTGAATACAAATTGAATTGAGTCTGCTTATAAGCGAAAATTTCGCAAGTCAGAACGAACAAGGGAATCAAGGGCAGACAGGTAGCGATATAACTTTGTTCTTGCCCAAGTTTTCCATGACATCGTGAATTTTGACCACATCTCGTTGTCACTAGTTTATTATTGATCAAAACAAAATTAGATACGTGCCAACACCCCCAACTTTTATGTGAAGTTCACGAATTCAGGCTTGTTCTATGATATTACTAATGCCTTCATCAGGTATTGTGGAAAATAAATTCTGTTGATGAAAACATTTACTTGTTGGTCTCCGACCTTAAATTTGGAAGACTGCTGATATAAGGGGTACCTGCTTGGAGCGTTTTTTTCTTTTTTTTACAATTTCCTGATGCAGGCAAAATTGGTGACAGCAACGTCACTGAACAAGTCACTCTGATCTAAAAACAGTATTGCTTGTCAGTCTGTGCTGTTCCAAGTTTTCTGCTGCTTGTGTGTTGCATCTAGAGATAAACCATCCTTAATAAAGTGCATCCTCAGGCCAGACATTGAAAGAAATCTTTCTATTCTTCCCCTCTTCCCTTCTTGTGCGGTGTCCAATGGATAATAAAAACTTCGACGTTGGCAGTTGTGGAACTAAAAGCTAGCCGAAATTAGAAGCTTGCCAACTCAGTCTAAAAGCGTTCAGAAACTTTTCAGGAACTGACGCAAATATTCACAAATAGTAGATTTTTGAAATGTTTTACAATTCAGTGATTTACAATGATATTTGCAATGTGATTTTAGTTAAGAAAAGATCAGTATTTGATGAGAAGATGGCATGACAGAAGAGAGGTGTACAGAACATAACTACTTGGGACTTATGCAGATTTGAAGTTTCATACCTTTGCAGTATTGTATATTATCGCAGAATCAGCAAGGAATAAGTACTAAAGCATGAAAATTATCCTGGGAAATGTTACTCTTTAAAGAGGTGGTGATATGGGCAAAAACTAGGCGAAATACAGTAAACTTCTTCTCAGCTCTAGTAGTAATGATGATCTGATTATGAGGCACACCTTAGTAAGGAACCCCAGAATAATTTTGACTACCTGGGTTTTTTAACGTGTACCCAATGCACTGTATACAGATGTTTTTGCATCTCATTCCCATTGGGATTCGATCCTGCAACAGCATGCCTAGCAGCTTGTAACCCTCTCTCTGTTAACAGTAGCTTTTTTCACATTTACTGTAATTATAAATAATATTACTCATTAATGTAACGAGCTTGTCATTAACCTCTCAACTGCGTTAACGACTAAAAAAATATTTAAGTCAGAATTTTTTTTAGACCTGCATATTTTGTACCAATTTTTTCACAAAGATATGATACCAGGAATGCCTATTGCATATTTGCTGACCTTGTGTAAAAGAAACTGCTGAAGTTATTGTGTATACTATCTATTCATCAAAATGACAAAAACTGCACATATGCACATGTGCAAAATTTGTGGGAAGTTCACGACAAGTTAACTCGTCATCGGCACCAGGGGACATCATTGTGATGACAAATTATCTCATCATCTGCAGTAAGAGGTTAATAAGTTTGTGGGAGGTAGCCTCACAGGGAAATGCACAAGTTTTATGGTCAGTAACTCATATCAGAGTTTTCTTATGTGCGGTGGCATAAACGCCCCTACCATGATTCTTGTGCATTGTTCATGAACAAAGTGATTCTCATCTAATAAAAAAAACAAGCCACTAGGGGTGGCAGCATGTTGTGTTGAGTTGATATTACTTGGAAAACGGGTAAATTGTCATGCAAATGACCAACAAGGAATGTCGTGAAGTATTCGTGCGAAAAAAAATATCACTAAAATGAAAGAATGGACTGTCATAAAAATCAAGATAAAATGTGAAACATTTTTTTGAATTATGAAAATGAAAAGTTTTTCTTGCCTATGCATAGGCTCTTCACTTGCTGTCTTGCCAGTGACAAACTCATCCCTTGGCATGAAAAAAATGTGAAAGAATTATCAGGGCCATCATCTGTCATCTTGGCAAAACTAAATACTGTTTTGAGGCTTCCCTTTAACATAAGATTTTGAACTTCTTTTCCTACTTGCAAAATGCTGTATATGTACTAGAATTGCATGATGTTAACTGTTTGCCTTGCTAACATGATTTTTTTTGCAACTCGCTCACTAACACCACATCCCAAACAGAAAAGTGTGGACGAAGGATGCGATCCCTATAACGAAGGTTTGTGCTGTTGCTGTTGCTTTCAGTGTCTCATCGTATTGTAACCTACCTATAACCCCTTTCCGTGTCTGGTTTCAACCTCTCTTTGTTTATTTTCCAAGCATGACAGTCCTGCTTTCGCCTGCTACACTGATTGCATGTTGTGCTTTTCTTACTTTATTTTTCTTCTGTTCTCTTACTTCTGTGACCTTCCTGCCTGCTTTGTTAAAGTAACCACTATTATAACCATGTTTGTCCGAATGTAACAACTGTTCTTAAGAAAAATCTCCGTTGGAGTAAATTAGTAAGCCAAGGAATCGGTCCTGCAAAGTAGGCAGTCATTTAGCTTCTGTGGAAGACAGCCAATTGACTGCATAAGCCTTGAACGATTCATTGGTTTGTTTGTGCATATATGTGTATGTGTGTATGTGCGCGTGCACGCATGCATGGTTTAAAATATCAAAGTAACAAGGGCTATGAGAGTCTGTAGTGGAGGGCTCTAAATTAATTACTGTTTTCTTTAATGCTCACCTTCCACATTAAAGCATTCTTGCATTTCTACCCCATCAAACTACGGTCGTCGTGGCTGGTGAATAAGCCTGATTTCACTTGCAGGTTATTGCGGGAGTTCCTGTTTTTGACATTATCGATAACCTTCACAACATTTTGCATTGAATCCTCCACTTTCCTAAATAATATCAAAGTAATAAGCTCCATATCCTTTAAAGGGGCCGTGAAACACTTTTCTAACTAAGCATAGAATGATGTCACTGTATTATGTTATGTCGTCTCACGAATCTCCTGCTGCAAAGATTTTTCTAATCCTTCAAGCACAAGTGAAGTTAGATGTAGTTATCGGACTGATTAGGCAGCTTTCTCTCTGCTTTCATTTCCACTAGCATGTTGGAAGCTACTCAGGGGAAACAGCAATGGGTTGCAAGGGTTGAATGTTGAATGTTGAAAAGGTTGAATGCAAGAAGACTCATGGCAGCACCCTGTGGTGGCCACAGTATCTACACTGTGTTTTTCATCTCATAGCAGAGGCAGCAATGTGCACCTGTCTTGTTTAGACCAGCAGTGCAAAGCTGGAATGGTTTTTCGGTCTTTTTGAGATTGCAGACATGTATATATTCTTTTATTTATTTGACTCGTTTGCGCAATAATTTTAATACTGAGAATGTTCTCATGATCACGAAATCAGCCAATATGTGTGATGGGTCCAGTTGTGTACGATGAGGCTCCCTTATGACATTGCGTAAGTGAGAGAAATAAATTTTTCGCTTCTTTTGACATGATATTGTGCTTTTCCTGCTGCACGGAGTGCAATATTTGGCTCCCATGTTCACAGGAGCCTCGTTAACACAGCGGCAGCGTTTTCTCACTATGTTCAAGAAGTGTTTCAGGGCCCCTTTAAGATTGTGAAGTATGAAGCTTCCCATTAGGGTATATTCTTTCTGTACATGGTAGCAAAGGAGCATGCACTGATTGTTTAGTTGGTGGCACTCGGTGTCCAAGCATTGCACATTCAGTCTGAGAAATGTCGTAGCAAAGTGCCCTGGGTTTATTTTGGCTATATTACGTCCTTTATCAGACTCCAAAATGCTGTGCATGGATCTTCTCCACTTTTCTTCATCAGAATGCAGCAATCTCAGCTTTAAAGTGAATGTGAACTTTTGTGCTGAGCAAGCAGAACACTTTAGGCGCTAAGTTACTGCGGTAGATGAAAGTATGTGTTGTTCGTTGTACAACAGCTGCATGCCTAGATTTGTTTTGTACGGAGTTGTTCTGCATCATGAACCTCTTCAATTAAAACAATTGTTTAAAGAATTATCTCTCTGCAAGATATCCGTGGCATCAAGAAGCCCCCTGCATGTATAAAATCATTTTTGTGTTAGTGGCCATTTCACAAATGAGCTTGTAACATGCATTCACATTGGGTAATATTATGGGTCGGATGATTTAGCCAACGAAGCTTTTAAATGGGGGAGCAAAAGCCTTAGTGTAGTAACTCAGAAGTTACAAACTTATGCACAAAATATGTGCCTTTTTTTTGTTTTCTGTTTTATACCGCCTTTGCATAGCTGCTGCTTTTTTGGCTGGTTGTTAAAGAAAGCAGAACATAATGTTTATTAAGCCTAGTATAACTGAATCTTATGCACCGCAATAGTGTCCAGAATGTAACAATAGTGGCATCTTAACAATATACTTGCTAATGAATAGCGGGTGCGTAGAAAGAGCTTATCACCACAGAACATGTTTGTTTGCTTGTTCTTATTTTTGTCTTAGAAATTTGTGGGCATGTATGAGCAGCAAGCAGGCTTGCCTTTTTGAGTGCAATAGTCAAGAATTCTGTATCTATGCAGACGAATTAAATGTTTTTTCTTGTCATTATTGACAACCTTTTAATAAGTAGAGGCAGAGTTACATGTGCTCAGTTTAGATAAATATGCAGAGATGGTGGGTATTATGATATTAAGGTAGGCTATTTACAGATGCTTTAAAGTTCTATCGTGAAATTCACCAGGACACAGAGAAAAAGCTACAGAAATGCAGACAGGACAGTACTGTCCTGTCTGCACATATGTAACCTTCTTTCTGTGTGTTGATGCACTTCAAGATCTGTTGAACCTGAATATTAGCCAACTAACCCGTCTCACCATATTGTTGGTCAAAAGCATTCTTTATTCAAGCAACATCACCTGAGTGGCTGGCATATTTTATCTACGATAAGCATTTCTTTAACTATGACACTTAGGATTAACATAAGTTTGGACTTTTATATCTTTTTTAAATAGTTCATCTGTTCATTTAGTGTTTATTTCATTTCTTTTTCCAGTAGTGGTTGGACAGCCTCTCATAACTTGTATGTCTGATTATGTATATGCAAACCTGCAGTTCATAAAAAGAACAGCTGATTACAGCTTCAAGGGAAGTATCATAGACAAAACTAGTTTAAAGATAAAACATGGCATATTGTGCTCAATGCTATTATTACATCTTGCCTCTCAGTGTGTTAATTGTGAACCATATCATTCTGTCTCTCTTCAAACTCTATGCTGGAACTAGACACATTTGTAACATCCACTTGTTTGCTTGTTCTTTCAGGCCATATTTCTCCATTTGATGAAGTCGTGCCTCTGTTCCTCTTCCTCTGTGAAAAGCTGAAGGAAGACAAACGGTGATATAATGTTCAACTTTGTCATAGCATTTCGTGTGACACTGTTTGCCATGCCGTGCTTACTTACATATTTGCATTTGACTTTTTTGTTAGGAATGGTGCCAGCTCAACGGCTCCACTGCTGCTGCACTGTATTCAGACAGGTCTGAACTCTCTGAGAGGACAAGCCAGGAAAAGTCAGCCTTTTCTAGACTTTGTTTGGTGAGTGATACATCCTTGTAAATCTTAGGTGTCACCAGTGTTTGACATCACTAAATCTTATTCAGCTTTGTTATTCAGCTGGCACGTATGTTTCTTTTAGCATTGCTTTTTTAGCTGATTGTTGAGACAGAAAACTAAACAGCAGTCCTGGTTGCAGTGATGCCTTATGATGCTATGTTCAAACCAAGATAATCTGTAATGTTCTTCTTGAATGTGAACCTTCTGGTTGGGCAAATTTATAGTAACATTAGGAACTTTCAACTCAGTGGGAATTGGGGAAGGTATCTCTACAATGAATTAATCAGTGCAGATATTTATTTATTTATTTAGTTAGTTAGTTATTTATTTAATTATTGATTCATTCATTCAGTGCCTCTGCAAAACCATGATATGGGCAGCTTCTAAGACAGCCACAGAAGGCAGTAAAAGCCGCATGGACTTTGGTTCATCACCGTGTCACAAGATATTGCAGCCAAGGCTGCTGTTTGTGATTCAACCAAAATATTCTGTCAATGCACCAATGCTAAAATGATAGTGCTAAAACATGATAGCAACACTAAAATGCACTTGTTAAAGCTCTATTTAAAAAGTATCTATTTGCGTGTCCATTGTCCAGGTGTGTGTGCACGCACACACATGTGCATTTTTATAGCAATTGAAATTTTAGATCCATTGTTTGCTGTCACTTGCTTTTCCTCACATACTCATTCTTATTTTCTTTTTTTCTCATCTACTCCATTGCTCCTTTTTCTCTGCTTTCTTGTCCAATTTTAATATTCGAGATCTTGTAACTTAACAAAATTCAGTTTTGCAATTGCAAAATCTTGGAACCTAAATCAGTTTCTTTTGTCCTGTTCTTTCACTCTGCTATAGTAAGGCTGAGCAGAGTTTTCATATGTTTTCTCATATTCAGGCAGCAGCTATGCCCAAGGCTAGTGGGCTGCCTTGGCTCGCCACTGAAGGACAAGAACATAGTGTCGGCGCAACGTTTTGAGAAAGGTGAAATGGGCAGGGGATCAGGCTGCCTCACAACTGCTCCCTCATACCACGCTGAAGAGGCAAGGCTTGTCTATGGGTGAGCATCACTGTGTACCACACTTTTCTCTGCATGACTGCCAGGAGCTTAGTTAGATGTTCAATTGATAAGTGGCTGTAATGTGTATTGCTATTCACTTGAGCTTATATGTGAGGCCTTTCTATGCTTGAAAGGCTGAAAATGATAAAATGACATGTTGTACTTCTGCAATGTCATAAGTGTTCAGGCTTCATGATTGATTGCTTGATTGATTGATTGATTGATTGATTGATTGATTGATTGATTGATTGATTGATAATAAACAATTCGATTATTTCACTCTTTCATTCATTCAACTGGTTTAATGTCCCAAAGCCACATTGAATGAGAGACACAGCAGTGGAAGGCACCGGAATAATTTTGGCCACCTGTGGGTCTTTAATGTGCACCTAAATCGACATGAGTGCATTTTCCTTCCGTCTCTCATCGAAATGCAGCTGTGGTGGCCAGGAGTTGAACTTGCTACCTTATGCTCTGTAGCAGAAGTCAGCATTAAGGCTGTTTTGGCATTGCTGGTAAATGAGTTGACTGTTTTTGCCTAGTATCGATCCATGTAATTCAAAGGGGACCTGTGAGCTCATGTCTTATGTATTCAACATTAGCTCGAAAAATAAATTGCCTCTGTGAGCTCTGCAAAGGCTTGTGCTGTCATGGTTCTTAATAAGTCATCTTTTCCTCATGCAAAAGAAGCAAACGAAGTAATAGTAAGGTTTTGTATAAAGTTGCGCCCACTTCATAGGGGGGCAGGCGCCATTGTCATCAACTGGGTCTTAAAGCCAAAGAAATGGTAGGTTCAGAATCGTTGACTCACGGGCCAGTTGGTACATCACATTGCTTTGCTGAGTGAATTAAGGGCAAGATGAAACAATGGGGAGAGGACAGATGATGTGGACAGCGTCTGTCCTGTCTGCATCTTTTCTTTCCGCCCTTATTCCACTAAATGACATAGCAACGATAGGATGGAACAAAGCAGGAACTGGTGCTTAAATGCCAACTGCAATGTAATTTCACTTTAGCTAAATTTGTTTAGATTATGTATATGCTATTGAAGCAATCTTGGCAAAGCTGCAGGGCTGGTAACTGTCTAATTCTTTCTTCAGTTAATTAATTCTTTCAGTCATCATCATACCATTGTATTTGTGCTGTAGTCCTCACACTGTCATTCTAACATTGTGGTTACTTCAGAAACATTATCAGATTGTCGTCATGCTGCCATCATCATACTGCCTTCGTCATTCCATTGATGTCATTCCTTCTCCATCATTTTTTCATAATCATGCTGTCATCATTCAGTCATGGTTATCCCGCAGTTGTCATGCAGTCGCCGTCATTACATTGCTGTCATGCATTTGTTGTCATGTCATTGACGTCATTCCAACTTCTTCACCTGGTTTTTGTCCCACGCTTGTCGCCATCCAAATGTTGTCATTTTACCATCATCATCATAATCATTTCAGAATTGTCATCTCAATGTCGTAATGCCACCATCATCATACTGCCTTTTTCATTCTATCGGCACCATTCCTTCTTTGTCATTCCATCATTGTTACTGTGTCTTCATCATACAGTCGTCATCATGCCGTCATGATCATGGGTCAGTTTGGCAAGCGAGTACTATACCAAAGTGGGCCACTACTTGAGGCAGTGTATGCCACATATAGCTGAAGCAATGGAAGTCTCAGAATGACCACTACGAGTTTTAAATAAACATTTCTTCAGCTATATGTTACGTTGCTACATTACTTAAATGCTAATCAGATTACCTTTGACAGTCATCATTAGGTAGGTTCTGCCATAATATTTTTTCTTGGATATTATAAAATGAACACAATGGTTTATTTCTCATTATTTGGAAGGAAAAAAATTATGCAAATAATGGCAAATTCACTCTTAGTATAGTCCTCACATTCCTATCTTCGTTTTCTATCTCCTACCTAGGTTTGTTCTGACACGCACACTTCCGCAAGAGTGCCATTGTGCCAAGGTAAAAAAAAAAAAAAAGAGAGAAGTGCTGTAAATGTACAACAGTGGTAGAAGCACACAAGAGTGGTCCTTGCACTACGGCATGAATATTTAAATGGAAAATCGCCGTGGTAATGATGCACAAGGTCCAGGAGCCATCACTCCTATCGACAGACGCACGCTCCGTGCGGTGCAAACACGTCCACGAAGCATAGTGTTTCACAGTGTGCCAATAAATATCTTGACTATGTGAAGCCAGAGAGATGAGAAAATATGCTCCTAGAAATATACAACAAATGGCGGAACTATCTCGGAGCTCGCCAACTTCATGTTACTGTACACATATGACTGGAGAGAGTATTGGACATAATGGTATGTCAATGGCACTGAAAGGGTTAATTAAGCCTGGTGTACACAAAGGTGCTAAGTCTTGCATTCTGTAATCAGTTTCACAGTTCAGTACTATGAGGGTTGTTGATTTGTAGCTAACGATAACCGTAACTAAAGTCATTGTGTATTTTCTCTCTACTTTCACTTTGCAGCATTGCCCTGGAGTTGGTGACCATCGTGGGTGAGGTTGGAGCCCTGCGACCTGTGTTGGGGTCTCTGTTTCACCGGATGTTGCTTTACCCTTTGCCCCAGCACTGTCTCGAGCCACTCAAGTTTGTCAAGCAGGTGATTTCATCGGCTACAACCTTTCCCATGGCATCTTTAACCCTCATGGTGCCACTCTCAAGATAACTAGGAGAACTTATACCACCTCTTGCTACTACCGGGAACACTTGTTTTGTGTTTCAAGTGCTCTCATTAGCTCTCTTGAAGCAACTTGTGCAAGAAGCGATATTGCAGGCTTGTTGCACCATCTTATAGAGAGGATAGCTAAGCACATAGAACTCATAAGCTAAATTTCTGACTGCATGTAGAGCACATGCTACAGTACTCTATCCTTTTGTGTCAACAGTGCAGCCATGGTGAGCCAGCGTGGGTGGGTGATATATGCTTTTAAATATGAACTGCTGAAATAATATGACTAAGACAGAAGCGATGACAAAGTACTAGCTCATCTGTACCAAAGAATGTCCGCTGAACCCACATACAAAAAAAAAGGAGGGACAGGAAATGTTACTAGACTAGGTTCAGTTGTTTAACTCTCCATAGGTGCCATATATCGCGGGTGCCCCTGTGCCTTGGTTTGCCGCCAGAGTGCGGGAGCGATGCAGGTAGCTCTACGTGTGTGCATCTCTGCATTGGCAAATGTGCATGGGTCATCCGACTTTGCAACTTACGAACGCAGCAAGCGTTTTTACCGATGCATTCTTTAAAGCTTTATAGCAGATTGCTTAAAGAAAAAAACTTTACGTAGCTGTGAAAATGCTTGCAAGCAGACTTGCACATTCAAGGCAGGTTCTCGCTGCAGGGACGTAGCATAAATATGCATTCCCGTCACCAAATAAACCTGGATGATATGGGCCGCAAGCTCATGAAGATGCACATGGCATTGAAAACGCACAAGAGTGTCGCAAAAAGCACCGAGACTGCAGCAAAACACACGTGCACAAAAGAAGCAACATGTGAACAGCCTCGCACAGCGCTTCGCTGCCCCGCCTGCGCCGTGCTGACCGAGCAAAGTGCGACAGCAGTGCCACGAGATTCTAGGATCGTTGGTGGGTCCACACAGTCACAGGAGTTTGAAAACTGAACCTTGTGTAGTAACGTTGGGAGAAGAGGGGGTGAGGAGCAATCCAGAGAAAAAGAAAGTAAACTGTTGACTATTGTCTTCCAGACACTTTCTCAAAGGAAGCACAAACTAGCACGCTTTGGCCCTTGCGTATACTATAATATCACTAAAACCATCCCTTCAATAAATGTATAGTATCAAGAAGAGAGTGAAAATTACAAATTTATGGAATTTTCGCGAAATCAACTCAGGAAGAAGCTCATGGTAGCCTGTTTAAAACAGGAAATATGACACCGACGCAAACATAAAAAAATAGTACATACACACATTTTTTTCTGGGACAAGACAGAGGCGGGGGAGCTCAAAACTGTCTTAGTGTAGTTGATTGCTTACATTGTCTCTTCCTAGTTTGCAGTGCATTTTCCCTGTTTCGTGCAAGTTGTTTTATTGGAAGTAACATACCTACTAAATATTCTACATTTGCAGATGCTGAACAACCCGGAGCAGTTGCTACAGTTTGCTGGGCCTCCTTTGTGGGAAGACACCAAAAACCCACGATTGAGCAGCCTAGACCTGCTAAAAATGTAAGCAACCCTGTGCTTGTTCAGCCTATTGTCTTAGTTTCAAAGCATTCAGTTGCACATCAACATTGATCGTTTTGCACAGGTAGTAGAAGTAGCCGAAACTAACTTGCATACAGATGATTGGGGGAATTACCAATTCCCAAACTTTAAAAGTAGCCACGAAATTTCCTGAGGTAGCTAAAGCTAGCTAACCTAGGCTTCACGTGAGAAGAGTAGATGAAAAAGCAAGGACCACCATGTCCCTACGATAGATTAAATGTAAGGCTATCGTGTTATGTTTTAGTCTGTGTTGCTCTGAAACTGACCTGTCACACAACTCGCGCCAACTTGCCTGACAATATGTACTACTGTCCTGTGCAGGTCATACACCCTGTGTTTTTGTGTATCTCTTGTTGTGCAGTTTTTCACGTTAGATACTGAACGATAATAGTGTCATGCCCAAATGTTGCCTTGTGTGTTCCTTGCCTTGCCACTTTATCGAGCTGCATAATGTTGTTCATGCAGTGTTGTTGATGGGCTTGGAGAGTGCTGCCACAGCAATGAACCCAGTGTCTGCTACATCAGCGTTGAATGTGTGGTGGCGCTGCTGTCGAGTTTGGAAACCCTGGTTTCAGGCTCCAAAATCTCGGACCAAATGGCAGAACGCCTGAACTCCACATTCCTGACATTGCAGAGTGCAGATTATGTTGGTGAGCGCAGCTGTTCTGTACTGAAAGAATCATGCTTGGTAGAAGTGTGCTGGGACAAAGTCTGTTAAGCCTTATTTCCGGTTAATATGAAAAGCTTGAGGACCTTTAATTTGATTTCTCAAACTGTAGTGCACTTCTGGGACTGCTGACTTCTGAAAAAAATAGGCCGTTTTTCCAAAATGTCAATATGGTATTTTAAATCTCTACTATCAAATCTCCTGTGAAGTGAATGTGCTCTTTTATAGTCTGAATATTTTATTAAGGCACTGTAAATTATTGAGGCAATTATACATGATGTGTGCAAGCATCCTAATGTTTGAAATCTTCGAAACTGCAATCAAGTTGGTAACTGACAATCAAGGCAGTTTTACTGAGTAGTGCCCGAATTTAGGAGTAAAATGCAGTGTATAAAATGGGGGTCAAATAGCCTTTCCATAATGTTTTTGCTTTTTCTGAAACCACCATTTGTCAGATAGCCCACACATCCTGTGTGTGATTTGGCAATGCACCTCAAATCATATTGAAGTACAGTGTGCTGCTTATCCCATGTTTTGCTGCTGTTATTTGTACTTGGGAGAACCTTTCATGCAAAACTTCAGGTGTCTTGTTGGTTCACTTTTGAAACTTAAACTCAAACTCAAACTCGTATATAATGAATCTTTGGATATAACAAAGGTATTTGCTTGTTGTATGTAACTTTGTTATAACGAGGTTTGACTACCACATAAACATTGTTTCGTTATAAATGTCTTTGTTGGATGCTCCTGACTTCTCAGTCTTAATATTGTATGCCATGTTTTGCACAAACACTTTATGGAAGAATGCTTTTTGTTTTGTTAATTGCAGGTGCATCATTCCTGTACGAAAAGTCAGCTCGAGGTGGCATTCGAAACGGTTGGCAACAGACGCACATCAAAAGTGGAGAAACTGAAACTGCACCTGTGGTTGAAGAAGCACAAATTTTGCACCAGACCAGCATTAGCCGAAGCTCTGATGTCCACTTGGAAGATATCCAGGGTTCACCGAAGCACTCACTCGTTAATGAAGCTCTTGAAGTGTCAGAAGCATATGGTGTGGAGCCTCCTGAGCAGCTGCCCGTTGAATGCAAAGGTATCGATGAAATGAAAGAAGAGAATCTTGATCCTGGGACTCGTCTACCAGAACCAGGGGCAGGAGATGCTAGGGAGCATGTAGCAGTCACTCCAGAAGAGAGTAGTTTGCCAGATGAGGAGCTTCAAAGTGGCAGCTTTATGGAGTACAGCCAAGGTGATGAAGCGTCAGAGTTTGCAGATGAAAGCCTTTATGACACTGACTTGGTGAGTATTGAGGTTTTTGTATTTTTCATAATCTGGTGATGATTTATAATTTGGGCAGTTTTAAGTCTCATGACCTATTTCTACCTATATTTGGGGTTTAGTGAAGTCACCTAAAACTAAGAACCACTGTAAGAAATACACTGAATTTGCAATTGGAAGTTTTGTTTTGACGAGGTATTGAACAGCAATATGCCTCTACCCCCCCCTTCTCACAAACACAGACAAAATAAAAAGAAGGAACTATGGTTGTAGTTATGCAGAAAAATTTGTTGCAGTTTTGTTTGCCAGTTCTTAATCTGGAAAATCAAGTAAATTCAGTATTTTACCACTGACTTGTGTGCATTCAAGTGTTGTGTGTTGGTAGCTTTTTTACAGTATGTTCTGAGTAAAAAAACAGCAGACTGACATCGTTCTGAAATTATTGCACATGTAGGCTGAGAAACCATTGGAAGAAAAAATGGACATCTCAGCTGAAGCAAGAACTTCTGTAATGGAGAGAGCAGCAAAGACCTTGATGAAAGATGTCAACGAAAGCGAGCGGAACCGGCTGGAGAAGTTCTTCGAATCTAACAACGAGTTTGCGGAGCGAGAGCGCAAGACATCCAGGGATTTTGTCAATCACTTGGCCTCCTTTCTGCCGCGACTTCTGCACGTTCTCAGCTCCATTGAGGCTGACCAGGAGCTGCAGCAGTTTGCCAGTGACTACGCAGAAGGTGACTCCTGCCACATTTCTCTAACTGTTAAAAGCAAAATGTTTGCACTCAAGAATACAGAAGTTTGGTGTACAGGATAGCTTGAGGCCACTAAGGACATTATGCTGGGGCAGTAATTTGTTGGAGTATCTATTTTATCCTGTGCCGGCAGAGCTCAGATGTCAGTAGATGGTGTCATGAAAGATATTTAACCGCAGGCACACTTTCCATCATCATTTTCATGTCCTGTCACCATCAAATGCACAGATGTGCTCGGGCAATCACTGTGGGGTTGGATGGAGCTAACGTCCTGCATATTCCTGCCCTTTAATGCCTCCAGTGGCTTATGTTAGCTCCATACTAGGTAACTGCATAGTCAAGAAGTGTCTCAAATGGTGCTATTGAAGAACATTTCATCATAATAGAGAAATCTGAAACCTGTGCTCATTATTCAGTGCCATTAACTTCACCAGTGCACATGATACTTCTTCAGATTTTGTTTCATAGACATCTGTAAGCTGTGCAGGATACCAGAGACTGACAGACACTCTGCCCTGTTTGACAACCTTGATGCAGGGGTGCCATCACCCCATTTGTAGCCCCATGGCCTGTGGCCAAGCGTACTAATGACATAGGTGACACAGATGTTATGCAGGTTCTTCTTTCACAGAAAAGCAAGAGTATATGCTAAAGTGATTAGTATTCCAGAACTCGGCCTTAGCATATGTGGTATTGTCATGTGCATTATGCCTTTTTCTTCTCACTTTAGCACAGAAATTTACAGAGGATTTACATGTTTCTGCTTCAGCCCAGATTCTTCTTGCAATGTCAGATGGTTTATTCACTGATAATTATGAACATTGTGTAGCAGCCAATCTATATTAAGTAATGGACACAGAAGTCCTCTTATAACGATAATGACTGTCTCCACAGTCTTCAGACATGTAAGCTGTAGAACACCATAAAAGTATCATTGAGATTGAAAGTTTCTGGGTTGTAGTACTGATGAAAAAGCAGAATTTCCAGGGAGCATGGGCACATATTCTTGAATTCAGAGTTGCAGTCTTTGGTTATTTTGTATACAACCAACACTGTCTCCCATGCATTTAGATGCTGCATACTCAAGCCAGACAGGAATTGAGATTCTTCTTGGAATATGTACCCCGGGAACTTTTGACATCTGCTATACATGACATGTGGTGTACGACAAGCAGCAAATAATGGGAAATAGCAGGTTGGCAAGAAAGCTAACAAAAAATAAGTGTGAGGAAAGGAAAAAAAACTATTGAATGGAGAAGCATGTAACTGAAGATGTCATTGTGATTATGGCTGAATTATGGCTAAAGTATGTAGCAAGAAAATTTCTCAGTTTTGTTGTGCTGAGATATTGTATTGTATGTATTTTTTTAACAGTGGGCAGTGCGCTGTGCTTTGAGAATTGCCTGTAAAGCCTTATGACATACCCTCTTGCATTTTTGTTCAGCCCTCTGGCAACAACAGCAGCAACAACACACTGGCACTGAACTCGAGAGCACGCCACAGCATATCACAATTGTTAATGCTGATGGCATCTACCTGGCAACCTATTCAGCCCTCCTGTTGGACCTAAAACTCATTCATAGCGGATACCGCAAGAAGCTCACTAGGGAAGTGCCATTGACAGAGGTTGGTAACTTACAATTTAGTTTTTTCTTTTAACCCTTTCCGTGCCAACTTAATTTTCCAGAAAACCACCGAAATTTCCCTGATTTTTTTACGACTGATTCTTTGAGAACGGCTTTCATTATTGCAATATCAACAGTTCATCCATTATTCTTGTATGTCCTTGACTGTAAGCTTTCTTTTTTTTCTTCGTATTTCCTGTTGCAGATAGGCACGGCTACAGAAACAATCTATATGATGCTTGATATCTCATGGAACAGAAGTCAAGCACATTTTTTTTCTGTACAATGTGTTATTGCTGGCATGGCAAGGAAACGAAGTTGCAGAGTTGTTGGCAGCAAGGCACTTTGGTTTGGTCTAGCCACATTCAAACAAGAGAGGCTGCCAGAGGCTCTAAATCTTTCTTGCAATTGTCAGTAACAAAGTTGAAACTTCCAGTGCAATTCACTAGCATTTTACAGGTTTGATGGTTTACATGAGGTGAAGAAATGTCCAAAACCACCACTATTTCTGCCTTGTAAAAGATGGCTGCCATTTTCTGCTGCCAGCTCACTCTGCGCTGACATATTTAAAACCTGGTGGATTCAGACTTCCAGTGTTTTTCCGCCAGCGATTCAAAAAATGTGTTTTCTGCAACGCTGATGCCGTATAATAGTGCACATTCCATACCAAAATGATTGCCACTCATCTGTGGCACTGAGTAAAATATGTGGACAAGTGGGATTCGTCCTTGACACGAAAAGGTTTAAAGGGACCACAAAACATGTTGAACATGGTCAGTAAGCTTGTGTAGTCACCAAGCGTTGTTACTGTCATGAAAATCTGAGGCATCTCTTATATCTGTATATGCAGGAGGGAGCTTACAATTGTGTTAAAGGCTGCTTGTCGTTTCCTTCAATTTTAAAAGCTCCTTCCACCTATTTTGCTTAATCTTATGCAAGAGTAAGCACAATGGTTACTGGGAGGATTTCGTAAACAGTCATGACTAAGCACTGCCTCTGCCAAAGACAGAAGCTGAGCAATCTCTTCACTGACAGGGCAGTGGCTTGATCTGTTAGTGGAGAATGCTACCACGGTGCTGATACTATGAACTTTGAGAGATGTGGTGCAAAAGAGGGTCATGACAAGTGTAAGGTGCAAATGACCAAATGCCTTGTTGCACTAGTGCATGAGAAAACAGGGCGGTTACAAGTGGTAGAATAAATGGCGTTAGCTGTGGTGCAGGCTTGGTGTTTCTTGCTTCAAATTTTGAGCTCATCAAATCGTGTGGGGTTCTGAAAGACCTGCTTACTCCATGACATTTAAGTGTAAGTAATGCTTTATGGCATTTTCGTTAAACTATTACGCTCTTCTCCGATGCTTGAGCGCTCGCTAGCTTTCTAAGCACACACTGACACAGCCAAAGGTGTTACGAGAACAATGGAACAATGATTTTAAAATGATGTTGATGCTATAATGACAGAAATTTTATGACAATGAGGATAATAGAATGCCAAAGACTGTATGACAAAAGTTGAACAACTACAGCGGCATCACGACAATGGTATGACAACAAATGCATGGCATTGACTCTATGGCAATGGCACAGCGACAATTCTGAAATGATGACGATGTTATAACAACAACATTGGGACGACAACAGCATGAGGACAATGGGGTGACGACAGGTGTAGCACGATGACGACGTGATGATTACTTTATGACGACTATGCTATGACGGCTGTATGGTAATGATGGCGTTACGACAACAGCGTGACCATTAGATGATGAAGCTGAAATGACGACAATGGAAGGACCATGACTGCATCAAGAAGGTGTGACAATGAATGCATGATGACGATGGTATGACAATGGTGCCATAGTTGCAATTGAATGATAGCTTGGTTATGATGAAATGATGAAGAAGAAATGACATCGATGAAACGATGAAGCTGCCTTTGTTTTTCGATCAACATCATTCCTTCTTCACCATACGACGACTGTATGACAGTGGCAGTGACGGTTCGTAAATGATGACAATAATATAACAATGACAGCATGACAACAATGACATGGGGGCAATGAGATGGTAACGATAGCATAATGGTGACTATATGACCAAATGGCATACTGCCTTTGACTGATTTGCGTCACATCACCGAGCAATCCTCTCTCACCTCTCTCACTGCAGACAGCACCAACAGCGCGAAACTGAGGAATGAGCTAAGAAATGCTGTAGCGTTTTAAGGTCTTTCGGAAACACACTCAACACACATACTGTTTTGTATTGTACAGTGCTGTATGCCATCACACAGAGCTGCAGTTTTTGTAAGCTCTTCGAGTTTTTGTTAAGTTGTTAACCAAATATCTCATGCGCAGGAAAAGTTTGTGGACGAGGTGCATGGAAGTGGCGTGCTGGTCTATCTCTCAGCAACATGGCTGTCGGAGCTGTACCAGCAAGTGCTTTCTAGAAGCTTGCTGTGTGAAGCTGGATATGAACCTGATTCCAAGACAAACCTTGCACTCATCAACTTGCTCACAGGTTAGCACTCATGCCTTGCACTCACATTTTTTTTTATTTCTGTGTTCTCACTACTACATTTGCTTCCAGGAAATCACTTGCTGAGTACAGGCTATATATGCCGTTGGGGTCCAACTGTAGAAACAGCTACTGCTGATGGATATAATAATCCCATAAAACATATGGATAAAATATAAAAGTTTCGTTCAGAGCTCTGACATGCAATAATTGCTATTACAAGTTCATAGCGTTTGATGTCAGTGTAAATGATTAGGTAGACCATACTGCACTGATACCGCTTCACTTCTTCACCACCACCATTGGTGCCAAAGCACCAGTTGTGTTCTTGTTGGCTGTTCTCTAGTGTCAGGGCACTTGGATGGCTTGTACATATATCTTGGGTGCTGGTGATGCTTCTTTCCTGCCCACAAGTACATTCAAGCATTCTCAGTTTCTGGGTCTGATTCAGGCTTAAGATTTTGCAAACTGAAAGTGATGCACACAAGCACATTTCAGACTGTTGTCAGCTTAAAAAAACAAAAACAGCTTGTCCATAGAAGAAAAAATTTAGGAAGTGGCAGCACTATTTTAGACAACCTTTACCAGCCTATGTCCTTTGACAATATACCATCACTGTTTTGTTCTCTGAGGCTGTCGATGGGAACTGAACTAACATGACTAACACTCAACACCAAAGTTTATGAATGTTTGATTTGCAATGTTTTAGTAGTTGATTCCATCTTATGCCTGCAGATTTTCTAATTTTCTCACAGCACTTAATAATTCTCTGCCCTCCTAGACTGCACTTCCCTTCCCTTCACTCATTCTGTAACTGTAATAAACCACTGGTTATCTGTCCTATGCATTGGGCCCCAGGTGTAAGATATAATCAGCTGGTGCTAGACCAAGGTAATTGCAAATTAGTAGGAAAGGCCTTCGTCCTGCAGTAGTCATCAGTAGGCTGATGATGATCATGATGTTCAAGTAGACGTGTGCCTATCACCTGCTCCATGTTCTGCATGTCATGCTATCGCAAGTAATTATTACATATGAGGTCAAGTTCATTGTTACTCGTGACACTTCAAGCTTGTCACATTGCACGTTAATTCTTACTTTCTTTTGTATTTCTTTCACATGGATACTAAAAGCCAGAAGTTCAGGAGCATGGTGTTTCATAGCTGACCATTACAACATTTGCAGAAATCATGCTTATGAATCTCTGCCCTTTCATAGATCTTTAAAAAAATAGTGTGTTCTTTTATTAAACAACTCTGTTTCCTCACTATATGACTCATCAATCCAGTTCACTTTATGCACCATTTTTCGTGTATGTTATGGCAAAAATCATTACAAGAACTTGGATTTGTGGCACCGCATCATCAGTAACGGGCTTCCTGAGCCGTGCCTATGATGCTTATTAACGAAAGATATAGAAAATGATTCAGAAGATGTTGTATTGCAGGTGTGTCTCAATTCAGCAATAAGCGAAATCAAGCATATGGATGTTCGGTATCTGATATGCAAAAACAGAGTGAATAAGTTATGATAATTATTTAAAAAGATATGATTGCGTTAACATAGGCTTTCTTCAAGCCTTTTGTCTATACCAAGAACCGCATCATTGATATCCTGTTTGAAGAAACTGCACATTAAAAGGAGGTTGCTCATCAGCTGATACATGCTATCATTAAAAGCACCATGTCATTGTCAGGTATGTAATGTAAGAACCTCTCTAGCCACTGGTAGTGAAGGCTGTTTTGCTTTCTTTTTCAGATGTAGATGGCCTGGGAAGTGATCAGTTAGGTTCACGTCAACTCTCTGATTATCGAAGACTTGAGAGGGCTGCCACCAATGTGGTGTTTACACCTCACATGCTGGCTGGTAAGTGGCTTGGCTACCCTTAAACGGAAAGCTAAAAAAAAGAAAGAACTCTGAAATGGAATACCTTCTTTGTTCTCAGTGAGACAAAGATACATGTGAGGCATGCAATCTGTTAAGAAGTCAGCATAAAAGGTGTGTTTCTATATTTTGAATCATTGCACAAGGGACTTGCACTGCATGTTCTGAAACACAAGCTGTGTAATTTGCTGGCTTTTGAATTAGATAAGTTGAGCTGTCTTGCATATGTGACCTAAATTTAGGTGGTAGTTTCAGGTATTCTCGCAGAAGTTCATGCTATGTTACTGCAATGTCATATTCGAATTGCCGCAAGCGAACATTGCCATGGAGCAAAATCTTATAGAGAAAATCGCACCTGGCAGACTTTTCCTCAAGGCATCCATGTCCTGCAGGAGTTAAATGAGCAGAAGTTGATTGCAACTGCCACTGGGAGAATTGTGCCATCACCTCATCTGCGAATGAGGTTATTCACGTACTAATCCCATCTGAGTGCACATAATCTGGTTCTTTTGTAACCACTTGTCTTTCTGTTATTTATTGCAGGCATGAAGTTTGCTCGCCACGTGCTGACTGCCTGCTGGGACACTATGCTGGAGGTTCTGTCGGTGCTCCTTAATGGCACCAACTCCTGTGGCATTGCAAGCTCCTTGGGCCTCTTGCTGGGCACAGATGGTGCCAAGGAAGACCATCGCAAGGCCCGGGAGGCTGTGGCCAACTGCCTTGATGGGCTGCAGTGTGCTGCCAAGCTCTGCAACGTCCTTGGTGAGATTTTGTTCTCTGCATTAAGGCATTCAACTAATAGAAATTGATGGGCTTTAACAGTTCCAAGGTGACACCTTGATTATAACAGATGCCGCAGTAGAGGGCTCTGAGATAACTCTGTTCATGCCAGTAGCTCAGTTGCTGTAGTATTCTGCTGTTGAGCATGAGGTTCTACTCTGATGGGGATGGAATGCAGAAATGTTAGTGTACTTATATTTAGGTGTATATTAAAGAATTGCAGGTGGTCAAAATCAATACGAGCCCTGCACTACAGCAACTGCCACAGCCTGTGACTTTTTTTTGGAACTCTGGACCCCATAATTTGATTTAGGTTCTTTAAAAGATTATTTCTACCTCTTGGGGTTCTTTAATAATGTTTCTATGTCAACATGGGCTACTATTTCTGCATTGGACATATGTTAGAATGAAAGCATAGCCAGTATGCAAGAACACCAGGCATTCAAAATTAATCTGGTGCCCTTCGGTGCGTCATCTCTCATGTCCTAGATGTTGCTTTGGGACGTTAAATGCCATTTATATCACTACATGTTCACAGCTATCCTCATTAGTGCAAAATTCATGCATGCGAGACTACTGTTGTGCTTTCGGTCACATGGTTCTGTTTGTTATAGGCCTGCAGACGAAATGTGGGGCCATCTTTGCCCAGCTGGCAGCGGCATCGTGTCCGGTTTTGGACCCCAGTGGGGCTGTTGCAGGCCACTCGCGTAGGTCGGCTTCCAGGAAGGACCGTCTCCGCAAGACAATGCTCTCTAGCCGCAGCAAGTCTGTGCGGCTGCATGCATCGCATGTTCTCAGTATGGATGTCCTGCTCAGCCGGGGCCTTGAACTGGGAAGTCACAGCGCTGTGTGCTGGAAGCACGTGTTCAGGTGCAGTGCCGCTTTACGATCTTCTCATGTGTCTTGGTTGCTACATTCTGAAATGGTGTGCACAGTTAAATCACGCATAAAGCGCATGAAGTAATTGAGCTGTGATTTAGCTCATTCTTTATCGAATTAAGAGATTTGCTGTAAGCATTCACTTTAATCCTTTTTCAGTGCACAGGATTTGTTTGAAACTCAGCAAATGTTTTACTACAATGGTCATTTATCTGTGCTGTAAAACCTAATTCGAAGTCTTCCAGACTGAGAGGGGTACCCCAATTAAACACGATTTTCAATTATCCCAGAACAAAAAAAATGTAAATATGAGTCGTAAAACGTCATACAAAGGCAACACACCCTTATTGATTGGTGAGTAGTGCTAAGAATTGCAATAAAACCAAAATTTTGGGTGCTGCACGGTGTGCCACTAAACTTTCAGACTGATCCACGAGCACAATGTTGCAACCATAGTAGAGTTTAATCAACTCGGCACTAAACATTGTGGTTGTAATTGAGAGAACAGTGTTACACTCACAAACAATTTTCTGTGGTCATGAAGGGAAAACTATGGAGGCGGAGCCTCGACACATGTGTTACCGCACCAAGTAGTCCGCCAGCGTTTAACAGTGCTTTTGGTTGCTTGGAAAAGACGCTGAATCAGCGCAGCTTCTAAGTGCGATGGTTTCACGTTTGCCCAGACGCGGAAGGGAAAAGTTGCAAAATAAGTAATTTTTTACATTCATTGGTGCGCTTTGTTAACTGTTGATAATAAGGTGTTTATGTTTTCTCTTCCCCAGCTTAAACCAATGTGAATGAAAACGTGGGACTCTTTTCAGAAGCGCTCTCACCTGTATGCACTTTGCCTCCGTAGCTTTCCTTTTATAGCCAGAGAAAGTTATCCGCGAGTATAGTTAGGGCGCGATGTTTGGTGCTGTCTATTATAGTAAGAAAGAGGCTACTGGAAGAATGAAAGTACAGTCTGAAGAAACGGAAAATAATATGAAATGATGACGTTAATAAATTTGAAGACATGTAAACCACCTCTCCACTTGTAAGCAAGGCTCTGTCATGGGACTTGTGCGCTGCAACACAAGCAGCAAAGGCTGTGTTTCCCAAATTTGCCACTTATCTCACTCACTTGTCGAGTAAACTTCTGAAACCGTCACAGTCCCCACTTTGAATGGCAGCCTCTTTGTCATTAGTCAACTTCTACCAATCAGCTTGCAAAGCTGTCCATGACAGTACACACATATCAATTCAGTGGTACTTCATACAAATATGCCCATATGCCATCCAAGCTGTCTACCCTGTAGATTATATTTATGGGGACCAGCTCTTTGCCTTCATGTCTTATCTAGGCATTAGCTGTGGTACGCAGCAGTGTTACGTTAAATTAGATTAGGGTAGGCATTGTTAAGCTCCGCTACCATAAGTGCTGCCACACCTCTGCAGCACTGCAATGTGAAGGATGTCTTCACAATGGGCATGCTTAGCATAGAAAAATGGGTGGCTGAAGTGTTGTCGAGAGTCCCTGCCTCACGATGGTGGTTTGATAACTTTCTATGTATCAGTGTTGATTATGATGAGGCTCAGCTGCACTGTACATGTTCAGGTGCTGCAGCTACATATTGGAGCTGGAACAGAGCTGCTTCCAGGTTAAGCCAACCTCTTCATCACCTTCGGGGTCTTCTCACCTGAAGCTGCAGCTCTCCTCCTTCTCGTGGGGTGAAAAGGTTCAACAGGCACTGAGCCCAAAGCCCCAGCCTTCCTCTGACTGTCTGCTGCTTCAGCCACCATCTGAGCAGTTTGAGTGAGCTCCGTCCTTGCCCTCAGTCGAATGTTCCTTGTCATGGTTTCTCTTCGCAAAACGTGTAGCTTGCCTCATTAATTTCATTTATGTCTAGCTAAAAGGGCCCCTCACCAGGCCCCATTGCAAATTTTGGTTATGCACTGGAAGTTTGAGGATGACATCTAGAAAACTTATTACGACAATAACTTTTTTATTGGTTAATTATTAGAGGATCTGCAAGCCACATTCCTTCCCTGCCTACTCCCATACCACAGTCGAGAGACTGCATCATACTTACGCCACAAATCCCGCCTCCTTCTTTTTTTTCTCTCTTCCTTCTTTGCTATGTGGTCCACTTCTGGTTGGTGTTGCACATTATGCATTGGATGATTCATTATTGTCACGTGCCATAATAAGTGACTTTGCAGGATGTGTGTCTTATGTAGAAGCGCTTGCGCTGAAACCTTGACTCTCTGGCTAGAGGCAGGGCGCACTTAAAAAAGATGTCACACTTGCTTCTTTTCAAAATTCCAGCCATTGTTGTACCATGCAGCCGTTTCATACTTTGCAGACACAAATGGCACCATGTGACCTACGCAACCCTGCTTGTCTATTTTCAGTGACCAGACCTGGTGACGGGCCCTATAAAAGGGTTCTGGAGCGCCGCTCACTGATTAAGCTGTTTCTACACTCGCCCCCCCCCCCCCCCCCCCCCCTCACACACACGCATTTTCTTTCATAATTTTAGGTGTTTGTCCATGCTTGGTGCGGGGTGCTCGCAGTACATGACCAGCCATGAGCAAATGTTGCTTCTCATAGTTATTTTTCTCTTTTTTTTAATCTGTAGCCTGTGAACATGCTTCACTGTACCATTATAACAAACCTACCAATTGTAGCTTTCATAATTTACAAGAGTATAGTAGTACCTGAAGTTTTGCCAAGACAAAAGAAGGTGCGAGGTGCCGATGTTGAGATGCAGAAAGGACTGAGATGCAGGATCGATCAAAGAGGGTTATTGTAGAGCTCCCTTTCAGGCAAACAAAGTGAAAGAAAATGCCAGTCTGAAAAACATTAGCTACAATAAAGTTTAGTTCAGAAACAAAAAATAAAGCATTTAAATTTGACAAGTAATATGCTACTTTCATTGCTAGTTGCCATTAATGGAGAAATGGTGTAATACACAAAAGTAAACATATTGTGCAACCTGATAACATGCTAAAATGCTAGTGTCATTGTAAATATGAAGTAGATCCAGTAAAAAAAAATGGCTGTTTTTTTTCTTTAACATTTTGTTATGCAAATAAATTAGTTAGTTTCTCTTGGAGTCTTTCATATTCTGGGTATAAGATCCACACATTAAAGCGCCAAAACTTTATGGTGAGTTGCGTGTTTTTTGGTGAAAATATTACCAACTTATTCGTGCGCTCTATATGTGCAATTTGGCATTAAACAAGAACTATGTTTTTTGCCAACACCAACAAGAAGCTTCGTTTATAGCGATTCCCATAGCACGTGGGATCTGCTTTGTATATGTATATATGAAACATTAACTATACTATAAGGCAGTTCTCTCCGCAGCTAACTTGTAGGAAAAGTGCCTTTTGCAACTGCGCACACTTGTAGATGTTTTTTTTTTTTTTTTGTTACGGTCCACCCTGCTTAGACCGTCACAAATTTCCTTGGATCCTTTGGCCGTGAAGTCTACATGGTAACCTTTGTGCACTTCATTCAGACATCTGTATGCCCCATTACTTCCATCACTACTAATCCCACATGGTCATTTGGAATTCCTATATGAAAGTCCCTATGATCCCTTATAATTGTACGGAGCTTTTTGGGACATGTGGGTTGTGTCAACAAAGTAACTGACAACTTCGTTCAATATGCAGGGAGGAAATGGCAGTGGAAGCCCTGTCAATGCCTGGTGTTGGTCATGCGGGCAACGCCAATGTCGGGGACCTGGTGAAGAATGCCACCCAAGCCACTGGCTCCTCCATCCTCGTGGGCAAGCAGCTGCAACCATTAATAGAAGCACTCTCGCAGCTGGTCGACAGGTGTGTGCATTTGCTTTGACTCGTGTGGTTGGGTCATTCAACAACTTTGCAGAGCACATGCCCACCTTGGTTGGCCAGGGTTTTTGCATAGTATTGTTGTCGTGCCAGCGAAAAGCCAACTCTAGGCTCAGTGCCTGTCTGAATTTTCTGCTGTTAATGTTAATGTATTGGCATACTAACCACACCAAGCATGTACCTGCAAGTCTTCATCAGTGCAGCTGATTCTTTGCCACCCATCACTGTGTTCTCCTTCCTTTGATATCCACTCGCTTGGTCAAACGGATCACTGGTTATTTTTCTAGCCACAATATAAGTGCAGGTCAATTCCTTCCCCCTTAATTTTGAGCTAGAATTTTGGCAACTTCCATTGGTTGCCAAATTTAGGTTTCTTTTGATATCTCAACAGTATGTCTATTATTTCTATAGGCTTTAGTGTATATACAGGGTGTCCCAACTATCATGCACCAAGTAACTCCTGGTGAGTCTGCTTGATGGCGCTGCTTTCGGGGCAGGTTGGTGCATGGTCGCATGGTATATTATTGCTATAGCAATTTTACGGACACTTCAGGCACATTTCTGTCATCGGCATTACTGCGATGTTCCATATAAAGTCCAAATGCAATAACATCGTGGCCACGCACTGTACACTTTGTGTGCTAGTGAAAGCGTGCGAGAGTGAGCAGAGTATCTTGGCTCAGTCTCGCACACGCAATGGAGTAAGGTGAGAAGGAAGTGCATTGTCTTCGATCACGTGCAAGGCACTGCCGGAGTAGGGAGGTGGGTGTTCTAATCCATAAGCGACTGCGTATGGTGCAGCTGAGCGCGGCTATATGGGCCCTATTTTAGAAGTGATCTGTGATGCGGACAAAGTCTAGGTGCATTAAGAGGTGATGGCTTTGTGAGTGCTATGTTCTTGCCGCTTAGAGACAGCACGAAGGTCAATTTCTCGTTGCTGCTGCCACGCTTCTTCACGCGGACGTTTTGACAGCAAGTGTCCGTGTTCATCAAGTGATATGTGTTCATATTTGCCTGTGCATGCATGACACCATGCTTGTTAATTTGGTTATTAAGCGACTGTTTAGAAGTTTATACAGCCGATAAAACTACTGTCCTTACTTTCTATAGCTCTCTGATAATTTGCTATCACAATCAATGCTTTGTCTCTCTGCTGAAACTGAGACATTTTTTTCATATTTTATGCACTTACTTTTGCAACTGGAAAGAATAAACTTGCAATTAGCATATTGCTGAAAACATACCAGTTTGATGTTTGATATAGTAAATTTCTACGACTTTATAATTGACATCTTCACAATTGGAACACTAATTTATGAGTTAGATGTCACAATTGAGCAGTTTATTGTCATCAACAATAAATATTACTTGCAGATGTCCATCAAACTGACCGGGAACATTGTATACTTACTTCTATTCACCAAATATAATCAATATATTTTTTTAAACTATGCGCATGATGGTTGCGACACCCTCTAGAGACACTACGAGTAGTGAAAGAGTGTAACCTGAATGCTTATAAGCAGGGTCTTTCCCTCTGTTTGTGCTGGACAGGCTTTTTGATGAGGCAGCTGGCAAGCTGAACCTCTGTGCTTTGGTCGACTTCCTGTCGGAGCTCTGTGCTGCCAGCCGGAACCAGCTGTTCAACCATGGCGCCCCGATCAGCGCTCGCCACCCTGTGCTGCTGCTGAACAGACTGAGCGAGGTTATGCTTCGATGTTCCCGTGGCGGTCGACCACTAGTGCACATCATGAAGGCCTGGAGTGTCGTGGCTCCTCACTTTGTAGAAGTGAGTTCTCTTTCTGAGACTTGGAAGGCTTAGTAATTAAGTGACAACCCATCCCATTGTGACTTTGTGAACTGTGAAATTCTGGCAGTGAGGTTGGCTGTGAATAAACCCTGCAACAGCTCGCTATGGCACTGCATAACATTCGTGACATATATCAGAAGTGGTGCGGGTTGTGTGCACGTTGAGATTTAGACTGGGATATACATGGTCTGCATGATCTGCCACATTATGTAGCGTCCCAGCAGCATTAGCATATTCAACACCACCAGAAACAGTGCAGCATGCGCATTATGGCTGTGGCAGGTGGCGTGGCATGACAACATAGGTGAACATCTAGCGGAGAAGGGATGATGCACATCTTGGTACCCGTGTTGTAACATGTAACAGGCAGCTGGACAGTGGACTGATGACTCAGGCTGTCTTCGTATCAAGGCCTTGGTGACAACACTGACAGACACTTGCACTGTACCGGTCATGTATGGTACTAGCATATGGCACAGGCCAGTAAGAGTGATCTATTGCCAGTGTGGACATTGTGTTGATGTTGTGATGCAGAGCGAGGCTGGTGCTATTGGTAGGAGCACAGGTCAGCAGCCAGCTTTGCATCAGTGCTACTGGTTGGTGCCACTGAGGTGCTCGAGACAGTCGTCATGTCTCTAACTCCAAGTGGAAAAGGAATACAAGGGTGCTCAATGGCAGAGACAGTCACAAATTGTTTTTAGAGCTCAATTATTAAGGATGGGCTGTTTTAGTGTGCAGCTATTAAATAAGTGGCGCATATTCAAGGATCCTATAAGAAATCCTTATCTTCTTTGTTCGCTGCTCTGAACATAAATATTTCAGGTATCCTAAAATCGTGTGTTAGCTCTGTATAGACTTGCTGTTAAGCACTGGGTGTCACAGCGCAATGCATAATTACAATTCATGGGTTCAACTGCCTTTAATGAGGGCCATTTCTTCCCTAAGGTGGCTTGTCACAAGGACCACGTGATTGCCAAGAGGGCAGTGGCTTCAATCCATGACATTGTGGGTGCCCTGTTGTCGACACACATTGATCTCCCTCACTTCCACTTCAATGAGGCGCTGTTCAAGCCTTTTGAGAACATTCTCTGCCTGGAGCTCTGTGACGTTGACATTCAGGAACAGGTAGGCTGCCAGGGTGCTAAGTATCTATAACACACATTATGCTGTCGCATACTGTGTAATGCTAAGCTTTCTTAAACACAAATGCATTGCTTCACGCAAATGCCTTCTGGTGTGCTTTGCCACTCAAAATGTATGAGATTTAAGGAATTCTGCTAAGCAGGCTTTGAGACAGTGTAGGTGAGAGTTCAACATATAACTTTTTCACTCTCAGGTTCCACACCTGCATGAGGTTGCGCCATATAATGAGAATTGAAACATCATAACTAGTGCCAAAAGACACAGAACCATAACAAGAAGGACACAGGACACGATGCTAGTCTTTAACTAATTTCTGACTTTCCAAACAGACATAATCCATGGGGGGTGTACAGAACCAAGACACTAGAAAAAAAATTGTTTTCCTTTCACAATGAAAACTCATGTGGACAGATTAATAGGCAGTCTCTCTTAGTGATTAGAGCTCCAGTGGTGGCCAGGCAGATCATTTCCTTGTGGTATTAAAATATTGCACAGCCACTAATATGCTCCTTAAACAATTTTTTCTTTCTTCAGATTGTGAGCTGCATCTGTGAGTTTGTCGAAGGATCAACTGCAGAGATTCGCTCTGGTTGGCGGCCACTGTTTGGTGCTCTGCGGGCTGTGCGTATGCCATGTGCTGTAGCAGGACCCCACAGTCAACATGGCAGCTCCACCAGTAGTGCCATATCAGAAAGAGAACAGCTGGAAAGAACTCATCACCTGCGAGTAGTTCTTGACGTGTTTGATGCCTTCCTTGGCACGGACAATCCAAGTGTCTTTGCTAATGCTGCTGTGGACTGCCTCCTCTGTCTTCTGAAGCATGTCCGAGGACCAGGTACCTCCTTCCAAACTTGCAAGGGGTGCACTTAACAATACCTATTTGTTCACATCTGCTGTATCCTTACAGGCTAGGGTAATGCCTATGATGGGAAGAATGTTTGCTCAATAAATAGCTGGTAAGATTGTAAGAACTAGTACAAAGAAAGTGATGCAGTAAATTACAATGTAGAGAGGAGCATAATGAATGTGCTTGTTCAGTCATTGACAGGCTAGGGCGATCATGCATGCAATGAAAAGCAATTTCTTCTTTTTGCATAGGTGCTTGTTTGTAAATGAAACGGGTGTTACAATGCATATTTTAAAAAAGTGTCTAGTTGGGTTGTGGCAGGGCTATGGGCAGATAGAACAGATATGAATTGACTTTCGACATCACGAAGCTTTAGAACACCTAATTCCATTCTGGTAATCATGGCATTCAATAAAATGAGGTTTATTATAAGGTGAGGTTCACTGTAATACCACATATATACAGGCTGTCTCAGTTATCACACACCGAGCTTTAAAGAAGATGGCTCATTTTACGCAAATAAGATCGGGTGCATGTTGTTTCAAGTTCAATTGGGAAATCACCAGTATTTCCTGACATCTGATTAGTTAATTAAAAGTAATTATATGACTTTTTAATTATTGTTCTAATCGTCAAGATGAATATAGAGAGTTGTAGATAACCGAAAGAAGTGTCAAAAATGAAATGTTTCCAGCAAGGTGCACTTTGCATTTGTATTTTTTCTAGTGAAGTAAGAAAACCCATAAAATATGAAAAATATCATGTGGCTATGCACCCATGTGCTTGGGATAGTAGTGCCTTCAAACAATCTCTGTGGGAGAGCAAGCATGCATGCTGACTAGTCAAGTTCAAATTATATTGCGAAGGCCAGTTTCAGGATCCAAGCAATGGATGTATTGGCACATAGAAATGCATAAGTGCCAACTGGTACTTTCAGTTTGGATCAAATTAACAAAAAAAAATGAATCAAAGTCAAATTAACGGAATTCTACTGCACTTAAGTGCACTCACACACATTGGGCAATGAGCATGATCATTTGTTTTGCCTGCGCGAACACTGATGGCAGCGCCGTTTCATCTCATGACATTACATTTTGCACCTCGTCTGGGGTGCACACATTAGTCATCAGTGGCTGCCATGCTCCACAGGGCTTTCACACAAATGAACATACATAGCTGTGTATTGACATCAAAACATTAATTCTGCTTGTAATGAACTCCGCATTGCAGAAAAACTTATAGCCTTTTGGTTACCTTAAGCTAGCAAACAGAGCTAGTAAATGGGTTTAGTCAATTTTGTGGAAGTCCACATGGTTTAGAGGAAGGCTTATGCAAGAACAAACTTCAATCCATCGAACAGTAGCAGAATGTTACATGGCAGTAGCAGAATGCTACAGAAGCAGAATGCTACTAAATACCTATGGAATCTTGCTGTTCTTGAAAATCAGACTTCATGGTCCCTGAGACATACATTGAACCTAGATTCCATCCCCTCACTATGCAGTGCTCTCAGGACAAATTTTTTTGCAAATTGTGAATTTAGGAGACCAAAGTAGGTCCATTGGCTGCCTTTTACAGTTTGGTGGGTGGCAGTTTTAGGTTGTATACTTGATGTGATGTGTAATGATGTGTGTTTTGTTGAATTCTTGTGTGGTGTTGGGAAGCATATCTGTGTAATCTAAGAGTTGGGACACAAAGGAGGTAGGCCATAAAGACATGACAGGGCACTTTGTCATCTGTGAAATTGAACTTGCCTACAGTATTTTGATTTTGCGTACCAGAGTTAGGTACTTGTGGCCTATAACACTTTTGAGCTCATCATATATTCGTTTGTCACTGTGTGACATTTTCTGTTTTCATTTTGTTTTCCAAGTGTTAATGTCATAAATTTAGTCAGTCAAATAGTACATCACTGACAACACAGCCTCCTGTCACTCAAACCTTTTCAGCTGAGTTGCAAGACCAGGCTGACCCTGAGGCATGCCTTGCTCAAGACGTGGAGGTGATCCCACTCAACTTGTGCCAAGCTGCCCTGCGCTACCTGGAGAGGTGTGCCCAGATGCTCTCCTCGATGTACCTGATGCCGGCATGTCCCGTCTTCCACTCAGCTCGCAGGTGAGCCTCTTTCCCTTTGTAAGTTTTTTTTTTTGTGTATTTGTTAAGATTTCAGCAAACCTTTTCCATCTATTATATACAGAGTAGACTCCCTTTAAAAGTACTATGTGACACATCTCCTGCCTAATTAGCTGTTCATTTGCTTTCTCCCAGTGTCCCTGTGCTTTTATCATTTCAGAGATCATTGCGTTGCATTGTTGCATTACAATTCAGGTCTGTCCTTTCCCAGTCAAATGTCGGCATCCATATGCTTCACATTTTAAAAACTCTGCGTTGCATTACGCCAGTGAATATACTTTCGTGCGTAGCGACAGCAGCATCGACGTCACATGAGGATTCCATAGGCGCTCGCGTCTACACGAGGCATGAGCAGCTGGCACGCTCCGGAATGGGCTAACGTTCCGAAAGGGATTAAAAAAAGACTACACTAAGAGATCGGGTGTCAATTTTTCCTCTCCCACGAGAGCCCGAGACTTTACCAGTCTACGTGGCCGCTCGTCACCACAGTTTGGTGACCATGGATGTGGTACTACCATACGCTCCTGTGGTAGAGACAACCATGGGCAAGACCAACGCTACGAGAGCTCAAGGCCAGAACCCTTTCGAGGAATGCGGTGAGCCCTCCTGTTCGGCCATTGCTGTGCGCCTCCCACAGTACTAGGACCAGCATCCCCTGGCGTGGTTTTTTCAGGCCGAATCACAATTTCAAGTTGCTGGTATCCGCTCTCAAGCCTCAAAGTTTCATTACGCCATTGCAGCGCTCTTGCCCGCCGCCATTGACAAAGTAGCAGATTTGTTGAACTCCCCATTGTCTACTGCCGCCTATGACGATCTCAAGGCAGCCCTGCTACAGCGTACAGCAGCTTCACAGCGTATCATCTCACATCAAGCAACTTCAGTCCGTTGAAGAACTTGGCGACCGATGGCCTAGTCAACTTCTTTACCAAATGAGCCAGCTGCTCGGAAACAACGTGAGATCCATCGACGTTGTGCTGTTGCGCTAATTATTTTTGCAATGACTCCCGGCTAACGTGCAGATGTTCCTGACGACAGCCACCACCATGGACCTTACCGGACTTGCCGCTTTGGCCGACAAAGTCATGGAAGTAGCCACGCCAATCATCGCAGCCACGGCATTGTCTCCGGGTGACAATACAATCGCCCTGCAAAGCCTTCGCTGCTTTTCAGCAGCACAATCTCCGCTCAACTTCTTGTGTGAGTGCCTGGAACGTATCATCTGTGGAGCGGAACATCGCCGCACGTCATCTCGTCGCCCACGCAGCTGTAGTTCCAGCAAATCAAGATGTACGGGCACCTGCAATGAAACATCAACTACAACGTCTGGAGTTTGCTACTACCACCGCCATTTTGGAAACGATGCTTGTCAATGTCAGCGTCTCTGCACTTGGCCGGTAAACAGGTCAGCCAACCTCTAATGGCGACAAGTGGTCCAGCCCAACACACAACTAGCCTTTTCTATGTGACGGACAGAGTTATGGGACAACGGTTCTTAGTTGACACAGGAGCTACTGCCAGCATTCTCGCTGCAAACCACTACGACCGAAAAGTGACACCTGTGTCGTTTTTGCAAGCCGTCAATGGCACCAGGGTTCGAGTTTTCTCGTCACGCTCTGTTGGCCTTCAACAAGCGTTCCGATGGATTTTCCTGGTTGCAGGCGTCAATCGTGCAGTCATTGGAGCAGATTTCTTGCACAACTACAGACTCCTCGTTGACGTTCAACGACACCGTCTCATTGACTCCATGACCCAGCTATCCGTTCTTGGCGTCCCATCATCAGGCACATCACCGATCACACCTATTTCTGCCATGTTGGACGAACCTTTCGCCATGCTCTTATGCGAGTTTCCCACTTTGACGCGCCTGCCAGACTGGACGCAACTGGTGCAACATGATGTGTGCCATCACGTCATCACGTTTGGCCCATCAGTCTATTTCCGACCCTGGCGCTTGTCCCCGGAGAAACTCAACATCGCTCGCGCAGAGTTCGGACGCATGCTGCAACTTGGCATCATCCGCCCTTCCTCCAGTAATTGTGCATCATCACTTCACATGGTACCTAAGAAGACAGGAGACTGGCGCCCATGCGGCAATTACCGGGCACTAAACAATGTTACAGTTCCTGATCACTACCCTCTACCGAACATTCAGGACTTCACTGTAACATTGCACGCTAAGATCGATCTCGTTCGCGCCTATCATCAGCTACCGGTCGCTGAAGAAGGCATTCCCAAGAGTGGCATCACCACACCCTTCGGTCTTTTTGAATTTTTCTGCATGCCTTTCACTTTACAGAACGGGGGCCAATCCTTTCAGCGCTCCATCGATTCCATCACCTGAGGCTTGCCTTTCATTTTTGCATACATTGACAACCTTCTTGTTGCAAGCTCTTCCGCAGAAGAACATCTTCACCACTTGCGGTTGTTGTTTTCACGCCTTTCCAGTAAAGGAATTGTCATCAACGCCGCCAAGAGCGAATTCAGTCAACCCGAACTCGATTTCCTCGGTCACATCGTCGACGCTACCAGCATTCGACCACTGCCGTCCAGGATTCGCGTCATAGAAAAGCTTCTCTGACTGACCACACTCGCCAATCTTCGCCAATTTCTTGGATTTGTCAATTTCTACCACCGATTCATTCTCGATTGCGCACGACTTATGGCTCCGCTAGACGCTCTGCTGCTAAACAAACATAAACAAGTGCTTCAGTGGACTGAAGAGGCCACCGACGCTTTCACAAGAGTCAAGTCTGCCCTAGCCGACGCCACGCTGCTTAGACACCCAAAGCCAGACATGCCCATTGCCATCATGACCGACACTTCAAACACCACCGTTGGTGCCGTTCTGCAGCAATTCATCGACAATGCATGGCATCTACTCACCTTTTCCTCCAAGAAACTGAAGCCTGCGCAGTCCCGCTACAGCATGTTCGGCCGTGAATTACTTGCCGTTTGCCTAACTATCAGACATTTTCTCTTGTTTCCTAGAAGGCCGTGCATCTACTGTCTTGACTGACCACAAGCCCCTTGTGCACGCTATGAATAGTTCGGTTTCCTGTTACTCGCCTCGCGAGAGTCAACACCTTTCCTACATCTCCTAGATTACCGCAACGTTCCGCCACATCAAGAGCACCAGCAACGTTCCAGCCAACGTTCTGAGTTGCGTCACTGCTGTTTCCACATTGACGTCCGAACCTTTCACCATCGATGTTGATTTACCCGCCAGTCAACAGCGTTACAGCACCGAACTTCGTACGCTCTGGAATTCGTCAACGTCCCTGACATTGGAGGACATCATTGTGACCCCAGATAGAACATCCGTCGTCTGCGACACTTCTGCCGACACACCTAGACCATACATTCTGGCATCCCTTCACAGATGTCTATTCGAAACCATACACAACCTGTCGCATCCTGGCGTACGCGCGACACAAGTTTCTCTCCAGTCGTTTCGTTTGGCCTCGGCTAAACACGCATGTTCGCGATTGGGTTTGCTGCTGTTTGTCGTGTCAACGCTCTAAGATCCAGCATCACCCCATTCTGCCTGCACATCTTTTGTTCCACTGGATGCTCGTTTTGACACCGTACACCTGGACCTCGTTGTCCCTCTCGCTCCTGTGAAAGGAAATCACTACATACTGACATGCATCGACCGCTATACACGGTGGCCAGAAGCGACGCCTATATCTGACATCTCAGCACCCACTGTTGCAGCAACTTTCATGTCTACATAAATGGCATGGTTCAGCTGCCCGTCCACAATAGTCACCGATCGCAGTCGGCAGTTTGACTCAGCACACTTCAACGAACTACTCGGAACGACACGTTTTTGCACAACTGCTTACCACTCACAGTCCAATGGACTGGTTGAACGTTTTCACCAGCATCTCAAGGCCTCCCTTGCGGCGCATGAATCGCCGGAGAGCTGGTTTCTACATTTGCCTCTCATCTTACTTGGCATCAGAGCCGCACTCAAGAGCGACCTAAGTTGCTCCTGGGCTGAGCTAGTCTACGGCACTCGCCTATGCCTTCCATGCGATTTCTTTGTCGCCACCACCAAAACACCTATGCCATCACCTGCCGACTACGTTGCCGAACTGCAAGCTTTCTTCAGCCAGATATGTCCCGCGCCTACCCATTCTCAAGAAGCAAGGTCTTGTATGTTTCTCCCGCACAGTGTGTAGATTGGGTGAGCAGAGGACGAAGGACTGAGCAAGGCTCTGCTGTAGGCAAGCAGTTGCAAATTCTTGATTAGATTTCAGGCAGTGGGAAACCAGATCCCTAAGATTTCCAAAGGTTGCGCGAACTCTCTTATACAATTTTGCTGCCGTTGATGTGGGAGTTGCTCAAATTTTCATACATGTGTAAAGGCTTTCCTTAATGTTTTCTTCTTATTTTGCTTATGCAGGATCAAGTTAAACTCTGAGCCCAACTGTGTAGATCCAGTCTTGCCCAACATGGAGCTCATTCTGTTCAAGGAGCCAGATTCTGTGTCTCAACACTCCGATAACGAAAACGCAAATGACGAGGGGGCCAGCAAGGTGTGGTACATTCAGGTGAGAGTCCATATTACCTGGCTGGCACTAATTGGCATATGTGAAAAGGCACACGCAGTAAGAGCTTCGTTTGTATCTCAGAAGACTGACAAAAACTTGAATTATTGGGTACTGTAATTTTCAATTATCTAACGAAAACCTACCGAGAAAACATTTGGTAGAGAGTTTGGATCTGTTAGTAGCAACAGTTGAGCTCGTAGATAACTGTAGCATGCCTGCTGTCTGCTGATAATGCATAAGCGCTATAGGTGATAGTACAGATGTGTGCCACAAAAATGCTGGTACTCATTGTCTGACATTGTCCATATTTTAGTAAGGCCAGTTATACCAGTATTTAGTTGTGTATGATCTTGTGTGTCTCTATGTCACTCGATTTTTTCACATATTGCCTCAGATTTTCCTCTCCTTTTTCCTGATTCATTTGGCACATTAGTTTTCTCAGATTCACCATGCAGCATTTGCTGTGGCTTGTAAGCATTTACAAATGCATGCAGAACACTGAGGTACTTTTGATGCCATATTGTGTCAGCCAAGTTGTTTGGTTTCAAGCTTCAAATAACAGGTAAAAAAAAGCTTTATTAGAATTTATGGTTCTGCAAGATGATCCTTTCCAGTTTCCCGATATTGCACATCCCTTTTCTGCTTTAACCCTTTCCCTACCGAGTTTTCTGGCCAAAAACAATACAAAAATATCCTTAAAAGCACTTTATTTGTAATACACATGCAAAATATTTTTTTGAATATATGCACAGAGGATTGGCTTCATTGCACTGCACAGTGGAGAGTCTCCAACTTTCTGTAGTCATTGCTGCAAAAAAATGTCTCTTGGAAATCTTAAACAATACTGTGACAAGTAGGGCTCATACATGTGGTACATTTTAAAGCACGGAATAATGCGGTGTGCTACTCCACATTCCTCACACCAACTATGCGGTTCCTTCCTGGAGGTCTTTGTGACATCTTTTCCTGAACACTTCAAGCAGATGAAGCAGCATCTTGTTGGCTTCTGTTTTTTTGCAGTGGAAGGGAGGTACCTTGGAAAGTGGCAAGCGAGGAGTCTCGGTACCAAATTGTCGGACACCCTTCCTTTCGTGCTGCGAGTTTCACTTCGGAAGTTTTCAGTGATTAGTGCCTCCTCGAGATTCAGTCGAAAATCTAGGTGTGTGTTTTTCCCAGCTCCAGCTTTCTTGAAAATGACAAAAGCATTGAATGTGGCCAGGTCCAGAATGTGACTGAACACCTTCTTATAGAATATCTTTTGTTGGTAAGAGAATCGACAGCTGAGGAGGGCAGGAGAAGCTATCTACTGTTAAGCAGTACCCACAATCAAGGTGTGTCTCCATCAGTGAAAGGCTGGTCTTACCCTTTGTCCCTTTGTTCTTTGTACTTTACCCTTTGTCCCTATACAGATGCTCCTATTACTCTCGATCATTGCTTTCCCAGTGTATATAATCACAGTGGACACATACCCAGATGCCAACTCATGGAGCAAAAAAGCTTCAACCCGAACCGGGCCCTTTTGAGAGACATGTATGGCTTCCAAGCGAGGTTCCCCTTGTACAAAAGTAGGCTCTCATCAACAGAGACATCGCATTCTGACGTGTAAACAGCACGGCAACACTCCATCTCAAACACAGGCTAGATCTTCCACAGCCTTGGCTGAGGATGATTTTCTTTGTCAAGGCCAGCTTCATTGTCAACAAAATGAAGGTTCATGAGTTCATTGAAAATTGGCGTCCGAAGGATCGCTCTCTATGACCAATACATAGAAATTTCTGGTTTTGGAATTATCCCCTGAAGAATAAGTCCTGAAGAATAAGTATCGCCAGAAACATGTTGAGCTCTTCCGCAGTCAATTCTGAAACATATGGCTCAAGTTGCACTGGGTAAGAAACTGTTCAGCATAGCGGTTGATTTCATGGAGAATTAAATCTGTTATTTCATTCGTTAGGAACAATTCAAAATACCACGCACAGTTCCCGTCCTCTGTCACAGGTACCTTCATGCCAGGTGCGACCATGAAAACAGACCTTGGAGGCGCCGATGGGTGGTTCTTTGCATCTATTGGCATCCACTGCCGACACATTGAGATGCTGTCATTGTTCGAATCTGACGACTCGGAGAAGATGTGCTGCTCATTATCGCCTCTGCCACTCTTGGAAGAAAATTGAACTTCTTCTTCATTATCCGAATTCGACAAAAATTATGCAAACAAAAATTGTTTTTTCTTTTTTCCGGAGTGGAGCCATTGCTGGCACATGCACGCACAAAGGACAGTGCCATTTTTAAATCCCAGTTGCCAGCGTCGAAATGTTTCTTGACCAAAATGGAAGCTTTGAGTGCATTTTTCATTTTTTTACTGCGCCATCTTTGAAGCCAAAAAGAACTAACAACATTTATCACGGTAGCTTGACTGTGGCAATGCGCAAGTGCTTGTTTCAGCGTAGACAAGCCCAACTCGTCTTCGGTGGGAGCCGTACAAACCGTGCGGACGAGCTCAGCTCATCTACGGTAGGGAAAGAAACAAATATGTACCATTTGCATTTATGTATGGCTATTCTTACTATTATCTTTGTGTGGTAAATCATGCATAATTCTTTACCAAGTTTGGATATTTCTTGAAGGTATGTACACCTGTAACATCTACTTCATGTATGTCTGGGATCAAGGATAAAGGGAATCTTTGACACCTTTAGAAATATGGTGGGGCTGTTTGAAACCAGCAGTCAGGAGAAAAATTCCTGGCCTAGCTGATAGCTTGAACTTCTCATCCCAGAATGAAATAGCTGAAGAGCGAGTACCCGCCTTCGTTGACCAGACCGTGAGCCTGGAAGAGCTTGATCGGCCAACAGGAGTGCTGCATGTGTGGTTTCTGCTGCTGGAGGGCCTGGCTGGGGCAGTGGCTACATGTCCTCGCCGCTACCAACCGCACACAATTGACACACTCTTTCAGATGTTCAGAGGACTTCGAGAGGTTCCTGGTAAGCTTCTTGCAATTGCATTCCCTTTTAAGCAGAGCAAGTTGGCTAACTTATGGAGGACACTAGGGTTTGAGTGCATATGTGGGAAACATAACCAAGTCATGCTTGGCAGCTTACTACTACTATCCATGAATAGGGTCTGATCAGTGCATTCTACCAATACTAAATTGTGGAGCAGGAAGATTGAGGTTAACAAAGAAGCTAGAAAAGAAGTTGAGGACCACGCAACAAACGATGGAGCCAAAAGCGTTGGGGGTAACCTTAAGAGACAAGACGGCAGGGACTAGACAACAAACGGTAGTAGCCAACATTCTAGTTGACGTTAAAGGAGCCCTGAAATACCTTTCTAAGTAATAAGAAAATCACCTCACTATTAAAGGACATTGACTCGCTAATCTTCTGCCACAAAAATTTTTTGAATTCTTTATGTATGGAGTTAACAGGTAGTTATCGCACTGCTATGCAGCTTTCTCTCTCCTTTCGTCTCTACTGGTGCGCTGGAAGCTACACAAAGGGGATGACAAGGGGCAATACCCCCCACCACCCACAAGTTGGGCATTTTCATTTGTTTTTTTTCTTTACGACGCTACTTATGGTTGAGGCGTGCACGGCTCTCTCTAGATGTGAGATCAGTGTTTGGGCGTTTGTAGCTAAGTTATTTACAGAGACAAATCAGACCACACAGTTACATAGTGTTGCGCCGGTGAGAGCGCTCGTCCCTGTATCTACGTTATGCAGCACGTTGGGGCAGTCTCGAAGGCTGTGGGTGGCAGATGCAGCTGCGCGCCAATGTCGTGTGCAGACAAGAAGTGCAAAGATAAAGTACTTTTCGGTATTTTTGAAATTGCAGACATATTCATTTTTAATTTATTTAACTCAAAATTAGCAATTGTATAGCATTGCTGAGAATGCCATTGCAGTCACGGAATCTGCCAATACTAGCTGCTTGGCTGCTTGGGCATAGCTGCTGACAACCTTGCGAAAAAGAAAGCAAGCAATCCTTTGCTGTTTTTGATGTTGGATAGTAAATATCCAGCTGCATGCAGAGCAATAATGTTTGGCTAACATGTTCACAGCAGCCTCCTCTACCAATCAGCAATGTTTTCTTAGTGTGTTCAAAAAGTATAAGAAGAAAAAACAGAGCTGTACAGGCTATGTAATGCACAGGGTAGATTACCTGTGGCATATTAGAGTTGCAGAAATGGGTGTCAATAAAAGGAAAGAACAGCTGAGGATGGCAGAAAATTAGGTGGTGTGATGAAATTAGGAGATTTGCCGGCATACAATGGGGTTGCCTGACACAGGACAAGGGTTAGCGGAGGCCGCTTCGAGAGGCCTTCATTCTGCAGTGGACATGAATAAGGTGATGATAAGGAGGATGATATTCATCATCAGGGTTCTTGCTTTTATTATTGAGTACATGAATTCTACTTGGTAATAATGTACATGAATTTAAGCTTCAAGTGCACCTTCGCAGCATTTCGGAGAGCTCCACCATGCAGCCACACCTGCAGGCCAAATTCACATTCAGATTCACCTTGCAGTGACACTGCATTGCATAGTAGTCTAAGTTAATTAAGGTTTCTTGCTTCCTTTTGATATTGAGATGCATAATGTGTGCGTGCAGCAATTTTTTTTTTCCTTTTTCACACTTTCCACGCTTGTGCGAAGGGTGCCAGGGAGGTAAAATTACCCTAAAACACTTGAATGCTTTTAAATCTCTAGCGTCACCGAATGTACTCATTTTTGTTTCTCCTTTTTTGGCAAGCAGGCTCAAAGTGTTTATTAAAAGAGCACGATAACTTGAAAAATTGGGGCTGTATCTGAAGTCCAAGTGGGCAGGTTCCTAAATTGTTGGTGCAAATGAAACTGGCCATTGCAACCAATGAATTGTTCTGTGTGGGGGGTAGGTTATAAGTTGCTTTAACTGTATATATATATGTTATGTATACCTGCATCATGAGGGCAGTAAATTTTACGTAGCACTTCTGCAAAGGATCTACATTGAGCTTATGAGAAATGATCATCACCAGATTAATGGCTCTACAAAATCTATTCTTTTGCAGGGCCAGAATTTGGTGTCTATGCCGTGAACCACTTGCTCCTTCCTATGCTCCAAGGATGGTTGCGTCGAGCATCAAAAACATACCGTGGTTGGGATGGCTTTGCCAACAACTTCAAGCAGTGCTGTGGCCTGGCGACAGAGCTGGTGGTGGAATACCTGGGGGAGCTGTCAGGTGAGGGCAAAACGGAAACGCCCACTAATGCTTTGACCACAAGCATGTTGCTTATAAAGCAGGGCAGCAGGTCAGCTCACAGTGCTTATCCATTGCATGAAGAAAAATTCTGATTGGGGGAACACGGCACCGCAGTTTATTGATGATCCTCAGCTTAAGATGTGCCTATTTATCTTGGTGGCCACAGCTGACTGTGCTTAACTTGTCCTATGGATGTGTATTTTGCAATTCATTGACATAAAGCCTATAATTGATAACCTGTCCTAAACCTGATCGATAGCATTAAACGTATGAAACCATTCCATATGTAGGCACCAAAAGTCTGCCATATTTAAAGTGCAACAGTTTTGGAAGCTAATGTTTTTTTTATTAGATGGCTTGCACTATATGAAGTCATTCTTTTCACTAATGACTGCGTTGGTAAGTGCCGTAAGCATATGTTTGAACAACTAAATTCAGTGATTAATTCCATTCTACTTACTTTTGTCATGGTAACAAAAGGGAGGAGCTTGGAGAAAGCAGTTGCTCAACAGAGTCAAATTAACATTGTTAGCCCCTTGCTTTTGTACATGCAGCATCTGGTGCTCTCACCCAAGTACGAGGTCTCATGCTTATGGTTCATCAGCTGTTCCTGGTATTAGCCGAGTGCATTGCTCAACCAGTGGAGGTTGTGTCAAGGCTTGGATGTGCCTGCATGCGGTATGTAGCATTTCTTTCTTTTTTTTTCAGTTTTATTTCTTTATGCTTTATCCGTGGTTACCCATGTTTTTCAAAAGTGGGATTTTACGTTATAGCACCTCCACAGATGCCTCACTGTGCGTAGCACAGTCGACCTTGACCAGTTAAATGAGAAGCAGAACGTAAATTACATATTGTGTAATTTAGTCATTCGAATGTTTGCATATTAAGATTAGGCAAGTGATTCTTCGCATTGTGGCATCACAGTCACGAGAAGAATAGGTTTCCAAGCTTGAAAGCTACCTGAGAATCAAATTGTCTTGAAATTGCCAGAATACAGAGAACTAAGTATTTCACGATGGAGTGCGAATTTTTTTTAAATTTCTTTCTCTTTTCTTTTGTATAATTTTTTCTTGCAACACACACCTTGCAGTGGACATTAATTAGTCATAGTAGAACGTTGTGGAGCTTTGTCCGTTACTGCCAGTATACCTGACAACCATTTCAGGCCGTTTGACAGTGAGATTTGCATTACTGCGAGAAAATAGTCGTTTTTATAGGCCATGAAACAAAAATTATTTGCTACTACAAACAATATTTCAGTGCACATTGCAGCATAGCATGTTGTGTGTAATGAAATGCTCTTTCGAGAAACAAACGTTGCCAAAAAAAAATATATTAGGTAGGTCATAAAAATTCTAGAAAGTGCCATTTTTGCAGCCAGGTGATAAAAACAATAAAAGACATGATATCTACAAAAACATTATTATCAAAGAAAATTCAGAATATATGTTTCAAGGATAAAAAACTCAGCAATAGTGTCTGAAAAAACTGACATTCTTCAGATACAAACAAAAATTAAGACCAGTTCATCGCTTATGCCATGTGATGAAGCAGTTCCTGGATTTTGTGAAGCATAGGGGCACTCCATACTTTTCCCACGAAACATCTGGTTTTTGTTTAACTGTTGCAGTCCTTGTAACACATTTTGCATTTCCGCCTCTTTGACATCTTCTGAGGATGGTCCGTTGAGAAGTCCAACAAACGTGTTTCACCAGTTCATTAGTCAAGCACCTCTTCCAGGACCGATTGCTCTCAGCGTAGCTGGGCAACTACAAGATTATGCATACAAGCATATCTGTTTGCATTTTTGCAGATTGTCTTTATCACCTCTACAAAGAAGAAGAGTAGAAAGAAATTCCACGCCATTGTAAACTGTCTTGCACTGATCTGTAGTGCTGGGCCTAGATGTGCTCTAGGCGGCCTTCTTGGCGTGAACGGAAATTTCTTTGCTACCGATGGCAGCACATCATAACCAAGCAAAGTATGCACCCTGAAGATAATCAGTAGAGCTCTCAAATCCAACAAAAAAGATCGGCAGATAAGCTTGCACAAGGAAGGAGACCGCTCAAGGCCGTGAAGGAAACTCGTCGGTGAGCAGCTGAGGATGTCCCATGCTGACTCAAAACATTGTCACCATCAGAGCTCTAATCTGGTTTGCTGTCATCTTCAGAATCATAACTCGAGTCCTCATCACTAAATTCAAGTGCGGGTGCAGCATAGTTTGGAGCAGGACGCTTTCCTCACGACATGGCCGTGCAGGACGATGCCATGGGAGCGACTTTTGATAACTGTGCACCAAAACTCTTGGAAACTGATTGAAAAAGCCATGTCTACATGTTGGACATGCGACGGAGCTTCAGAAATATACTTTAGCGGAATAAGACGACTCATACTCCAAGCCAAAGCTCAATAGTGAACAGGTGGCGTCATTTTTAGTTAATTATCACCGCTCAGCACTGTCGGACAGCAAAGCCAGCGATATAATTTAATTCGTGACTTACTGGGAGTCACTTGATTACAAAATTTTGATGCTAGTGCGGCGTGATCGTAAGCAGCATGCTTTTTTCTCGAGCGTGGCAGAAGGTGTTCGCAAAGAGGTCCGTCCAAATTCACAACATCGCTGGAGCGCAAAAATTTTAGCTGATTCTGAAAGTGCAATGCTTGTACTAACTACTGGATCGTCTTAAGTGGATAATAAATGGCTGCAACATGTCAAAATTGGCAATCTAAAGCATTGATCACCGGTGATAGATTTGAAAAGGCCTGGTAATGAAAAAGCTAAATTAATGCTTTTGCAAAAGAATATAAGTGGCATACATGTATGTGAATCAGCTTTATCTGATAACCTTTAACTTGTAGAGACCCCTACAAGATTACTATCATCTGCAAAGTGCAATATTATTCATAAATCAAAATAAGGTACAATAGATAGAAATCGCAGCAGCAAGGTTACTTTTTTGTCACGAGTTGAGTGTTCTTGCATTATTGATCAAGCGATATCTGTGCCATTTACTTGTGAAGAACATTGAAAAGGTGTCTGCTATTGGAGCTCGTCTAAAACTTGCATCAGGTGAGAGTGCAAGTCAATAACTTCTTTCATTTTTTTCTTTGCTAAGTCTAGCTTTGCCACAAATTCATATACAAACAGGAAAATGTGAACTGTAACATATGCTAAATTAAACCTAAGTGTGGTGTTGCCGGTTCGCATATTCCTTTGCTGAAAATTTTGGTACCCACTAACTATACATCAAGAAACAAACTTAGTTATAGAAAAAGCTTTACGATTATAATGAGAAATGACGGTGCATATTGTGACGATAACTGGGAGCCTAATGTCGGACATTCTGTCACAACGTTGTGCATGATCTGTTAGAATAGCATTACATGCAAATGTGAATTCTCTTTGGCACATAAAGATGTAAGCTTTTCTTGAAAGCATCACTGCTTCGTGGTTGAATTCGTAGCTTCTTAAATTGTGAAATTGGGTGAGTTTATCATGTGGTATCTGAAGCGCGGTTCTGAAAGCACAAGGCACTTTTTCAAGCTTTTATTTCACACAATACAATGGTATTTTATTGGTGAAAATACGGTATCATCTAATGATGTTAATGGGAATTTACATAAAATGTGAAAGAAGAATGAAGCATCGCAGAGATTACAAAAGTTAACCATCCGTCACTTGAGTGGGCGGGCATTTGTGGACCTCAAAATCCATGAAAGTTCAGTCATATGTGTTTGGCAAATCAAAAAACAATAAAAGACAGGCAATTTATTACATAAAGTTGCATTTTGTACCTTTCTTCTTATCTGTACTTGCACTTGGGCAACTGTGCTAATGAATAAATGAATTAATTAATGTGGTTAAGCTTTAGAAGCTTCCCTTTCCTTCTAGTCTGCTTCCAAATGAAAACACCCATTAAACTCCCGCCCATCCGCCAAGTGCTTCATAACAAAACCCGTACAGTTGCATAAAATGCTTGCTTGAATTTCTCGAATTAATCTTGCGCATCTACGATGTCTTACTGCTTTATTCTGACCGTGGGATTTCTGAGCAGGTCTGATGACCGCTGGCAAGATTTCGTCGACAGAATATTTGCTCCATAGGAAAAGCCCGGTGTACTTTAATTCGCATCAGCACGTAAAGCTCACTCTTCGCAGAGGCATGTCATGCACTTTGTTGATTTTAGTTCTAACAGTCGCCCTTTTGCTGCCTTAAATATTCAGTCTCACAATGTCGACCGTGTTTCCATTTCCTTTGCCAAGACCTATTTTGCGGGCCTTTCCTTTTTGCTTGTCGGCGTCCCCGCGCCTCCTCCTTATCCGTCCTAGCCGCTGTCGTCGTCTGCTCTCTATTCTCACGGAATCCCATTACTGTCTGCCATTTTTCAACCTCTCTATCTACCCTGTACTGTTGTACGCTGTGTAAAGAAACGGGTGAAAGCCTGCGACTGGTTACTTCTTTCTCCTTACCTCTAATAGACGTTTATGCCTTTCCGTTAGGCTTTCTCCAGGCTTGCACTGTTACTATCATTGTTCCTCTGTCTAACGGAAATTTGACTGCATTGGGCCTCACCCCTTTCCCGTCTCACCGTGAAACGAACGAGGCAGTCTTCCTTTACGGGAATGAAGGCTGCGCGCCTCAGTGCGCTCGCTGTCAAGGCTTCCTTTCTTCCTGCTTCTTCCTTAGAGCAATACCGTATTTATCCGAATATAAGGCGAGGTTGTTACCCAGGATCATTAGCCTCGAGGTCACCCCCCATTTTGTATGCGAGGTTAATAGACTCAGTTACTGTTTCAATATGGCAGCTGCAGCGCCACATTTCCGGCGATCCAGATTTTTAAACGGCAGCGCAAATTGTATCAGCTAATTTGGGAGGTGAAGCAGTGCCATATTTTCACGCGTATAACCCGCATCGATAATTCGAGAAATTAAACAGTAAAGGCGATGCGCGGATTATATGCGAATTTCTCCTTGAGGGGTGGCTTCACAGCAGTGTTACTTTCACCTTATGCTGTGGCTTCACAACGTGGCGGCTTGTGCTGCTGTGAATCCACACCGCAAGGGGAAGTTCTCGCCAATCCAGTTTCGTTATAGACGATCTGCTGCACCCCACGGGCTGCATTTCAAGCCAGAAGCGCCTCTTCCGAGCGATTCTGGTGTTCGCCGAGGACATCGCCCTAGCCGATCGCCTCTGAGCCCCCTCCCCACACCTACGCTGGTTCGACCGCTGCTGCTGCTTCCCTGTTTCTTCCACCACTCTTTTCTACCCCTTCCCCCCTGTGCAGCGCGGTTGAGGTGTCCTCATTTGAGAGACAGTTACTGCGCTGCACTTTACCCCATGTTTCTTCCTTCTCAAACAAGAATCTCTCCTCCTACGGAACCGCCTTCCTTTTCTCACCTCCGCGTGTTGAATCTTCCTTCACGCCAAGATCGCTTAAATTTTTTCCCCATAAGAAGCTGAGCATGGTGGCAACTGCTATCACCCTGTTTCAAAGGGGACGCTCCTACCTTCCATCCATACATCCATACTGTATAGAATGCGGCCCGCAGCAGCGATCAGCTGTTGCCACAACGCACGCGCGCATGTGCGCGGCGAGTGAGCCCATTTGCATTTGATGCAGACTCGGCACTGTCGCTTCAGCGCACCTTAACTGTAAGCCAGCATGCTGCCGGCCAGCCAAGCTAGCGCACGATGTACTCTTGTCTAAAGGCTCTGGCGTCAGATAGGACATGTTCGGGCGCCAAGCGCCTCCGGTCACGCTGATTTAATTTTTGCCGGCGAAGCGTACTGCGCCGCGCGTGGCGCACGTCCGCGTTAGGCCGAGCTGTATCTGCGCCTTTAATTAAACGGTCCCTGAAACGGTTCGTACAAGTTTTGTAGACGCGTAGGGTACAGCTACAGAAAAACATTCGCAGTTCCGCCTGAAAGGCGAAGCGCCGATTACGATAACAAATTAGTAGATAGCTGTACGAAGTAAGGATAGCAGTTTTAACGACCGTGTAAATTTGTAAGCGTTCGCTTACCAACTAAATTAACAATGATAGAATGCGTAAGCGTGACTCAACGAGAACGTAGAAAGAAACACACACACGGAGACAGCGCTGTCTTTGTGTGTCTGCTTCTTTCTACGTCCTTGTTCAGTCGCGCTTTTACACATTCTATCAAGGATTGAAACCAACTAGCCCGTCAACGTGTTTTAACTAAATTAACCAGCACGGTGTCAGGCGCGCACAGGTAAACGCGAACAAACATCGCTCCATGACAGCGGAAGCTGTGTGAAAACGCTGGACATGTAGGAATCGCGGCAGCAGCCGCGAGCCAATTGACCTCCGTGCATCTGCCGTTTCAACGCGTACGAAACGCCGAAAGCACAGCGCATACGAAGCTGCCGGCACTACGCGCACTCGGCAAACATCGCAGATAGCTTTCAAGATGAGGCCCGCGCGGGCGCGCACTTTAGCCACGTCACAGGCCGCTTTCAAGACACCCGAGCGCCAGCAACGCGTCCCTACGGCTTTCGCCAAGGGCGTCTACTACGGCGTCCGCGATTCGCGTGGCCAACGCCGTTGCAGACGCCGCGGTTGTGTCCACTCTGTACGGAGCGGCGGGCGAGGAGGACATCGAAGCACCGTAGCAGCCGCCGGAGAAGAACGCCCCTCCTCCCTCGCCTGACCTCCATTGCCTCACGCGCCACAGGAGAGGGCACGCATCCGGGCCGTTTTCCTCGCTGGCGCACGCGAGATTGAACCGCGTTTGCCGGCTCACCCTCACAAGCTTTCACTTATACGGAACCTCACGGCGACGGCGACGGCAGAAATCCGCCTGGAGTGTCCACACAATTGCTATCGCAATAAAACATTCGTGTCACAACCTAAGTGATGCGTCTGGTATTAAGAGCGCTACGGATGATTACAAGCCGCCGTAACCATGCTTTTCCACCTCAACTTGTTCGCCTAGTGATCGGGGCTAGGCTCCGCCTTCACTGGCTCCGCGTCATGTGACGTCGTGTCGCCTACTTTCGGTGTTTTGGGGCTAGCGCGCGAAGCCTTTCCAACCTCTCCGCTAGCCGCCTCGCCTTTGCCGTGCGTGTACGGTATTCCAGTAAACGCAGGCGAGCTGGGCGTTTTGACGGACGGGCGGACACGTTAACTAAAGCCCCTCCATACTACACCCGCTGTAATGAAGGGGCTTTAGCGTAAACGTGAGCGGCCTGGGCGGTACATCCAGCTGGTGGCGCAGAGCTGAACTGACCAAATACAGAGCTAATATAAATGTAACAAATGTAACACTGCATTGCTATCTTGTAGACAGGCGTGATTACCAGGAAAGTACGTGATTACCAGGCAAGTACGTGCGCCAGCGTCCAAAAGTAAAGTGTCTATGTATCGAAGAATGCGCTTCTACAGACTTCCTGGGGGTGCTTACTTAATGACTTTCATGCTCTCTAACAGCTCGTAAAGCCGCACTGACACGATGGACCAAGAGAGCAAAGCGTTAAAACCAAGTAAAACGAACATTTTATGCATAGACGAATATGCATAGAATATGAAAATAACAATGCGAACGAAGTGACAAGCCACTGGAACGGCCGTATGCTATCCATCGTTTAGCGGAATCGACGCATCGGTTGACCCCGACACGCTATCGGGCCAGAAGTCCAAAAAAAAAGGGGGGGGGGGTTCCAGAACGCAGACGTTGCACTCAGTTTTGTCCTTGCGCACGTTCATGCGACGAGAGGCATCCGGAATGTATACTGTTAGTTTAAGCCAAGATTCCGACTCTATATCATGTTTAATACAATTCAATTTAGACATAAGTATACACACTTCAGACAAGTGCCTACGATCCCGAGGCCCTTTCTCGTCATCCGAGGCTTAGTCCTGAGCTCCTCCCGCTGTTCGCCTGTCTTGCTCAATTAGCTTCGGCGAAATTGCTCGGCTTTGTCCCCTGGCTCACGCTGCCGGCCTTGATGGAGTAGACCGCCGCGTCGCCCACCGTCTTGGCTGTGGCCATTGCAGCTGACGTGTCGCCGTCTCTATCACGGACTTGAAGCGTGCGCATCGCTGCGCCAGAGGCCTCCTGCCGGGCGATCACTGGGAAGGGGTCGCTGGCGTTTCGGCCCACGGAAATGGCGTCGCTTCTGTTCCCGCCTGCAGCGTGCTGCCTTTCCAGGTCCATACTGATCTCATTGCCAGCATTCACCGGACCCCTGGGGCTCACGGATGACGAGGGTGCGTCGCCCATCCAAGAACCACCAGCTTGAGTAGGCCTAACGAAACCGTCGCTCTTCTGGACAGCGGCCACATTGGCGGCGCCAGAGGGCGCCGCGACGTAGTTGCGCACCTCTTCGGCGTTCCGCTTCAGCTTGCTGTAGTTGGTGAAGGAGTACGTGAGGACGCAGGCGCATCCCAGGATGGAGACGCCCAGCACGGCGATGATCACGTACAGGCCCTCGCGGTTGACCAGCACCACCGGCAGGTTGACGTGCGCCCGCACCTCGGGTTCCATCGCGCTCACGATTCTGCGGCCGATGCCGGTTGAGTTGGGGGTGCAGTGCGACACGGTGGAACTGCTTCGAACGCGATGGTTGCGTCGGGAACTTCAGTCGCCTCGAGTACCGCCTAGGCTCCCAGAGCATCCAGAGTGCGACGCCGCTGCTGAAACGAGGGGGGGGGGGGGGGGGGGGGGTGCTCGAATGTTCGGCAGTGCGCGTTCTGCTCGTGCTCTCCGCCACGCGACTTCTTCGTCTTCAGTCTCAGCTGTCGCTTACGCGCCTCTTACCTGGATTTTTTGCATTGCGAGCACTTCCGCTTACTATGGTATGGACCTGCCCTTGAGGTATATTTGTAGAAGTAGCTTTTTAAAGTTCGTTCTTGAGTTTCGCGCCATTGGCAGCGTCTGCAGTGAGGGAAGTGAGCGATAGGGGCGACAGGCGCCAGAAGGTGTCATCTAATCTTAGTAGCCTTGCGCGTCTTTAATTGTATGCAACACCACCGTCACAACTTGTACCATAGTTGTAGACGTGGTTTTCGTAGTTCTCTCTGCCACAGCATTCTGAGCTATGTTCTTGCTATTGGCCTTTTAGTTTGCACATGGACGGGTATACGCTGTGAAGTTAGCATATGTATATATTTGTCTATTATTTCGTCTTTCTGTATCACCCCCCCCCCCTTGTAATTGGGGGGGGGGGGAACCGTCAGGCATCTTTTTCTTTCTTTCTTTTTCTTTTTTTTTTGCAGTCGTCGTTGACTAGCTTGTGCGCCAGTGAATTTGACGGGTCGCGCTTTTAGTAAACAACTCTCAATATTTACTTTTCTGTAAGTCTTTATCTATATCTTTCTTGGTATTAATGTTTTCAGTTTGTTACGCGCCATTCGCATTAATTAAGCTGCCGCTGAAGTCAAGCTTGCATCTTCCTTCATTCACGTATTCGCTGCACGTCACACGCCTATGTAGCTTGCGCCGTCGAAAGTTGAACAGGTTTCTTTATTGCACGTAATTTGGTTTTCGTTCGCGCCCAGAGAAATTGGCTCGAGAGCCTCGTGTAGAAAGGGAACAGTGCGTTTCGCGGGCCAGCTCGCGCGTAATTAAATTTTTATCTCGGCGACCTCTTCTCTTAAGCCACCTTCGGCAACTGATTGATTCCTTTTCGCGGTCTCCTTTTCTTGCTTTTCTTTGTTTCTTTGCGATTTGTTTATTTTTGTCGAGCGTGATCGATACGAGAACCGCGTTTCGCGGTCTATCCACCCTTGCGTGCTTTCACGTCTGGTGTCCGCGTGCGCGTTTGAAGCTTAAAGTTCTGACTTCGTTTTTCGCACTGTCCAGGACCTCCTTCGTTCCTCTCATCTTCCTGATAGTGTAAATTCCGCTTCGCTTTTCATCGGTGCTTATATCCCTTCTTCTTTTTGCCTTTCGCATATTGTAAACGCCGCTTCCGGTATGACACCCTCCCCACTTGATGCCCACTTCGGCTGCAGTACTATTCGCCGGCCCCTCAGAGAAGGGAAGGCGCTGATATCCTCCGAGAAAGAAAAAAGAAACGATGATTAGTCATTCTGTCTGGTTTGTGCGTTGTCCCCTTCCTTTGTTCCCACGTATACATTAGAGAAAGACTTGAAAGAAAACGAATCGGAGGGGCACAGGAGATAGAGGGCGCTGTTTATCTCGGACCAGACCAAGCGAGTGGTTTCGGCGGGTGCTGCGCTCTCTCCTTCTGTCCGCTGCCCCGCGCTTCGCACTCGAATGTTTTCTCCGAATGCTAATCAGCAATGGCTAGATTGCCCGCGCTTCGGTGGAAACAATCTCTTGACGTCGTCTCGTCCGTCGCCGCGGCCGCCGCTTCGGGACGATTAATTACTCGGGGGGAGAAAGAACCGCCACGCTGGTTGGTTCTTGGGCTTCCCTTTCGGATGCTCGCGAGTGTGTGGACGGGAAGACGACAGGCCACGTGACTCGCTTATATATTTGGTTTCGAGGCGAGGCGAAGAGGTCTTGGACTCTTCACTCTTTTCCTATCTGCAGTAGCGTGCGACGCCTTACTTTTCTCACCCCTTTTGGTGCCTTCTCTTTTCCTCTCCCTGTCTCTTTATTAATGGTGTGTCGGCCTTTAATTGATTAGCGTGTGATTTAAACGTCTTGAATCGCACTGCTCCGGTTTGCCGTAGATAGCTTTCTTTGATTCTTTACACAAGGACAATCAACGTCTAATGCATTGACGGGAAAAGCTTGCGAGGGTGAGCCGAGAAGGGTGGTTGCTTGATGCGCGCCGTCTTCCAATGCGTCCAATGTTACAGGTCACGTGATCAAGCACGCGCTAGGGGAGGAGAGCGGGCATCCTCTTCTCTAGCCCGGCCGTGGCTGCACATGGCTGTCCGCGCGGCTGAGCGCACACGCGGGCCGCTAGCCGCGTCTTAGAAGTAATCTGCGACGGGTGCAAAGTTTGGGCGAGCCAAGATGGCTCGTGGCTTCACGCGCACTGTCTTTCCGTGCGCTTAATGTGGAGGTTGCTTGGTCTAAGTTTCGGAGACGCGATGAAGCGAGCGGCAGCGCGAAGCGTTCGCTCGCCGCTGCCGGCGCTCTCCATCACGCCAGCGTTGTGGTAGCGAGTCGTCGTGCTCATCGACTGAGATCTATTCATGTTTGTCTGTGCGCGCGGAACGCCATGCCTGTTAACTTAATGAGTAAGCGAACGCTTTGCTTCAGTTTATACGTCTGATAAAACTAGGAACCTTTCTTTGTGTAATTGTACAATTCTTTGCTTTCGTTATCGATGCTTCGCCTTTAGGGCGAGACTGCGAGATTTTTGTCGGTTCGCCCTGTTCCTTTCCCCCTGCGCATGGTGGCCAACCAGACGCTTACCTGGTTAAAATCTGTAAATCTGCGCCTTCACTCGCTCTGTTATGCTGCTTTGATGACTACATATATATTGTAAACAGCAGTTATGACTGAGATATGGGACCGATCGAGTTCTTTCAATCGTTCGCCACACCTCTGAAAATATCGAGGACGAGCACGTGTAAGCACGCAGTGCAACTCTATCGGTCGGCCTAAACAAGAAAAATGGTATAACATGCATTGGCTCTTAAAAGCGAAAATATGAGCCGCGAAACAAAAGCTAACTGTATGTCATTACCTTCAGACCAAGTACGAACTTTGTTTCCTCAAAGCATCTGCAGCTTTCGTTTACTTACGACGCAGTCTTCAATAGGGCAGTGGGAGTGCTCACTGTTTCTCGTTTGCTTGTTTTCTCGTTCCTTTAACACCCGCTGCAAGGCTCTCTGTATATTTCCTGTTTCGTATGCATTTCTTGTCGTTAATTGGTCTTGTCGTTTGTGTTAATGCCGACCCATGTTCGTGCTCCCAAAACCTTGGGCTCTCTGCGCGCTCTTCTTGTATTCTTCAGGTGTTGGTTCCCAATGTTTCTCTTAAATCTTTCTCCCTCTTTCTCTCATCTTCTTTCCTTTGGCCACTACGCATTTTGGCGAGACCAATTTCTCCTTCGCCCCCTTCTCTTGTGCAATCCCTTCTTTGCCTGATTCCCTGCTGTGAATGCACGGCATGCATCGCTTCTCTTTGTAACTGCAATAAAGAGAAATAATAGCGGAACAGGAGGAGGCAGAGCCGTGCAAGAATTAACAAAAAAAGGGGGGGGGGAATCCTGATCAGGGTGGGATGTGCGTTGGGGGCGCGCAAATTTGGCATCGTCACTAACGACGCTTGACTCACCACCCCCATCGCGCGCAAGTCGCCACCGTTTGGTTTCCTTTTACCGCTTTCTTTCTTTCTCTTCCTCTCTCTTTGTATCTCTCTCTCTCTTTTTTTTTTTCTTTCTATATCTCGCTTGGCGTCAGGGGTGCATCAGCTTTCTTAACGCGCTTTGGCCCGCTTTGGAATGCGTAATTAATGCTCCGTTAATTACGATTTTATCGCGAGCGCCGCTCGCTCGCTTTCTTCGTTTCCCCGACTCCGCGCGCGCTCCCTGGCGTTGTGTCGCGGTGTGGGGGGGGTACTATATATCTTTCCCCGGTTCTCGGAGGCAGCCGTACGTGCTTACCCGTTGGTCTCGCAGGACGTGGCTCGCGGGTGCATGTGGCGCCTGTGGGGCAGGTCTTTCGTTCCTTTTTTTTTTTTTCGTGATATGAGTTCCGTGCGTACTTGCGTGTGTGCGTTCGTGCGCTTTTCTGTTCTTTATTTTCTAAAATACCTCGCTCCGTTTTCTCCTTTTCTTTAATCAGCAACTTTAGGAGGGTTGTTTATACATCCTGATAAAACGTTAACGGGCTTCGCCTGATTACTAGTCGCATATCGATCGTTCGGTGCTTCTTTCGCTTCTATACAACCTCCAATTAAACGGGATTCAATGTCAAAGAAACCATAGTGTGACGTCGATCAAATATGGCAGTGTAAGCGATTTTTTTTTCTTGTTTCTTTTCCCAAGCGAACTTGGAGTGTTTGCAGAGGGAGTGTTGTCAGTTAAATGTAACGTTCGTACGATGACGGTGCAGTAAATTATTTTGCCAAATGTTTGTCGTCGCAGGCGAAATGTGCCTATACAGAGCTGTGTGCGCGAGTGATTATGTGACTAACAAGACACGGACAGAAAAAAAGACTGGATGGCGAAAGCGTTGCATTCATTCAGTTCGCGTTCGTGTCCTATTTCTCGCGTCGTTTTCCGCATCATGACTTCACGCCAACTCGCTCATCTTTTAGTCTTAGTGAGATTCGTTGTCTGTCGTAAATTAACCGCCCAGGTGGTGTAGTGGCTTTGGTGTTGCGCCGCTAATCCCAGAGGTCTTGGGATCAAATCCCGGCTGTGGCGGCCGCGTTTCGGAGTACAAAACTAAAGAAGAACATCCGTGTGCCATGGAATGGGTGGGGGTTAAAGAACGCATCCAGGTAATCAAAATTAATCCGAAGTGCCCCACTACGACGTGCCTCGTAATCATATCGTGTTCTTGGCTGGTTCGCGGTATATATATATATATATATATATATATATATATATATATATATATATATATATATATATATATATATATATATATATATATATATATATATATATATATAGTACGAACAAAGCCGCCCACGTATACTTCTGATGGGGAACCAGACGAGTGCTCGCTTCGATCAAGTTTATTCGATCACATAACTTTCTAAAGCTGGCAAGATCGACAGCGGTAAAATCTCCGTAAATACAAATTTGTTCTGCACATATAAAGGTGTAAATAAAGGGCCCTTATATAGGGGGAGAGGTCTAGTTCACAGACCGCTAAAAGAATAGGCCCTCCCCCGATGCTTATATCGTGTCAACCGCTACTTCCGTGTCTGTGTCAGCCATAAATTTATTTTATTTTAATGACATTTGGCTATAGGAATGACGCAGGTACCTGCACAACATTGCAAGCTTTGTCTCGGATAGAACTTCTTCCAATTTCCTAACCTTAACTGCTTGTTGACGAGTGGCAAGTTACCCTGACAGGTCTGAAATTGTATGCTTTTCTTGGACACGCACAAAAAAAACACAGAACGATAAAAAGAAAACTGAACACTGCGACGTGACGGCGTTCACGCACTACTGCGTCACAGGCGCCGTTATCTTGGGCGCGAAAATTCAATCCCGACTTTTATTTTATTTTCCTGGAAGTCGTCTTTTTATCTGAGCGAACATCTGGTAGGCTGGGCTAGCCTTGTCAAAGCGTAATCAACCTAATATGCCCTAATTTAGCCATTGCTTCTAGCGTTGCTTTGAAATGGAACGTTGATGTTGTTTTGTGCGGTCCTGTACACCTCGATGTGCGCTGGCTCGTGGCTATCTGCGCAGGCGCGCATTTATACAACGGCCAACGCGCGCCCTCGATCGAGGCCCCCCCAGCCAAAAGTATTGTCTCTCTCTCTAGCCTTATACATGCCGAACTTGCTGTGCCCCTCCACTGCGAGCTGATATCGCATTTCACGCTGTATAGCCCAGTGGCTAGGGCGTTGCGAGGCTGAGCTCGAGGTCTGGGGTTCGATCGCAGGGGCGGCTCTCTCATTTAGATGGGAATGCAATGCAAAAGCGCCGCTCGTGCACTTGGTTTGGTTGCACGTTACAGAACCCCAGGTGGTCAAAGTGAATCCGGAGTCCTCCACTATGCAGCGTGCCTCATAATCGTATCGTAGTTTTGGCCCGTAAAACCCTGGAATTAAAGTTTTTCTGAACCGCATCGCTTTCTGTGATTAGGACCGCTGAGGTGCCAGCCCCGACCTCGCCTGCTCGGGCCGCCGAGACCCTAACGACCGTATCCGGCAACTTGAACCCATGGGCAGAGCCGCAGAGCGTCGATAGCTTCAGCGATTCAAGTGAGCAGAGCATCCTCAACCGCCAAGTTGTACACACGCTTCGTGTATGACTAAATAAAAACGTTTTCTGAAAGACATAACACAACTCCGAACATGTCGAGGCAGAACATCGGCGAAGCGTCCGCTCGGTCGGTGGAGCCAACAGTGGAGCACTCTTCCCAGTTGGGGAAGTTTTCTCTTTCAACTCGGAGACTAGTTTTCCGTTCGCCGCAGCTCGCATTTCGGCCGAACTCCGCAACATCACCGCCGGCGGCTGTCCGGTGGGTTGGTTTAACGCCGGTGTTGTTTGCCGTTCGTCCTTTGGGAGCTCCGTCGCAGTCGACGTTGGCTCCGCGTTGCCCAATTTGGCCACACTCTGCGGCACACCGCGTGGGTACAACGGGCAGACTTCTTCGTTGCCGGGGTTGGCGGCGCAATCCATGAGTCTCAATTAAGCCGGTTCGAACTTTGCTAACTTTTGTTCGTTCGCGACTCCTATGGCGCTGCCAAAGGGTCGAAGTTTTCGGTGCGTTGTACGTAGCCCGCGAAGCCGTACGGCTACCACTCTTCGCCATTCCGCGAAGCAAGGGATCGCAGTCATTTAACGGGTTCTGCAGCCATCGCGCGGCTGATTTTATTTTTCTTTCATTTTTTTTACAGAGGTCTGTGTCAAATGAAGCGGGGGAAAAATGATAACCGTGAAGTTGAACGTTATGAAATATATGGGACCTCCTGGCGCTAGATAGTACGCTTTTGAAGCCTTTTGTGTACTTATAACCACTATACACGAACGTAAGAATGCATTGTGAAAAATACCATAGAGACAGTTCTGATAATTATCGCGCTTTTTTTAATGAATATCCTGCGAAGCAAAATGTCGCTTCAAGCAAGTGACTATCTGAAGACACAATAATACACTATATTATATTGCTCGAGCAATACCCAAGGGCTTAGTGTACGCGGCTATATGGAATCCATTGGTAATCGCCATGGATAGCCATAAAATTTCGCCTGGGTGAAAACTAAGGCCCCGGCTCTATGATAAAAATGGAAAGCGGCAGAATAAAGACAGGGTGGTTTGTGCGAAATTCTCAAGCTGTATAAGGAACGCCACAGCTATAGTGGGAGCGCGGAGGGGCAGGGAGATAAGCCCGGTGGTGCAAGCTCGTACGTATATTCGCGCCTCAGTTTTCGCCAGGAACGAGCGTGAAAACCCGTCGAACCGCGTGCATAGATTTATTTCCATCTCGCGCAGGGCGCGCGCTCTTAACGAGGCGTTCGAGAAACGCTTTGGATAAAAGCAGCACCGCTGCACCGGCAACGACAGCGGTGGCGGCGTTAGCGGTGAGGCGGGGAAAAACGAGCAGCAAAATTGACGCCTATACCGACGAGTGACGGAAACAGCTACAGCTCCGGCCTCCACGGTGGAACGTGACCGCGTTCTTTAGCGCGTAAGCCGCAGTGCGGCCATAACGCGCCCATTTCGCCGGCCTAAAAGCCAAATTCTCGTCTTCCGCCGCCCGCACACGACGAACGACGTTATATAGCTTTCGCGTGATGCTATACGGGAACGTGCACTTTTGAAAGGAAAAAGTGCGTCCGCAGAATAGACGACCGAAACCAGGCCGCCGTGGCTTGTTGTTGTTTTGTCTCGATCGTCGCGCGCTCGTGGATGTCGTTAAAGGAGCATCGAGAAGTGATGGCGCATAATAGCCCGGAAAAGTTGAGGGGCTCGTGTCGCCCCCTTACTTGCGAACGCGTGCTCTAAAACGCTCTGCGCGAGAAATCCTCCTCCTTCCATTTACCCTTTGTCGCCTTTCGCGTCCTGTAGCCCTTTCGCCTCCGACTCCTTTTTGCCTTCTGCGGAGCATTGCTGACTGCGCTTGGTTTTCGAAGCGCCATTTCGCGGGTAATAGGAAATAAAGAAGGGAGAGAGCTCTGGTGCCAGCGTCCGTTGGGATTGTGTTAGTATACTTGAGGAGGGAGTAGTGAGAGGCTGGGCAAAGTATGCGGGAAGAAGACTAGGGACAGATGATCATAGAGGGGGGAGGGGGAAGGGGTTATATAGGCGAACGAATGCCCTTTAAACGGGTAGCCATGGCACGAGTGTGTGAGAGCCAAGAAGAGAAAGAACTAATTGGACGTTTTCTACGCCGCGTGCGCCCCCTTCCGTTTGGGGGAGGAACAATTGGAACGTTTTCGGCGTGGATGCGCGCGAGTTATGGCTTTCTTCCAACTCGGCGCCGCCTTGCCCGTTCTCTCTCTCTCTCCCTCCTCGGCATCCTCTTTATTCGCATGGGAACTTGTGAAGCCTTGCATCCTTTCTCGGGGCACGGAAGCGTTTCCCTCGCGCGCTCTCTCTTTGCAATGGTAACGCACCGCCCCTGTTCCCCCGACTTCTTCCTTCGTCGCGAGCATTGCGATTGTTCGCACCGCGTGTTCACGCATCGCTCCGAACTGCGGGATCCGCCGCCACTCGAAGATCGATTCGCGGGAGCGTGCTGCGTCCGTGGTTGTTTGTGTTTGGGAGTGTTGTTTGAAGGGGTCACGCGGGGAAGAAAGCAAGGGTTGCGCGGAGTGAAGTTAGATGGCGGGGTTGGGAGAAGACGCGCCGCTATAGTGAGGGGGGGCTATCATGCGTTTTAGGCAGCGGGCTTGCGGCGAACGAATTTGAGACCCGAGAGTCGTCGTCGCGCGTTCGGGCTCGCCAAGTATTTTGAGGGCCCGCGACTTTTGTTCTAAACACAGGTTTGGCGCGAGAGTTCCATCGGTCGCAGCGTCCCTTGCGACGTCGGCGCCGAGATAAATGAGACCGCGTTTCCCTAACTTGTGCCCGTCGCTTCCTGCGTTTCAGATCGTGAGGAATGGGTCGGTGGTTATTTTTGTGAATTGAATCGTTACTGTAGCGTTAAGCCATCTTAGATTATTTGAACCGGGCAAAGGTCGAAGCGTTGCTTAGGCTCGCTTTAGCGTCCTGCTCGTCGGAAATTTTGGGCCGTTGTGATGTGGTTGTCATTAAAATTGTTTCCTTCTTGACCAAAGTTCGTTGTCCTGGCACGGGCGTTTCGCAGTGTCATGGTTTCTTCGTGGTTTCGGATTCGCGCATTCTGGGTGTCTACTTTCTTAAAGAGTATGCAGAAACTTGTGGCCTGTCATGACGTTGGCTGTCAGCTTCCGTCGGTCCTTGATGTCATAGCACCTGCAAGTGTTTTTAAACTTCTCTCGAACAAAAGTTATGAGGGATTTCGCAAAGCACCGTGTTCAATGATTCACTTAAAGTTTTCGCTTCTTTGTCATATATGCTAGTCGGCAATATTTCTGACTACGTTTGGATCGCAAGTTATCAGTCTGGTTTCTTTAATGTCTGTTGGAACTGCTATCACGTCATTCCTTAATTCCACTCCGTACATATCCGATTGCGCTATACGTATACGCACGTGTGTGTTTTCCTCGCATCAGCGACTTTCAAGACAGAAAATGAAACATCATCAGAGAAAATAGGCACCGTCTGTCGAACGTATGCCGTCGTCGATCGTGCATGCGGTCGTAAGTTGCGTCAAGCGAAATGAAGGCTGCGAACAATGCTGCCTTCACGGTTGCTTTTCCCCTGGTTCCTCTTCCGAAAGTTGTATTCAATCTCGACCGGTGCGCCAAGCAGGGCGTTGTTGCACAAACGTACAGAACCTGCATGTCTTTCGTCTGCAATGCACCGAGCCTTCGCGTTTCTCTATAAACTCCTTACCGCTTTGGCTCCTTAACGCCTCGCCGCTATTCTGCGCCCCCCCCCCCCCATTCCCCCTCCAGCAGTTCCCCAGCCCTGCGCGAGCTTCTCAACCCGCGCTCAATTTGCTTCGCGCAAGTGCCGCGTCCCTCCCGAGTCGCTTATTAAATTCTCATGCTCTCTTTGGTTCTACGCGCGCCCGCCGCGTTTGCCGCGCGCACTCGGCTGTATAGAGCGCGGAATCGGGGCTGATGCAAGTGCGAAGCACAAGACAAATGATAAAAGTGCGGAACAGTTCTAAGCGCGCGAAATCCCGACGGCGCTGGTCAACCCTTTTTTCGTCGTGTTCTTCGCGTCCAGCCCCCCGAGTCCGAGGCAACAGTAAAGAGGATGCGAACAGCGCGGGCGGGTACAGTATATATATATGCCGCCGGGGTGTGAGTGACCACGTGTCGCGTTCGCCACTGGCCGGTAGCGCGCGCATCGTGTCCAGTTGGCATGCATGCATGCTCGCTTTGTCCGCCCCCCCCCCTCCCTGCTGCCCCATTCGTTCCGCGAAATTAGTCTTCGGGTCCGGCTTCATTTTTCACCGCGCCCCATTAGCGGTGACGTGGACAGCTGCGTGCCTGCTGCGACACATGCAGTATTGCGCGGGACGTTCTCTGCCCCCTCCCCCCCCCCTCCTTTCCCCGCGTTCTAAGAGGAAGCATGCGGAAGTCCGAGTTCGCTCGCTTGCTTCGCGTGTCTCTTCGGCCTCTTGGTTAACGTATGCGCCGTTTGAGCTCTGATCCCCTTGCTTGCGACAGTCGTTCCGGGTTTAAGTGCCGCACATGTATATGTGTGTTGTATAGCATTGAGCAAGGCGGGCGTCCGGCTTCATACGTGTGTGGGGCGTTACTTGGAGTTTCTTTGGATGGAGCACGCGACCTAATTGGGCCGCGCCGCCTTCGCTTGTGCGAGTGAGTGCACAGGTTTGTCGAAATCATTCCTGTACTATTAGCCATATAGAAGCGATTTCGACAATCCTGTGCGCGCCTGTTAACACATTCCCAACTGCTTGCTAGAAAGAAAAGTAAGGAATTGTACCATCGAGCGCCATTGACCCCTTGTGATGGCTTGGTGCAGGTTGCTTTGTAATATGTGCTGAAGTGGAGGAGACCGACAGGCGACCGTGCTTGAACTGGTGATTTGGACTACATGTGGCGACAAATGGGCGACCGCGTTAACGTGCTTCAGTCGACCCGCAACGCTCATTCGTATTGCCAATATCATCTGTGCTGGTTTATTATTCCTTTTTTTTTTCAATGTCGGAAACTGATCGCGAATGATTTATCGGCACCGTTATGCTGCGGCAGTTGTGCACCTTTACCACGCCTGGACCCTCGTCACTTCTCACTTCGCTTCGTGCACTTGGCATGTATTGTTTAAGTGTATATTTTCTTAGTCATTAACCAGTCCTCTGTGAGAGAGTATCGCATAATATTGCCGCCTGTCGTATAAGATTGCTGCTACACTATAGCTTTATCCGAAAATTTTGCTGGCGGCATCGTGGTGTGGTTTTCGCGTTTGCTTGAACTGCCGTTATTTGAGGCCTCACCGGCCGGCGAGGTACGTGCCAGTTTTCCTATAACCTGCGTTTTTGTGATATGCCTACACGATATTAAAAGAAAGATCAAGAAAAGAAAAGCCGCTGCCACCTTCTCAACCATAAGACGGCAGTGAATGAAAAATGAACAACGATAACGTGGCAATTCCGTATAATTGCGGCAAAGCTTCTCCGAATGCGGCCGCCGCTCCTGCGCGTCTCGGCGCACCGTGATTTTGTTCACCCTGCTCGGCGCTGTCTCGAGACTCGGCCGACTGTCTCCCGCTGGCTCTCAAATTGGATTAAGACTCTCCCGTGTCGACGCGCGAGGGCGCGTTCTTGTTCCACTGCGACCGCCGTCACCGCTGCGGCGGCGCTAAAACCCCGCGCCGAAACCCCGACCCCCGAAACGCTTGAGCGAAACCGTGGGCTGCGCTTTTCAGTGGGCGATTGTTACTGCTCGTCTGTCGCACTGTCTTCTCGCCGTTCCTATTCTCCCCCCCCCCCCTCCTTTTTCTTCCTTTTTTGATTTTAGCTGGAAGTTTACGGTATCCCACTAGAGTTCTTAGCCTACACGGAGCGACTTCTCCCGAAAAAGAAAAGAATAAAAAAAGGAAGAAGAAGGAGACGAAGAAGGAAAAAAACAAAACGAAATAGCTAAAGCCTCCTGACTGCTTAACTCTGGCGGGGATATGTCGGATTATGTGTGTCGGTGGTTGGGGATGATTGTCCGCGGCTCCTCCTGCCGGCGTCTTTGAGCGATCGCGCCGTGTGTGTTTTTGCACGTGGAAATCTTTTAGAGATCCTTCCTGCGTTGCGGCCCGCGTCGGGCAGCAGTGCGTTGCTCCTCGCCGCCTTCTCCGCCTGCCTACACGCGCGGCCACATTCTCTCACCGCTAACCACCTTGCGTCTGTCTTTTGTCATTGCTCTCTCATATCTGCTGCGGATCTTCAGAGGCCCAAAAGCGGATTACGAGGAGAACGCAGTCCAATTTGTACTGTCGAAGACTTCTCCACGCCCACGAGTCTTTTTCTGCGGTATAGCCGAGCGCATGGTAGGCGCCATTCTTTAAATAGTTGTCTGAAGCTGTTATTAAAAAAAAAAACTTCACGCCATTTTGAAGCGATGCGTGTCGTTCTTGTCTTTCGTTGTGGACTGTAAAGAGCCGGAAGGGAGCGCCGAACTCACTCGTGATATTTTTTCGCGTTTTTATCTCTTAATAGTTTCAAAAACTAAAGTCTGCTCAAGTCCGTCGATACTATCTATTTGTCTTGCGTGGAACCTGTAGTATACGGCATGTTGGACGCCGTCCAGTAGTCATCCGTCGCGAACACCCAGTAGCAGCATCACGGACTCGCCTCCTCGTCTGAAGCTTCAGCCTGAGTCGCCTCCTTTTTGTTTTTGTTTTTTGTTTGTTTATAGCGGCAGTGGCATTGCGCTACTAAAACAGTCGATCGTCTATTAAACGCAATGACGGCTCCAGTGTAAAGGAACTTACCCGAAGAGAGACCTGTAAAACATGTGCCGTGGAAAAGGGACCTTTAGAAGAAGCTAAGCTGCACGATATTCATATTTTATCGCCGGCAAAATCGTACACCAAGCCCGCCTTGTGCCACCCTTTAATTCCTGTTAGATTCTCTTACGTGTCTTATTGGAGGGACCAGATTTCTTATATAAAGATCACGGTGGTTCCGTGACAATATCGCTTGGCTAACCTGCCGCGTGCCACCACCCTGCATGATTTTCTACACGCCGTCCGACTTCACTAGGCGCGCTCATCATGCACTTTTATTTTTGGAAACTGCGTGTCAAGCTTTTCGTTTGCATCCGTTGTGCTCTGGCGCGTTTGTCGTGACCAGAAGGATGTGCTAATATTAAATGTTCATTTTGCTATAGATATTTAGCGCTACTGGAGTGTGTATACGGTTAGGATTTTTTTGTAATTCTTTAAGTATGTTTTTTTTTTCGCGTTAGCGCTGGGTGTAACAAGTTTTTTTTTTTTCGTTTCAGCTCACGCGCTGACCCGTTTGAGATTTCAGGCGTTTTATCTTCCTTCTTTTGTCGTTATTGTTTGTATCTCTCCCTGATAAACTACATGGTGTTGGGCTGCTGAGCAATCGAATCCCGGCCACGGCGGCCGCATTTCGATGGGGGCGAAATGCGAAGATACCCGTGTACTTAGATTTAGGTGCACGTTAAAGAACCCCAGGTGGTCGAAATTTCCGGAGACCTCCACCACGGCGTGCCTCATAATCAGAAAGTGGTTTTGGCACGTAAAACCCGAAAGAAAAAAAAAACCTACATGGAAGTGATTTGCGCCTTCCTTTACCGACTTTCAACAGGTGCTCTTTGCGTTTTACGCGTGTAGAAGGAATATTTATTTACCCGCTGTTTTTGATGCTACACTTTCTTTTTTTTTTTTACCAACTGTAACCCCCATACTCAATACCCTTCGGTGGGCCTGTATGGTATTATGAATAAATAAAAAGAAATATTGCAGAAGTTTGCAACTGGAAGCGGACAGTGGTCGCAGAAAATTCGCCTGTTGCTTCGTTTTGCCGTTTTAATCGGCATCACTCTTCAACGCGCCATCTAACTCGTTAGCCTTAGGTTGTATAGGGCAGTAATGCGAATCGTGATTCCCTAGTGCTCCCTGCAGGGAGTTAAGTTCCTTAATAACCACGACAAGCTTTTCATCATCAGCGAGGCGTGTTTGTTTATTTGTTTATTTCTTTTTTAAAAAAACTCGTTTGAAGAGTTCCTTTGTAGGGGAACGACAAATTCTCCTTACACGTTGCGGCTGTTGTAATGTTGTAACGTTACACGTTAAAGCCACAACGCCAGACCTGCTCCTTGTTCTCTGCTGCCCGCAGGCACCTGCTGGTGAGCGGCGGCCCTTCGCTGTCTCCCGACCTCTGGCGCGTGGCGACGTCGAGCGTGTGGCGGGCCACGCGCGCCACCCTGCTGTCGGCCCAGCAGCTGATGGTGTGTTTCCACGCCGGCTCGGAGAACTTCTACGGCGACGTGGGGCAGGCCAAGGTGGCCGTCCGCAGAGACTGCACCCGCCAGGAGGCCGACCGCCTCAGGCAGCTCTGCCGGCAGGTCAGGGCTGCTGCGGCGCGTTGGCGCACGACTTCGGCATACCTCTTCTGCACGTGATGTCCTGTTCGCGATCGGATCTCGCAATCCGTTTGAATAGTAGTGCCCTCAAATGAATAAGCGTTGTGCGACGCATTTTGCCCACGAATCGGCTTGTCACTTCGGATCTGGCAGCGCAAACGGTACAGTTTGGGAGGCAGCGCTGCATGGTCGTAGCAAATAACGAGGCAAGAGCGCGCGGGATTCTCTTGAACCAAAAATGGAGATGGTCTCACGTGCAGTGTTCCTGCTTGTTTACTATCTCGCTCTTGTGTCGCGGCCAAACACTCCTGCAGACCTCGGCGTGCACTTTGTGTGTTGCATGGCTGTGCCTGTACCGCCGCGACTGTGCGAGCGATTTCGAATCTTGCTCCCCGCTTGCGTTAAGAAAGTGGCCGAAATCGCACAGTTTGCAGCTATATCGCTGAACGCTAAGTTACGCAGACTATACTTTACCTACCTAAACTACCTTACGACTCGTAGTTGAGATTCCGTATTCTTGATAGTACTTTGGGCCACGTGTATACTGTTGATTCCGAGCCTATCGTCGTCGACTGAGCACCAGGAAATGCACGTGTCGTCGACTTGCGCGTCTTGTGCAGGTGTTCCTTCTGGACGCCCAGCGCGCCACCATGAGCGTTCCGTCGTGCCGGGCGGAGTCGGCGCCCACAGCGGTCGACCAGGAATGCTCGTTCATATTCCTTCTACACCCGCCTGACAGGGACCACGTGCCGGCGACGGCAGCGCACCCCAGCAGCTATGTCGTCCGGTGCGTTTGTTTCTCCCTCTGACTCTTTCATATCTAGCGCGATCGCTTCCTGCGTAAACATCTTGTACGCGAAAAACAGTTGCGTGTGTTTTGATTCAAATACGTTTGTAGCTATGCGCTGGTGCTCACCAGATGATGTAGCTTGCGCTGGCCATGATACATGCTAATATACATGGCCTGGTTTTTGCAGCGCGAAGCACTGAAGTTCGCGAAAGAAAAGTAAAAAAAAGAATGGTTAGCGAAAGAAGGACAAACGCGAGCGCTCGTGTGGCTCTTTCTTTCGCTAACCCTTCGTACTTTTCTTTTCTTTCCGCACTTCGTTTCCTCGCGCCGCAAAAATTACGCCATGAACTTAGACCAACTCCCTCAAGTCGCTAGTGTTATCCAATATATTAAAATACATATGCTGATGCTGATGAAGAGTTGCCGACTTATTGCTGCAAGTGATCTAGTCTTCTTGAAATGCCGGAAAAAGAATGTTTCGCCTAAAAGAAGGACTTGGAGTCAGTGACGACAAATGTTGTGCCAGACAGCTTAAGAAGTTAAGCGAAGTTTCTTGGGCTTTCAGTATACTACTACGCGGGTATACCTGAATTTACAATAAAGCACCCGTGTTAAACTTGTGGGATTGTCAATTCCTTTGAAAGAAATATTAACTTGTAGATTGGCCTTGTTTTTTGTTTTTTGTTTTGTTTGTTTGTTTTTTTACGCTTCCACTGGGTTGCGTTTCGTGACGGATATTTAACGCATTTTCGCTTGAGAAAATGCTTCGCGCACTTTCAGGTTTGCTCCTGTAAAGGATACCTCATTGCGAGCACGTGAGCAACGCGGGAAAGTCATACGTTAGAAAGCGGTGTCGCCAGTTTTGTTTTATTGCGACAGCAGTTTATGAACACTCCGGGTGAATTTTTGCCTCGATGTGGTGTACTGTATAAAATCCAGGTGCAACATGAATGAGCGACCCACGCGCCGTACTCTCGTGCGCCTAATGTCGCAGGTCACGTGATCAAGCGCGCTCTAGGGTTGCAGATCACCTCCTCTAGCCCGGCCGTGGCTGCGCATGACTGTGGCGCAGCTGAGTGCATATGCGGCCCGTGCACCAGATTTGGGAGGTAATATATAAGGCGGGTGCAATATTTGGGCGTGCCGAGATGGCTCGTGGATTCCTGCGCGCCGTACTCGGCGCATGACTGTGGCGCAGCTGAGTGCATATGCGGCCCGTAAACCAGATTTGGGAGGTAATATATAAGGCGGGTGCAATATTTGGGCGTGCCGAGATGGCTCGTGGATTCCTGCGCGCCGTACTCGGCGCATGACTGTGGCGCAGCTGAGTGCATATGCGGCCCGTAAACCATACTTGGGAGGCAATATATAAGGCGGGTGCAATGTTTGGGCGTGCCGAGATGGCTCGTGGATTCCTGCGCGCCGTACTCTCGCTTGTTTAGTGTGGAGATCGTGTAGCCTAAGTTTCGGTAACGAGGCTGAAAGTTGGGCAAGTTGGTTTACGTTCGCGGTGAAAAGCAGCGTGAAATGAACACGGACGAACAGAAGAAACCCACGGACCGAGGCTCAATTGCACAGACGCGGTGAAACGAGCGGCAGCGCGAAGCGTTCGCTCCTCCCTGCCGTCGCTCTTCATCACGTCAGCGTTGTGACGCCGATCGTTCGTGGTCATCGAGTGAGTCATCGAGTTCATGCTTGACTGTGCATGCGCGACACCATCCTTGTAAATTTAATTAGTAAGCGAATGTTTACTGCGATTTATACTTCCGGTAATACTACGAACCTTACATTGTGCAATCGTCCAATAATACTTTGCTACCGCTATCAACGCTTCGCCTTTCGGACGAGACTGCGGCTTTTCTTTTTTTTTTGATCATTTGTCAATTTCGATTTAATTTGCGTAGAGAAATAACCAGACGTGGCAAGTTACAATGGATAGCGATGCTTGCAGTTTAAATGGAAACGTCGTCACAAGAACACCGCGGGCTGACGTACGGCAGACTCGTGTAGGGACGAGCCATCGTCATCCTCAATAAATCCGTTTTCTTCTACAAAAGTAAACCTAATTGCTTGCTCTGATGAGAAGAGGAAGATGGCGGCCTGGTGAGCGCGAACACAACACACAGATTGCATTGAACATGAGCGTCATCGAACAATGATAGTTTCTTCGCAGGCTTCCAATGCATGGGAGGAAAAGAAGCGCGGCGAGTGATAAATACGAGTACGTTTTCTTTTGTTTTAGTGCTTTCTTTTGAAATCTTCTGTGGCTGCTGCTGTTCTATGAAGATTTAACGGAGATGCGTTCACCGCTGCAACGAAATAGCCTTGGTTACGGCTTCTTTTACTGGCATTACCGGAGACTCATTAACAGCGATTAACTTCGCGCATCAAGAACATTGCACATTGCGTCACGCCTTGGCGTGATTCTCGCATTCTTCCATTAGCGTTGCGCACGTCTATCGTCTAAGCTTTTATTGACTTCTCGTTGCTTGGTTTAAAACGGCTTGCAGGAGTGGAAGACTGAAGGAATGACATTTGGCAAAATCCTCTAACCCCCATCCCCTCCCCAGCCCACTTCTTTCTTTTCCCGCGTGTTTTCAGGAAATCGCTGTTATTTAGCCTTCTACGCTGTGCAAGACAAACAGCCCATTGCTGTTTGGGTTGCTCATTGGGTTGCTCATTGCTCTTGCTACCTTTGAGCTCTTATTCGTTGCGGTCGGTGTTTGTTGTGTTTGCTTCTGCCCTTTCGAGCGTGCGTAATCAACGCCTTCTTTCAAATCCTTGCCGCCTGTTGTTTCTTTGCTTAGCGTCCTTTGCTTAGCGTTCTTTGCCTTTTATTTCCTTGTTTTGTTCGCGTTGTATTTCTTTTACCTTGAACGATCTCGCGAGTACAATGAGCTGTTTGATTAGCCTCTAATGTGAGTTTAACGATGCGTTGACGACTCCGGGGGCAACGGATGGTTCCCAGCACAGGCGCGAAGTCGGAAGCGATAAAAAAAAAACAGAAAAAAAAGAGAAATCGAAGGGGTGATACGACTGCGTGGGCAGCGATGCATCTGTATCGGGAAACGGCGAGAAACGAACCGTTGCTGCTTTCCTCCGCAGAATCCGTGACAGCGTACCGCTCGTATCTGTCTCTCGCCTCGTCTGCGCTGAGCACTCCAGAGGTTGTTGCTAGTTCAGTTTTCGCTTTTCGGGACCGGGAGATAAGGAGAGGAAGGGGGGGGGGGGGTTATTTCCTAATTCTTGGGCTTAGAAAAATGAATCGATTTAAATACTTCTTCGAATTCGTTTTATGCCCCCTCACCTTTTTTATTTCCATTTTTAAGTTTCTTTCTTGCCATTAACGCTCGTTTGTTAACATTAACATTAACGTTAACATTTGTTTGCTCTCCTCTAACGATAACTCTCTATCCGCTGTGGGTGATCTTCTTTCTTTTTCTTTTTTTTTTTACGTTTGAATATGTTACTTTCCGATTGCATATATGTGGAGCTCGCGCAGAAAGACTGCGCATTTGCCCCTCCTTGAAAAGCCACGCATGCCTTTATTCTAAATTCGAGTGCCCACATTCCAACAGGTTCGTGAATCCCCAACAGTGTTGTATTTTTGTGTAGCCTGTCTAATCTTCAAACCTGCCGAGTCGCCTGTTCTCTTTCCTCACTAGCAAGCAGCGTCACGTTCACTAACGTCCGGTGAACGGAAACAAGCGAGAAAGGCAATCGTCTGTTGTCTTTGTGTAGTTGAAAATCAGTGCTTCTTTCGTAGCTCATACGCGCGATGTTCCACGCGTCAAGACAGATACAGAAACGGTTTTCGTGCTCTAAGGAGGTCCTTGCTTCAGTCTAAGGAGGTCCTATAGAGTTTACAAATGGTTTGAAGCGGCTTTTTTGAATGCGTAAGCGTTTCTATGCCTACCCAACGAGGACACCCGCCCGTCCGTCACATAGACGATCGCTTTCAAGATAGGGTCTGCAGCAGCGAGCGATTTGACCTTGAAAGCCTCTCGCTTTAGCGCGAACTAAGCGGCGATAACACAGCGCACACAAAGCTATCAGTACTGGGTGCCTGTGTGCCCATCTCAGATCGCTTTCAAGGTAGGGGCCCCCCGCGGCCGCGCCTTACGCAGCCGTGCAATACGCTGCCGCCTCCGGTGTACAGTCGATCACGATTGATAATGGTTCGCATCGAGAAGAGGCAGCGTCATCGTCCACTTCTACGCACGAGATATACCAAACGTGACACTGTTCAATTACATCACGTACTATGGCACACATCGGCCAGTGCTCTTCCTCCACGAAGCAGCGGCATCATCAAAACGCACCATCGTATAACATGCGTAAACATTGCTATTATACTCGCCTCTTCGTCGTGTCATGCTGGTCTCAGTTAACATTTCGATGTTGCAACCACGCTTCTGCGTTTCATGATTCTTTCGGGGTGTTTCTCGCAATTATACCAAACGTAGCATACGGCGACGAAAGAGCAGGTGATTAGTAGCAAATGCGTACCCATCATTCAGATAATTGCCACTGGACATTCGGCGTGTAATTCCTCTCACTCTCTCCCTCCATTTTTTCGCTTAACTTTCGTGCATATCTTATTTGTATCGTCACTAAGGCAGTATAGTGGTCCTCAGCGGGAGTTACTGCAAATTACGGCAACTATACTTTCACGACGACAGTCAGTGTAACACCTATCACTGCATATGAGAGAGCAATAGAGAGAGAAAGAGAAATAAGGTCGTATTGTAACATATATTGCTTACTCGCCGTTGCTTTTGGCCGCCCCTTGCGCACTAACGATGCTGCTTGATGCATTTTCTTCTTGCCCGTTGTTTTTCTCGTTTTAGGGTTCCGTTCCAGCAGCTGGTGGTGGGGCTTCTGTCTCACCAGATTCTGCTGCAGACGCTGGCCACGCTGCTGCTCGAAAGCACGCGGTTCCGGCTGCCTGCCCTTGCCAGCGTGCTAGCTTGCCCCGCGTCACCCGCTCGCAGCAAGGAACAACCCGGGCAGTACCGCCTTGCCGGTGAGACCTCCCGGATATACTAACATCCCTGCATTTCTTGCGGCGTAGCTCATCTTTACAGTGTTCGAATGCTTAATGTTCATATACTTAGAATGGAGTCTGAATGCGTGAAGTCGTGTGTTGAGTCAAGCCAACTTCGATAGTCCGTGTGAGCTATGAACACTAGCGTTCAATTTGTGTAGGACAAACAAAATAAGAGGGCACTCTGGGGTGCTGGCAGATTAACTCAGCTTGTCGGATACATGCTTGTCACCCTTCGCACTGAAAGGTAATGCCGGCAGAAGCGGGAGGGGGCAGCGTATGATACACACAATTTTTATAATTACTGAAGCTTGTAGTGGACCCTGCCTAGGCAGCAGAGCATGATAACGAATTGTGGCGCGGCGTCAATTGCAAATGTACAGGTCGTTTTTCTTTTATTTATTTCTTTTTTTTGTCTTTTGAATTTAGCTCAAAACGCTGCGACTTACGCGGTTTTTTAGTGCAATGCGTTCTTTTGACCGCAGGTCAGCTGGAAGTCATACCCTTGGAACAGCTTCGCAGCCTGCTGTCCGTGCTCGAGGAATCTTACAGCACGGCCACCGACTTCGACGAGAGGCCGGGCCTCAAGTTCTTGGTGCAGAAAGTCGCTCGCTGCGAAGTGGCCGCCAACCTATTCAAGCAGGCGGCCATCAGCTGGGCCATTCAGGCCGTGGTCCTGCTCGAGCTGTGCTTGGGCCGACCCGCTGCTCAGCCGCTCACGATGGACGTGGTGAACCGGCTCGTGGCGTCCGGGGGGTCTCCCGAAAGCGCCGGCGACGGAAAACGGGATGGAGAAGAAGGCTCCAACGACGACCGAGGCGATGTCAGCGAAGGTGACGACAGCGAAGGTGACGAAGAGCCCGAGCGAAGAGCACGCGCGGGAGGTTATCGGCAAGTTCAAGACGAAATCGAAGACTCGAAAGGAGAGGACGAAAAAGCCGAAGAGAAGAATGACGTTGTCGGGAAGGAAGAAGAAACGCTGCAATGCGAAGAAGCCACGAAGGATGGCAGTGCTGTTGGTGCTTTCGAGGAGGAGAGTGAGGGGAAAGCAGACCAGGACGAGACGGCCCGGGACGAACCTGAGCGGGACGCAGCTACAGGCGAATGTGTAATTCAGGGTGAGAGCGCCAATAATGACGTAGCCCAGATTGTCGACAGTCACGGCGAAAGAGGCGAGAACATCGAGTGTGGAAAGAAAGAAGAGAGCGTGGAGAACTTAGGAAAGTGCGGGGATGTAGCTCATCCGGCACGAAAAGACGGCAACGTGTCGTCGTCATCGTCTGAAGTAGGACCACTCGAAGACAGGGAAAACAGAGGAAAAGCACCGATCGACTCCTTCGATGAGGATAAGTGCCAGTGGAGAAAGAGGAGGCGACGACGGTTGCGCAAAGAGAGGCACATTTCCGAGTCCCTGAGCATCAGGAGAGCTAGGAACAGCGTTAGCGAAGTACGTATAGCGCGGTTCCTCATTTCCTCTTCACGTTATGTCGACGGCGTCCGCAATCACTAACTTGGGCATGCGCTTTCACCAGTGGCTCATAACTTCATTGAATAAACAAGTTCACGAAGCGTTGAAGGTATTCTCACGTTGTCATGACCTGGACGAATCAGACATTTCGACAGGCGGGAGTTAAGAAGTTAACAGTTTATTAGGCAGGCTTGTGCACAGCGAAAATAAGAAACGATCAAAGCACAGTGTTAGCGGCGAGCACGCAGGCTTCGGCCGTCGAAATCTGATCTAAGGGTCAAGTGCGACGGCTATTTGTGCGTGACTAATTGTACATTCCAACGTAATCGTTGGTGCTCGCGTGTGTTTGACAATGTACGCCACCGTTCACGTCGTACGCGCAACCTGATTGACGTAGTGGTTGCGGAAACCCGCAAGGTGGAGAGAAGTAATGACTAAAGGGAAAATCAGAAATGCAACCAGAAAATCAAAAAAGCAACCTGATTAGATCATACTTTTTCGCTATAAGATCGGATCGGTGACAACATGCTGTTAATTTCCAATGTGTGCAGGCGCGCCAAGCGATAACTTTGTAACAGCAGTTAGACGATGAAAAATGGCCGGAAAAGAAAAAAAAGATAAACTATGTACGTGTGTCAATATCTTGATGTTATTAACCTGACGTATGTGCGTTTTACGGTATACTTACTGAACCATGCTCGAATGGCAGATGGAAATTCTTGGCTCGCATTTTCAGTGAACTTTTGTTCTTTTCGCGCTCTCTGTCGAGAATTAGCATCGAAAATGCTGTGGCCGATTATCCATCTAAGCGCTGGAACATTGCCATACATCTTGCGTTGGTGTGTTCAGTCTGGTACTGGTAGATCTCTGCGAGAAAAAAAAAAGAGGGGGGGGGGAGTGAAACCTGATGCGCAGCTGCCTTGTTTGATGCTTCCGTGTATAGGCGAGTCGGGCAGTTTGGTCGCTCTGATATCACCTGAAAATGTAATGGCAGAGTAAGGTGCAGGAGTAGACATTCTAGAATTAGAGGAATGTTCACGGGATGGGAGTATACGAGCCAGTGGCCGTGCACATCACGGCAATTCGTCTCTTTTATAACGCGACAACTATAAGTTTCAATGGGGACCGCGTAGAGGCATGCCTTTTATTTTGCTCGTGTAGTCCAACGAATGCTTGGCTGCGTTGCGTTGTCAAACTGCAGCGAAGCCAGCGTTAGGGAATGTACCCCTGGGCATTTGATCTCGAGCGAGTTTCTTCCTTTTCAACTGTACGGGTGTGTTTTAAATAGAGTGAGAATGTTTCGAGTTCTTGTTAGCACGGTTCTCTACTTCTAATGTCTTTCGCTTCGGCTTAGCGTTGACCTTTTCGTCTGTAGCTCTGCGCGCACTGTTTTTATTTTCCTTCCGGCCTCTAGGCTAGCGGCGAGGAGTGGAATCCGTACCGGCGGCTACGGTCCCTTTTTGCCGAGCTCTGCGCGCATTACGCGCGGGTAGCTTCTCCCGAGGCCAAGGAAGGCGCCATCTTGGATCGCGTGAGCGACCAGCCCATCTTCTTCCTCATGGCGCAACCGGATACCCTCCCGGAAATTTTGCCGGACAGACGCATATCGCGGTGAGCAACTCGTTTGTCTTCTTCTTTCCCGTTCAGAGAGAGGTGGAAGTGACGATCAGGTAGGTCACCGGTCTCGGCCTGTTGTCGTGCAGTGAGGTCGCCTTAACGATTCTTAACGATAAGGGTCTGTGGCTGAATAGTGGGACCGCGAAACGATAACTGATGCTTCAAGGTGTCTGTCTTATCGGCGCCCGTTGTGCTGGTTTGGATTGGCTGACGTCTTGCTATCGTCTAGTCCTGCAGTGTCACAGGTGCATCGCTTCTAAATAGCGAGTTTGTACATGTAATTACGTCGCTTGTGTATGTTGAAATATATCTTTCGCCTTGTTACTGTTTTAGGAGGGTGCTGAGCAATTTTTTCTTCCGTGCGTTCGCACACGCGCTCATAAACGCGCCAGGTGTTCGAATTATTGTATTCTTAGCAATGTCTTGTGCTAGTTCAGGCACGTATGCTTCGTGAGGATGTCAATGAACCGCTTTTCTATGTTTTCTGTTGGGGAGTGTGTGTCCCGGCTGACAAAATCGGCGAAAGGTCATTGAAGAACCGTACCGAGTTGAGCGAGTCGGTACAATTGCATCCGTACCTACAGTGCAAACAAAACATCTTTTGTTCGCGCTGTAGGTAAATATGGAAATGTCATTGCGCACCCGCCGACATGGCTCGATTTCTGCGACGTTCTGCCGTGGATTAGATTCGAGGCCGCTGCGACCGCGTTTCCAACAGAGCAGAATGTACAAGCGCAAGAGACTTCTCCTCTAAGATTATGGGTACACATTAATGCTGCGGGCTGTGCAGCGCTCTATGGAACAAGGAGACAGTAAGTTGTGCAGCTGAAACGCAAAAGGGCATTTATTCCACCTTCTGTGCAATAAGTAAGCTAATACGTAGATAGTTCCTTGAGCGAGTAATGATCGACCGTGCCCGACGCCGAAGCCGTTCGTGGCCGCACTCTCGTAAACGGAGGCGCATTCTAGCGATCCCGAAGCCCTCCGCAGTTCGCGCCCGCGGAACGAACCCACGAGCGCGCGCTCGGTGCTCGAGCTTTGCCGCCCCGCAGCCGGAGAGGAGAAAGTAAGCTCTTCCTTGCGCCATAGCACCCACACTTCCAGTAGCGTTAGCATCGGAACACTGCGCCATCGCTCGTCGTTCTGCGCAGCTCTGACATCCGACTTCGCCGCCGCGTTTGTGCTATGCGGGGAAGCCGGATGCTAAGAGACGCGAAGGTCATGCGGAGGAAACGACATCTGGGGACGCGTGAAGGTCAGCGCCTGCATCGAGGAGGCATCATCTTTCAAGACTGCAATAACTGATTATGTTTTGAGTTTATCACCTTAATACTAATAATTGTTTGAACATGTATTTTTATTATTATTATTGTACCCACCCCCTCTGTAACGCCCTTCTGGGCCCTGAGGATATTGTATATAAAATAAAATAACATACAATGTAGTCGGAATGAAGTCCGGAGACCTCCCCCTACGGTGTCTCGCGAAGCCTGGATGTTGTTTTGGAGCATTAGGCCCCTGCTATCGCTCACTAGAGGTAACTGCTCCTCTCGCGCTGCAGGGCAGAGAGCGCCGGCTCCGCTGCGGGGTCCGAGCCAGCGCCTCGCCACCCGATTCCACTACTGGCGACCGACTCGTCGTCAGACTCTTCCGAGCCCGAGATGGCGGCCGCGTCCGAGTCGGCGCTGCAGCCCGACCGCGTCTACTCGATCGTCACCGAGCGCGCCATCCAGTCCATGGTGTCCGAGTACAAGCGGCGCAAAACGAGGCACTCGATGCCGGCCCCCGTGCCAGCGGCACCGCCTTCGACAGCAGCAGGCACCCTGCGCCACCAGAGGTCGTCAGTAAGCAGCGTCGTTAGCAAGAGGTCCTCCCTGTCGAAGGGCGCGTCGATGGGCTCCGAAGAAGGCGCAGCGCTAGCCGACAGCGTCGGCACTTCGCCTCCCCCACTGCCTACAGAGGTGGAGAACCAGCGCAGAAACTCCATACTCAAGGTGGGTCGACATTTGGAAATGTTCTAATCTACAGGGCCGATTTTACAGCGAGCCTGAAATTTTCCTTACTCTGTTTATGCCATGTTGCTTAGTTTATTGCAACTTTGGAATTCGACTCTGCTCTTGGTGTGGTATCAGTGACTAGTTAAAAAAGTAGAAACAAAATAAATTTCACGCAAGTCAGTACTTGAACTTGAATCCACTACTTGTGGAATGGCTGTTCTGCCATGAAGCTCATCCCACAGCTTGTAATGCATTGCTCAGATTGGCATAGGTAGTTCTGGCGTCACCTCCAAACTTTTCAGTGGAGCTCCACTGTCACAGCATCAAAGGCATATATGGTGCTGAACATCATATTGTCGTGGCAACATCTAGCTAGCCCGGTGATACTCAGCAACACACACATGGGCAGCCTAGATCTTCATTGTGGGGCAGTGAACCATGCCAAAAATATTGGAGAAGGACGCAGCAAAAGTCTATTTGATGTCAGGATATGTAAGAAAAGTTTTTGTGAAGGTATGGAAGTCAAAATATAGAGGTTTTATAATGATTGTTTGTTTTTACCTAGAACTATACCAATGTCACTTTGTACTGAGGAGAAGAATGCAGAATTATTGATAAAACCTACAAAGGTCTTGGTACACTTACACATTCTCATTGCTGAGAAGCTGTAGTTTTGGTTTCAGGATACAGGTCTGTTTTGTGACCTACATGCATGATAACCTGATGATTATACCAGGCTTTCAATTTTCAGACCCATGGTGTAAAGAACATTTTGTTTATTAATTAACGTTGGCATTTGCTAGATTGTGCTAGTGTGAACACTGTTTTAATGAAATGGTAAATGATTTCCTGGCTAATTTTAGAATTTGCTTACTCAAACTTTGTACAAAGTGTTTGCCTAAACACACCAGCAGCCACATATGCAACATCACCGATGGAGTTGCTGATAAATACAAGATTGGATAAGATGTGGGCTGTTTTTCAGTTTGTATATAAGACTAAGGCAGGATTAAGGAGTGATATAACGACACAGTTTTGGCCAACAATAAAGAGGCAGGGTCTGCAGGTGAGGTACGTCCCTCTTTATGCTCTAGATGTGGCACTGTCATTGAATGGTGGCAAATGACACATAAACGCTGCAACAGGGTTGCCAAAATTGTTGACATCGTTCCCTCCAGATACTCCTGTTATACTTAATATCCCATTTTACTTTTTTGCGTGCTCGAAGGTATCAAGCAAGAAAAAGGGTGCTCTTGATCAAGCTTATTTGCAAACAACTTTTATTTCAAGGGATACCAAAAATTTTTTATGTAGATTATGACGTAAGGAAACACATTTATTGTTAAACTTCACACTAATTTCGTTTCCTTTGTTTTTTCCTCTTTTTTTGCAATAGGATGCAGAAGCTCACGTACAAGTCTGGTCCCAACTTGCCCAATCTGTTCTTGAACTTCACCTTTCTCTTTGCGAGGCTGAGTTCTTGGCCCTAGTTCCTGTTTTCTATGCAGGTGTTGAAGTGCTAATCAATTGTGGGCCTGCAGAGCCTGAGTTGAGGGCACTGACTGTGGACTGGCTGCATCGCGTGGCTCTTAGCTTAGGCTTCAGTGGCAGCCTGACATCTTCCAGCAGCTTGCGGCGACACATCTAAATAATGGGAAACGAGCTTTGTGTGTTGGTGTTCTCTATAAGGTGGCCTAAATGTTGAGCCCAGCTTTATTGTTACTGAATTTTATCCACTGGCAGCACAACTTCTGAATGAGCCCTTAGCAATCCTTTTAAAGATTTCTGCCAACATTGCTGCCTATAGCTCACTTTGTGGGACCATTTTGGCCTGCTTGATCTTAATTAGTTCTGCAGTATTGTAACGAGACACCAATATGAAGCATTGCTATCTTTTTATTTGTTTTAAGGTGACAGATGCTTTCACATGATTATGGCTTTGCTCATTTTGGCCGCAATGTGCTTGTCCTGCAGTTGATACTACAAGCAGCTTGACTTAGTTCAATGTAAAACACACATGTAAAAATTGAGTTTCACTGTAATTTGAGGAAGATCACACAAGCTCCATTCACATAACACACTTTGTTTATGCAGTAAACAAAGGTTTCAGCACATGACATGCATGGTAATGGTTTTTTTGGGGGGAAGATGAAGCAAATTCTATCTAGTTTGACCATATATATTTCTTTGTACTGAATATAAAAGGATTATAAAAATGTTGATCGTCCCATGTTTGAATGTATACCAGGGAGCAACTGTGAGCACACGTATACAGAATATGAGTGTTGTAGCACAGAAGACTGTTCATATATATGGGATGGCTCTGCTTTCTCTCTACTTCTTTCAATCACCTTTTCCTGTGATTGTTATCTGCATTTACTTTTTCGCTTCGTTTCTTGTCACCGTTAGAACAGTCTGTCTTATTAGGTTGAACGTTCACTTATCATCTCTTTCTCTTCTGGCTGGTTTGTAGCACTATTTGTAGCACTATTTGTTGTAGAACCAGTTTCTTTACCTTAGCAGGCTTTGATGTACCTCAACATCAACTGACCTAAGGGACACCTTTATAAAAAAGTCAAGTTCCCTTCAGATTTCACCAGAGCTAGGCATATCCTTTCTTCTGCTTACACTGTGCCTAATTAGCATGCATAATTATATTAAGTAAGCTAAAAACGTCACCAGCACCCAGTCGAGAGTTTGAGATGGTGTACTCTCACGTCTGTTAATGCAGTACGTTGTGTAAACAAGCATATTCAGAGTTTCTGAAGAATCTGTGCATTTAATTCCACTTTAAATGACTTGTTTGTATAACATATATGGAATGAGTTAAACAGTATAGCTTTCAACCTATGTAAAGTCATAAGGAAGATGTCTGAAACTGTGCTGGCATAAAACTCATCATTGGCATATAGAAAACCTTTCAGTATTTGCATTTTCCTTCTGCAAGGCAAATCATTAGTGGTCATTTATTGGAATGGCTATGAGACTATCCTTAACTGTATGTACAAATTCAGTACGAATTGCAAACCATTTCTGACAGTTCATAGTCTACTGTTGCACTGTTTGACTTCCTTTGATTTTGCATCACACATACTTTAATAAAGGTGCCCTGTTGCTGTGTGTTTGTGAGAATTCTTGCTATGTGCTGTAATGTTCCATATTTTTATGGAAACAGAACATTAGTAAATAATGAAGTGCATACTTTTCTCAAGTCATGCTTTGTGTTGCAACATTGAAATCTTTGTTTTGCATTTTCTTTCTGTGTGAGTTGTGAATGAATGTATGGTTTCTATTGACTCCTTAAGATTCAATTTCAGGAGGACAGGACAATTTACTAGCCCTTGTGGAATTTGCTTTCAAAACCAAAAGGATAATATCTATGAGTGACTTGAAGTTTTGTTGCCAGTTCTGTAACCAGTAATGGCTCTGCCATTATGGTTATGATGTTTCTGCACTGACAAACTTCACTTATAGTGATCAGTTGTGGTTTCAGACTTCTTGAGGCCCTCTTGAGGTCTCAAGAGATCTCTCGTGCAGACCTCTTTAAAGTTCTTGAGATCTGTGAAATAGCATTGAAATGCAATGCACTTAACTAAAAATTTATTTGCTTTTTCTTTTGTGCAAGCCTTAGCTGCACAATTCTATACTATACGACGACAACACGTTCAGGCCCTGTCCAGCACACTCTGGAACGCACGGCACGCTCAGGAGCAGCAGCGGTGGCCTGGAGACACCATGTCCATCACGGCCTCAGTGCCTAGCTCGTACTTCTATACTGTGACAGTGTGTATAAGCAATGCAACATTCTTTCAATTCCTGGGTAAACTTTACACTTTTTGCTAATCTTCATGACATGCGTTCCAGGTGTATGAGCGACGAAGGTGCATTTCTTTTGAAAACTGTTTGTTGGATGTAAAATGTTCTGTGTGTATGTCTTAGTATCCCTTTTTTATCCTTTTTTTGTGGTCAGTGCATGGTTGGGTGCCAAAGGTCTTTATGTTCACACAGATGCTAAGCACAGTTCATGGGAAATCATATATATATATATATATATATATATATATATATATATATATATATTGTACACACACACAAATGTGTGTATGCCCATGCAACTTGTCCACATCGCGAAGAACATTCAGGGTCAATGTGGAATCTCTCGAGCTCTTGTGTTTCATGTGATTAAACATCAAAGGAAATCAGTTTTCTCTGTCTTCTCATTCTTTTTGTACTTATCATTCTTTTGCCACTTGATGTCTGAACAACTCGCCATGCACATTCCTTGACTGAGCCTACATTTCATAAATGTTGCAATAAGCCAGAATTATAAGCTCTGGAATTTAGGAATGTAATAAAAGCGTTCAATGGCACAGCCATAAAATCAGAATAGGGCTGATTAATATCAGATGAGGAATTATGGTAAAATATCGCTTTCATAAAAGTTTAAAACGGAGCACTGTTGTTATCCTTTACGATTTTATTTGCAAGTCGAAGATTGGAACGGGTTCTATGCTGTGGATAAGCTTGGCCCATATGTCGCGAGCTGTGGAGTGCAATTATGTTCGATGCTTTCTCAAATGCAAGCATGATTCCAAGGTACCCAATGCAGTCTAGAAAAGCGCAAGTAAAGCTGAGGGAATACATTCAGAATGCCAAATGACTCAATGGAAAGCGTTCATCCAGCAGCACCTACCAGATGCAAATGATGGAATGAAATGTACTGTACTACGTATTTCAACCACAAAAAAAAAGAACTAACTTGATAAGTTGTAAGTTGCAAGCTGTCGATATACTTGACGGCCAACGGCAACAAGGCACCGCCGTCGGCGCTCCTGACGCCGTGATATTAAAGACCATCTGGTTAAAGCCCGCGTCGCCACCGACACACGAAGGGGAAAACGAAGCAGGACCCCGACGCGGCAAAGCTTCCACGATACTGCGGGCGGGATCTGTGTTTCCCCGCCCGTGACGCGTAGGTTTCCTCGGCAGGTAGGTATCCTAACGACGCGCGGAGGGTAATACATAACCGGTGGTGTTGCAGAAAACTGAGCTTAGCGCACGTCGTTGAACACTCCTCTATCATTGGTGAAAGCGCTCGCGGCGTCGCGTCTCTCGCTCACCTCCCTCGCAGCGGAAAGCGCGAACTGTACGAAACTTGACCAACGAGCTTTTAAAAAAATTGTTAGTTTTACCCGAAGGCGAAGCATTGAAAGAGGTAGCACTCTATATATAGGCGTCTCAGGAGGCTGGCGTGATTAGCACGATTAGCAGGCCGGTAGCGTTGCAGGTGTCGCCGCTCGATGGCGTAGGTGATGAAGGGGAGAACACGCAGACGCCTGCAGACGCTGCTCGGCGCCGTCGGCGCTCTCGTCCCAGTTTGAACTTGGCTGAGCTTGAAGGTCAGATTTACGGAAGCAGGCGTTTTCTGCGTTTGTACCTGGAGTAAGAGCGCTATTGCTCTAAAAAGCTACATCACCGTGACATGTCTACACCACAGTAAGCGGCAGTGCTCGCAGCGCATCAATTACGTGAGAGGCGCGTAAGTGCCAGCTGGGACTGAAGACCAAGAAGTCGCGTGGCGGAGTGCACGTGCAGCGCGCGCATTGCCGAACGTTCGAGACCCCATTTCAGCCACGACACCGCGCTCTGGAAGCGCAGGTGGTACTCGAGACGACTGTGGTTCCTGACGCTATCATCGTGTTTGAAGCATTTCCACAGTGTTGCACTGCACGCCAACTCGGCGGCATCGGCCGCAGAATCGTGAGCGCCATGGAACCCGAGCTTCGGGCGCGTGTCAACCTGCCGGTGGTGCCGATCAAGCCATCGCCTCCTGTGTTAGAGGAGGCGCTGATCAACCGCGAGGGCCTGTACGTGATCATCGCCGCGCCGGGCGTCTCCAACCTGGGATTCGCCTGCGTCCTCACGTACTCCTTGACCAGCTACAGCAGGCCGAAGCGGAACGCCGAGGAGGTGCGCCAGTACATCGCGGCGTCCTCCGGCGGCGCCAAAGCGGACGCTGACCACCATAAGAGCGGCGGTTTTACTAGGCAGCCTTCCGGAGCTGCCGGTTCTGGGATGAGTGACGCACTCTCGGCGACCGTTCTGCTGTACGCTGGGAACGAGATCAGCGAAGCCCTGGAAAGACTGCGCGCAGAAGACCGGAACAGAAGCGACGCCTCTTCACGAAGCGCCAACGACCATTACCCTGTGTTCGCCCTACAGGAGACCTCGGCCGGCCGCAGCGAAGGGAACGCCTCAAAGCTACGGTAGAGACGGCGGCACATCAGCTACAGTGGCCACAGCCAGGACGGTTGGCGCCACGGCAGTCCACTCCATCATGGCCGGCAACGTGAGCCAGGTGTCAATGCTGAGTGATTTCGCCTCAGCTAATTGAGCAAGGCAGGCGAACAGTGGGAGGAGCTCAGGACTAAGTTCCGGATGACGAGCAAGAACCTCGGGATTGTAGGCTCTTGCTCTGAAGTGTATATATTTACGTCTAAATTGAAATGTAGAGAGGTACAGAACTCTCATATTGAATATGACATAGCCCGAGATGTGACTTGAGAGGGCGAAACATTCTCAATGCCACTTCTCGGCATGGACGCGTGCACTTGAATAAACTCAGCGTGTCGTTTGAGTTATTGGTCTTCTCGTTTTTGGCATGCTGCCGTGTCGGGGGTCAACGACTGCGTTGATGCGATACCAGCAGACGACTGTTATAGGAAACGACCGTTCCTCTGGCCTGTCATTTTCTTCGGATCTCATTATTTTCCTATTTTTTAATGTTTTACTTGCCTCATAAAACGTTGTTCGTTGTATTCTGTATTAACGCTTCGAATTCTTTACGCGCGCAATTCGGCATAGCTCTCCTTGGCGCTCGCTTAACAGTGTGGATTTATAGGAGGAACTCTGTGGGATGCATTCGTTGGCCCACTGACATCATTTGGACGCCGGCGCATGTACAGAAAGCTTCTTTTTTTTTCTTTCTTTTTTACCTTTTTTACCCTTCTTCATGATGCCTCCCGACCAGACGGGCTTCCGTCAAAACCTCGACTTCATTAACCTTCGCCGGGCGTACGGCCAGCCAGTCATCACCGAGATTCGCCAGTACATTTCACTGACAAGCAGAGCCTCTGCATTCAAAAATCATCTTAACTTCAACCTGACCTGCAAGTCCCGAGGACTTATTCCACGCTCGCTACGTCTCAACAGGCCTGTACGTTCAAGTTTTGGTTTCAGCGTGGTTGCCAAGGCGGAAAAACTTCTTTTACAAGCCAGGATCTTGGAATGCAGACAGTTCGTGAGGAACCTACAAAATGAAGCTTTCTTTGCGCGCCGTCGCCTTGAGCACCGGGTCCCAGACGAGTTCGCAAGCATTCAACTACACGCAAATTTCAAGGCCAGGCTACAATCCCGTCGTACGCAGGAGACTCACGAAAGAAAACTTGCTAGACTGTCGCCACCCGCTGATGCCTTGCACAGAAACGTTGCCCCGTCCGCCGTGCACAATCTCTCGTCGCACAAGCCCAATTCGGCAGAACTCGCAGTCCTGAGCCTGGGCTTGAACTTCAACCTTGGACCGCAGAAGGATGCAAAAAGGTTGGTCTGTGCGGTAGAAAATGCTATCAGCCAAATTGAGCCTTCAAAGAGGGAGGAGGCACGAACCCGCACCATAGGCATTCTCTCGCGGCTTCGCGCCCACCCCTCCGTCTCCCCGCTTTCAGCGGAAGAAAACAAGGCGATCAAAGACCTTCGCTCAAACCAAAATCTCGTCATCCTCCCGGCTGACAAGGGCAACGTCACGGTGCTACTCAACAGGACTGACTACCGTGACAAGATGCTGTCACTTCTTGCGGACGAGGCAACGTACAGTTGTCTGAAGAAGGATCCCACGCTGAAGATACAGAGGGAGCTACAGAAGCTTCTTACGGATGTGTTCCGGTTTGTAGATCCAAGGCACAAAGGGTTGTACTTCTCCCTTCTGTGCACTAACGGTTCGGCGCCGGCGCTCTACGGTTTGCCAAAAATACATAAACCTAACGTGCCGATGCGACCTATTGTTGATTTTACTCGCTCTCCGCTTCATAAACTGTCGAAATACCTTCATAAGGTTCTTTCCCCTCTCGTTGGTAGAGGCAGCACGCACGTTCGCCATTCTGAAGACTTCATAAACAAGATTCGTCATTTTACTCTCGACGATCAAGAAGCGCTTGTCTCGTTCGACGTCGTGTCGCTTTTTACAAGCGTTCCTATTCGACTCGCCGCGGAAACTTGCACCGCCGCTCTGGACGATGACCCTACCCTACCAGAAAGGACGCCCATCGACGTTCCTGACTTGAAGAGGCTCCTCCTGTTCTGCCTGGAGAACACTTACTTCACTTTTGAAGGCACCTTCTACAGGCAAGTGCACGGGACACCGATGGGCGCATCCATTTCGGTAACCACTGCAAATTTAACTATGGAATGGCTTGAGCGTCGAGCACTCGCCTCTTTCAACTCGCCGCCCAGAGTCTTCCTACGTTACGTAGACGATGTGTTCTGCATAATTCAGCGAGAACAAATTCCTTCATTTTTGTCACATTTGAACAGTATTGAAGCGTCCTTACAATTCACAGTCGAGGAAGAAAAAGATGGCGAGCTTCCTTTTCTGGACGTCCTCGTAAAGCGTGACAGGCGCAGTCTGGCATTCACCGTGTACAGAAAGAGCACACACACAGGCAGGTATCTGCATTTTAATTCAGTGCACCCGATAAACCAGAAGAGATCGGTAGTAGCCTCTCTTGTCGGCAGAACCAAGCGTATCTGCACAACGCCACAAAGCCGTGCTGCCGACCTACAAGAGGTCCACCGTAATCTCTCGGCATGTGGCTACCCGAAGTCGTTTGTGAACTCGGTGGAACGCCATCTGTCTCAGCCCCCAAGGCCTGACTGTGTGCTCCCAAGAAAACGCGCCCCCATACCGTATGTGCCCGGTGTGAGCGAGAGCTTAGCCCGCGTTCTACGCGGCTATGACGTCCAGGTAGCTCACGTACCGTCCCAAAAATTGCGCCACCGGCTGGTAAACGTGAAAGACAAGCTTCCAAAGACTAAGTTTCCTGGCATCGTCTACGGGATTCCATGTGAAGACTGCGACTGCGTATATATCGGCGAGACAGGAAATTTCGAACAGCGGTTGAAGCAGCATATCAACGATGTAAAAAAGAAAAAAGTCGCTTCAAACGCCTTGGCAGAGCATGCAGATGACTTGGACCACAGGATTGATTGGGATAACGCGAAGATATTAGAAAAAGAAAGAAATTTGACGTCAAGACACCACTTGGAATCTCTCCTAATCCAAATGACAGATAACACCCTCAACCGGAATGACGGAACCCTCCCTCCCATCTACACGCGCTGCTTACAACATATTTTAAAACCATATAAACATTGTATCGCACGCCCTTGATTTCATTGTGAACAAGGCTCCCGTCAGGGGAGCCGAAACGTCTTTTCTTGTATTCATTCAGTGGTCGGTGTCCTTCTTTTTTACCCTTCTTCATGATGCCTCCCGACCAGACGGGCTTCCGTCAAAACCTCGACTTCACAGAAAGCTTCTACAGCTTCGCTGATTGGCTGAAAATTCCGCCATTGGAGGCATGACAATATGGCGGAATTCGACACTCCCGAATAGCACCCCTACTTCAATGGTCTTGGCAATGCCTGAGGAAATTCGCCAGATCTCGTCATCGTTACCGGAATGGGATATTCGACGATCTCCCGGCTCCCCCTGAGTAGACAGGCAGACTCTTGCCTCTTCAACCCCTAAAGAGATTAGGCGAGAGAGGTGCTGAGGAGGTAGATGTATACGCCCCAAAAAAAAAGAAAAATTCGCTCGTAACTAAATCTTACAGCGGCTCCCAATAGGCCTATATTCCGTTCCATACATATATAGCAGTCAACACTATGGATGCTAGAGAGACTCCTTGTGGCTTCGTTTGCACTTCCATATAGTTCGGTGTGATTGATTTCGGTGTGATGATGATGTGAAACTAATTGCGTAGCTTCCGCAATCAGTTTTCTCTCTCTTGTTCTTTTTGTACTTATCATTCTTTTGCCACTTGATGTCTGGACAACTCGCCATGCACATTCCTAGACTGAGCCTACATTTCACAAATGTTGCAATAAGCCAGAATTATAAGCTCTGGAATTTAGGAATGTAATAGAAGCATTCAATGGCACAGCCATAAAATAAGAATAGGACTGATTAATATCAGATGCGGAATTATCGTAAAATATCGCCTACATGAAAGTTTAAAACGGAGCACTCTCGTTATCCTTTACGATTGCATTTACAAGTCGAAGATTGGAACGGGTTCTATGCTGTGGATAAGCTTGGCCCATATCTCGCGAGCTGTGGAGTGCAATTATGTTCAATGCTTTCTAAAGTGCAAGCATGATTCGAACATACCCAATGTAGTCTAGAAAAGCGCAAGTAAAGCTGAGAGAGTACATTCAGAATGCCAAAGGACTCAATGGAAAGCGTGCATCCAGCAGCACCTGCAGATGCAAATGGCGGAATGAAATGTACTGCACTACGTATTTCAACCACGAAAAAAAAAAACTAGATAAGTTACAGGTTGCAAGCTGTCGATATACTTGACCGTCAACTGCAACGAGGCACCGCCGTCGGCGCTCCTGACGCCGTGATTTTAAAGACCATCTGGTTAAAGCCCGCGTCGCCACCGACACACGAAGGGGAAAACGAGGCAGGACCCCGACGCGGCAAAGCTTCCACGATACTGCGGGCGGAATCTGTGTTTCTATGCCCGTGATGCGTAAGGTTCCTCGACAGGTAGGTATCCTAACGACTCGCGGAGGGCAATACATATCCGGTGGTGTTGCAGGGAACTGAGCTTCGCGCACGTCATCGAACACTCCTCTCTCATTGGTGAAAGCGCTCGCGGCGTCGCGTCTCTCTCGCTCACCTCCCTCTCTGCGGAAAGCACCAACTGTACGAAACTGACCAACAAGCTTGTCAATTTTACCTGAAAGCGAAGCATTGAAAGAGAGAGCACTCTAGGCGTCTCAGGAGGCTGGCGTGACTAGCACGATTAGCAGGCCAGTAGCGTTGCAGGTCTATACCACAGCGCTCGCAACGCAATAATCTACGCAAGTGCCAGCTGGGACTGAAGACGAAGAAGTGGCGTGGCGGAGTGCACGTGCAGCGCGCGTTGCCGAACGTTCGAGATCCCATTTCAGCCACGACAGTACAGGGACCAACTGTTAACCTACAACGAAATCACCAAGCACTATTACTTAGGGCGCAGGGCATTCCCGTTGCCACATCCTAAATTAAATAGGCCGCATGCGGTTACATTAAGGCTTCTGCAGACACGGACGTACCCTAACCCTGTCATCATGAATAAAATTAATCCGGACTGCGGGGTTTCAGTCTATTGTAGTAAGTGTGGGGGTTTGCTCGATTTACAACACATGCTGTGGCGCTGCTTGGCGTTGGCCGGTGATGGTTCTCGAGGTGAACAGTGGTGGCAGCGAATGCTGCACAGTGAAGTGCTGGCGGACCAGCTCAGGGCTGTCCAGAGGGCCCGTGTGATAGCAGAGGGGCTCGGCCTCTCTGTACCGACGTGGGAGTGGCCCGCATCAGTCCCAGACTGATCCCTCAGGACCTAAATAAAGTTCTTCATACCATACCATACCGCGCTCTGGAAGCACAGGTTGTACTCGAGACGACTGTGGTTCCTGACGCTACCATCGTGTTTGAAGCATTTCCACCGTGTTGCACTGCACGCCAACCCGGCGGGATCAGCCGCAGAATCGTGAGCGCCATGGAACCCGAGCTTCGGGCGCATGTCAACCTGCCGGTGGTGCCGATCGACCCATCGCCTCCTGTGTTAGAGGAGGCGCCGATCAACCGCGAGGGCCTGTACGTGATCATCGCCGCGCCGGGCGTCTCCAACCTGGGATTCGCCTGCGTCCTCACGTACTCCTTCACCAGCTACGGCAGGCTGAAGCGGAACGCCGAGGAGGTGCGCCAATACATCGCGGCGGCCCCCGGGGGCGCCAAAGCGGACGCTGACCAGCATAAGAGCGGCGGTTTTACTTGGCAACCTTCCGAAGCTGGCGGTTCTGGGATGAGTGACGCACTCTCGGCGACCGTTCTGCTGTACGCTGGGAACGAGATCGGCGAAGACCTGGAAAGACTGCGCGCAGAAGACCGGAGCAGAGGCGGCGCCTCTTTACGAAGCACCAACGACCATTCCCCTGTGTTCGCCCGGCAAGAGACCTCGGCCGGCCGCAGCGAAGGGAACGCTTCAAAACTGCGGTAGAGACAGCGCCACATCAGCTACAGTGGCCACAGCCAGGACGGTTGGCGCTGCGGCAGTCTACTCCATCGCGGCCGGCAACGCGAGCCAGGTGTCAATGCTGAGCGATTTCGCCGAAGCTGATTGAGCAAGGCAGGCCAACAGTGGAAGGAGCTCAGGACTAAGTTCCGGATGACGAGCAAGAACCTCGGGATTGTAGGCTCTTGCTCTGAAGTGTATATGTTTACGTCTAAATTGAAATGTAGAAAGGTACAGAACTCTCATATTGAATATGACATAGTCCGAGATGTGACTTGAGAGGGCGAAACATTCTCAATGCCACTTCTCGGCATGGACGTGTGCACTTGAATAAACTCAGCGTGTCGTTTGAGTTATTGGTCTTCTCATTTTTTGCATGCTGCCGTGTCGGGGGTCAACGACTGCGTTGATGCGATACCAGCAGACGACTGTTATAGGAAACGACCGTTCCTCTGGCCTGTCATTTTCTTCGGATCTCATTATTTTCCTATTTTTTATTCTTTTACTTGCCCATATAACGTTGTTCGTTGTATTTTGTATTAACGCTTCGAATTCTTTACGCGCGCAATTCGCCATAGCTCTCCTTGGCGCTTGCTTAACAATGTGGACTTATGGAAGGAACTCTGTGGGATGCATTCGTTGGCACACTGACATCATTTGGACGCCGGCGCATGTACAGAAAGCTTCTACAGCTTCGCTGATTGGCTGAATGGAAAATGGAATGGAAAAACTTTAATTCTCTATATCTCAGAGAGATTGGCGGTGGGCCGGTGTCTTCATGTTTTGAGTCCTGGCCGCTTCACAAGGTCGGCGCCCCTATTCCAGGGCACCGCTGAGTCTTGCTGCCTCGCAGGCGTGCTGCACAATTGCCCGTTGGGCTGCGAGCTCGCTGCTGGTGAGCAGACCCTCCCATTGTTCCGCACATGGGTTATTTACTTTATGGAATGCGAAATTACGCTTGCATTCCCACGTGATGTGATATAACGTGGGGGTTGTTCCGCACCACGGACATGTATCCCTGTACTGGGTAGGGAACATTTTGTGTAATGTGTGCAGGTTGAAGAACGTACCTGCTTGCAGTCTTCGCCAGCTTACTGCCTCATGTGTGAGCGATGTGTGGGGTGGGGGGTATTTAAGTCTCCTTCCTCTGTAATGGTTAAGTATTTCTGCATACGTCGGCTCCACCGTTAAGGGGGCCTCTAGGGTTTCCGACTGCCCTGCTCGGTGCGTGAGTTCGCGAACTAGGCGGTCCACCCTTGAGTTGCCCTCTATACCGGTGTGTGCCGGTATCCAGAAGATCCTATGTTTTATCTTTTTGTTAGGAGGCTCTGTTTTGAGGAGGATTCTCAGTGCTTCCTTACTAACTCTGCCTTGTGTGTAGTTCCTGCATGTTGCTTTGGAGTCCGTTAGAATTATCAGAGATTTCTTCCTGCGGTAACCTTCAGCCGCCGCTAGAGCTACGGCGACTTCCTCCCCCTCCGTTACAGTGCAGTTTCTCAGGGTCGCGCAGCTAATTGGTTCTCCCGTGTGGTTTACCGCTGCTGCCGCAACTCTAAACATTCTAGTGTTGCGGTCCCATGGGTATACGGCCGCGTCTGTGTATACGGTGTTTTCTAGTGCGGCTAGGTTTCGTTCCACGAAATCTGCTCGTGCCTGCCTTCTGGCGGCGTGGAGATTCGGGTCCATGTTTCTCGGTAGGGGGCTAACCTGCAGTGTCTGGCGAACGCTGTCTGGGATGCTAGCAGCCCGATCCTCTATTCCGTCTGTGTTATGCCCTATTCTTTTTAGGAGCTTGCGGCCGGTGGCAGTCTGCTGGAGCCTGGCGATCTGTGCAACGAGCTGCGCTTCCGCGAGTTCTTCGAAGGTGTTGCTCAGGCCCATCTGTAACAGTTTATCGTTGGGCGTGTTTCTAGGCAGATGTAGCGCCGTCTTATACGCTTTCCTTAGTAGCGTTTCCGTCTGTTCTTTTTCGTGCTTGGTCATGTTGTGGTACGGGAGCGAGTACGTGACTCTGCTGACCACTAGGCTTCTGACCAGCTTGATTGTGTCTTCTTCTCTCATTCCGCTTCTTCTTTGAGACACCCTCGTTATCATTCGGCTTACTTGTTCTGTCGATTTTTGTAGTAGGCTGATTGTGTGGCTGCATTTCTTGCTTCCTTGAATCCACATGCCTAGGACGCGTATCATGCTCCTTTCAGGTATGTTTTGTCCCTCTAGCTTTACTATTAGTTCTTCCTTGGTGGGGTTTCTTCCCACTCTCAGGATTTCTGATTTTTCGGTAGAGCACGCCAGGCCCCTTTCTCTAACGTATTCTGCCACGCACTCGGCCGCTTCCTGCAATTTTTCTTGCTTGTGTCCCAGGGAGCCTCGATTGACCCAGACCGTGATGTCGTCAGCATATATTGCATGCTGGATGCCATCAATCTTGCTGAGTCTTCGAGCCAGTCCGATCATTGCGATGTTGAAGAGTATTGGTGAGATCACGGAGCCCTGCGGCGTGCCTTTGCGTGGGGTGGTAAAGATGTCGCTTCGCAGGTCCCCCAATCCCACCGTTGCCGTGCGTTTGGTCAGAAAGGCCCTCACGTAGTCGTGGATTCTCTTGCCGCAGTTGGCGTTGTTCAGTCCTTCCATGATGGCTTCGTGGCTAACGTTGTCGAAGGCCCCTTTGATATCTAGGGCCATGATAACGTTTTCGCCTGCTCTGGGTGAGGTGTTTATGATTTCTTCTTTTATCTGTAACAGGACGTCCTGTGTTGACAGGTGCGCCCGGAAGCCAAACATGCTGTGCGGGTATAGCTCCTTGTCCTCCAGGTGGTGTTGGATTCTTCTGGTGACTATCCTTTCGTAGAGTTTACCGAGGCACGAGGTGAGGGAGATGGGCCTCAGGTTTTCAATCTGAAGCTTTTTGCCGGGTTTAGGTATCATCACCACGACAGCGTGCTTCCATTCCTTCGGTATCGTGCCCTCTGCCCACAGTGTGTTGAGGTATGCTGTGAGCTGATCTATCGCCTCGTCGCTGAGGTTGCGTATTAGGGAGTTTCTGATCTTGTCGGCGCCCACGGCTGTGTTTTTGGTTGTCGCTCTAATTGCCGCGTAAACTTCCTCTCTTGTAATCGGTCTGTCCATGTGGGGGTTCTCTGTCCCCGGATACTCCCCGTCGTAGCCTTTGGGATTGTCTTTGCCGGAACATTTTACACGCACTGCCTCCAGTAGTTCCTCGTCGGAGCCTTCGTGCTGGTGGACAAGTTTCTGGATTGCTTTGCCGCTTTCTGTTTTCGTTTTGGTTGGGTTCATGAGGGCTTTTAGTATGCGCCACGTCTTGGCTGTGCTGAGCGTGCCGTGCAGTGAGCTGCAGAACTGCTGCCACCCTTGCCTGGCCAGCTGTGTTGCGTACTCTTCTGCCTTCTTTGTGATCTCTGCTATCTTCTTCTTGAGTTTCCTGTTTAGCTTTTGTCTTTTCCAGCGTTTTGTGAGCCCGCGTCTTGCCTCCCATAGCCCGAGTAGCCGCCGGTCCACCTCCGGTGTTTGTTCTGTTCTATCTATTTCCTGCGTGTAGAGTTCTTGTATCTGTTTTAGCTGTTGGCTCCATTCCTCTATAGAGGTGATTTCCCTTTTTAGTTGTTCGCTGTGCTTACGGAAGGCGTCCCAATCTGTGATATGGGCTGTGCCGATTTTTCTTTTTACATTCTCCGCTTCGATTGTGGTTTTCAGTACATAATGATCGCTGCCTAGGTTCTCCAGCAGGTTCTCCCACTCGGCCTGCTTTGCTCCTTTAACAAATGTTAGATCTGGGCAGGTGTCTGGGCTAACGCTATTACCCTGGCGCGTTGGCTGATTTTCGTCCGTTAAGAGGTCGCAGCCTGTGTTTTCTGCCGCAGTGCATATTTGCTGCCCCTTCTTTTCGAATTTCTGGTATCCCCAGCTCGGGCTTTTAGCATTGAAATCCCCTGCAATTATTAGGGTGTTCGACTTGGCTAGCACGTTTGCTTCTGCAAAGAGTTTGCCGAAGTCGCCGTCTTTCTGCCTGGGGGGACTGTATAGATTGACTATAAATGTGCTTTTAGCTTTGTGCTTCTTTTTGGGTATTATCTCGGTTATTATGTGTTCGATTTTCGTGTTCTCAATTCCTTTGCTGAAAATTCCGCCATTGGAGGCATGACAATATGGCGGAATTCGACACTCCCGAATAGCACCCCTTCTTCAATGGTCTTGGGAATGCCGGAGGAAATTCGCCAGATCTCGACATCGTTACCGGAATGGTATATTCGACGATCTCCCGGCTCCCCCTGAGTAGACGGGCAGACTCTTGCCTCTTCAACCCCTAAAGAGATTAGGCGAGGGAGGTGCTGAGGAGTTAGATGTATACGCCCCAAAAAAAAGAAAAATTCGCTCGTAACTAAATCTTACAGCGGCTCCCAATAGGCCTATATTCCGTTCCATACATATATAGCAGTCAACACTATGGATGCTAGAGAGACTCCTTGTGGCTTCGTTTGCACTTCCATATAGTTCGGTGTGATTGATTTCGGTGTGATGATGATGTCAAACTGATTGCGTAGCTTCCGCAATCAGTTCTCTCTCTCTTGTTCTTTTTGTACTTATCATTCTTTTGCCACTTGATGTCTGGACAACTCGCCATGCACATTCCTAGACTGAGCCTACATTTCACAAATGTTGCAATAAGCCAGAATTATAAGCTCTGGAATTTAGGAATGTAATAAAAGCATTCAATGGCACAGCCATAAAATAAGAATAGGACTGATTAATATCAGATGCGGAATTATCGTAAAATATCGCCTACATGAAAGTTTAAAACGGAGCACTCTCGTTATCCTTTACGATTGCATTTACAAGTCGAAGATTGGAACGGGTCCTATGCTGTGGATAAGCTTGGCCCATATCTCGCGAGCTGTGGAGTGCAATTATGTTCAATGCTTTCTAAAGTGCAAGCATGATTCGAAGATACCCAATGCAGTCTAGAAAAGCGCAAGTAAAGCTGAGAGAGTACATTCAGAATGCCAAAGGACTCAATGGAAAGCGTGCATCCAGCAGCACCTGCAGATGCAAATGGCGGAATGAAATGTACTGCACTACGTATTTCAACCACGAAAAAAAAAAACTAGATAAGTTACAGGTTGCAAGCTGTCGATATACTTGACCGTCAACTGCAACGAGGCACCGCCGTCGGCGCTCCTGACGCCGTGATTTTAAAGACCATCTGGTTAAAGCCCGCGTCGCCACCGACACACGAAGGGGAAAACGAGGCAGGACCCCGACGCGGCAAAGCTTCCGCGATACTGTGGGCGGAATCTGTGTTTCTCCGCCCGTGATGCGTAGGGTTCCTCGACAGGTAGGTATACTAACGACTCGCGGAGGGCAATACGTATCCGGTGGTGTTGCAGGGAACTGAGCTTCGCGCACGTCGTTGAACACTGCTCTCTCATTGGTGAAAGCGCTCGCGGCGTCGCGTCTCTCTCGCTCACCTCCCGCGCTGCGGAAAGCACCAACTGCACGAAACTGACCAACAAGCGTGTCAGTTTTACCTGAAGGCGATGCATTGAAAGAGAGAGCACTCTAGGCGTCCCAGGAGGCTGGCGTGATTAGCACGATTAGCAGGCCAGTATAGTTGCAGGTGTCGCCACTCGGTGGCGCATTGGGTGGGATTAACGTAAGATTAACGGCGAACACGCAGGCGCTGCTCGGCACCGTCGGCGCTCGTCCCAGTTTGAACTTGGCTGAGCTTGAAGGTCAGATTTACGGAACCAGGCGTTTTCTGCGTTTGTACCTAGAGTAATAGAGATATCGCTCTAAAAGGCTACGCCACTTTAACAGGTCTACACCACAGTAAGCGGCTGTGCTCGCAACGCAATAATCTACGTAAGAGGCGCGTAAATGCCAGCTGGGACTGAAGACGAAGAAGTCGCGTGGCGGAGTGCATGAGCAGCACGCGCACTGCCGAACATTCGAGACCCCATTTCAGCCACGACACCGCGCTCTGGAAGCACAGGTGGTACTCGAGACGACTGTGGTTCCTGACGCTACCATCGTGTTCAAAGCATTTCCACCGTGTTGCACTGCGCGCCAACTCGGCGGCATCGGCCGCAGAATCGTGAGCGCCATGGAACCCGAGCTTCGGGCGCGTGTCAACCTGCCGGTGGTGCCGATCGAGCCATCGCCTCCTGTGTTAGAGGAGGCGCTGATCAACCGCGAGGGCCTGTACGTGATCATCGCCGCGCCGGGCGTCTCCAACCTGGGATTTGCCTGCGTCCTCACGTACTCCTTCACCAGCTACGGCAGGCTGAAGCGGAACGCCGAGGAGGTGCGCCATTACATCGCGGCGGCCTCCGGCGGCGCCAAAGCGGACGCTGACCAGCAGAAGAGCGGCGGTTTTACTAGGCAGCCTTCCCAAGCTGGCGGTTCTGGGATGAGTGACGCACTCTCGGCGACCGTTCTGCTGTATGCTGGGAACGAGATCAGCGAAGACCTGGAAATACTGCGCGCAGAAGACCGGAACAGAAGCGCCGCCTCTTCACGAAGCGCCAACGACCATTTCCTTGTGTTCGCCCGGCAGGAGACCTCAGCCGGCCGCAGCGATGCGAACGCTTCAAAACTGCGGTAGAGACGGCGACACATCAGCCACAGTGGCCACAGCCAGGACGGTTGGCGCTGCGGCAGTCCACTCCATCATGGCCGGCAACGTGAGCCAGGTGTCAATGCTGGGCGATTTCGCCGAAGCTAATTGAGCAAGGCAGGCGAACAGTGGAAGTAGCTCAGGACTAAGTTCCGGATGACGAGCAAGAACCTCGGGATTGTAGGCTCTTGCTCTGAAGTGTATATGTTTACGTCTAAATTGAAATGTAGAGAGGTACAGAACTCTCATATTGAATATGACATAGTCCGAGATGTGACTTGAGAGGGCGAAACATTCTCAATGCCTCTTCTCGGCATGGACGTGTGCAATTGAATAAACTCAGCGTGACGTTTGAGTTATTGGTCTTATCATTTTTGGCGTGCTGCCGTGTCGGGGGTCAACGACTGCGTTGATGCGATACCAGCAGACAACTGTTATAGGAAACGACCGTTCCTCTGGCCTGTCATTTTGTTCGCGTCTCATTATTTTCCCATTTTTATGCGAAGCATATTACGAGAGCTCAACCCAGCTCCTCAGGCGCGGCGGTGTCGCCTTCAATACCACGTGACACCGTGACGTCACGACAGCGGAGAAACGGCGCTCCAACTCGCGCCGTCGCTCGCGGCGTCGCCCCCCGCATCGGACGGCGTCGAGCAACGCAGCGTTCGGCGCGACAACGAAATGTGCGCCTGAGCAAGCGCCGCACGCCTGAGCCGACGCCGACGACACCGGCTTTTCTGCGACACGAGCTCCTTAACGCTGTCGCGTTAAAATAAAGGCTTGTATGCTTCGCATCCTGGGCTTAACCTTAGCTAAGCCACAGCCATTTTTTATTGTTTTACTTGCCCATAAAACGTTGTTCGTTGTATTTTGTATTAACGCTTCGAATTCTTTACGCGCGCAATTCGCCATAGCTCTCCTTGGCGCTTGCTTAACAGTGTGGACTTACAGAAGGAACTCTGTGGGATGCATTCGTTGGCACACTGACATCATTTGGACGCCGGCGCTTGTACAGAAAGCTGCTACAGCTTCGCTGATTGGCTGAAAATTCCGCCATTGGAGGCATGACAATATGGCGGAATTCGACACTCCCGAATAGCACCCCTACTTCAATGGTCTTGGGAATGCCTGAGGAAATTCGCCAGATCTCGTCATCGTTACCGGAATGGGATATTCGACGATCTCCCGGCTCCCCCTGAGTAGACAGGCAGACTCTTGCCTCTTCAACCCCTAAAGAGATTAGGCGAGAGAGGTGCTGAGGAGGTAGATGTATACGCCCCCAAAAAAAAGAAAAATTCGCTCGTAACTAAATCTTACAGCGGCTCCCAATAGGCCTATATTCCGTTCCATACATATATAGCAGTCAACACTATGGATGCTAGAGAGACTCCTTGTGGCTTCGTTTGCACTTCCATATAGTTCGGCGTGATTGATTTCGGTGTGATGATGATGTGAAACTGATTGCGTAGCTTCCGCAATCAGTTCTCTCTCTCTTGTTCTTTTTGTACTTATCATTCTTTTGCCACTTGATGTCTGGACAACTCGCCATGCACATTCCTAGACTGAGCCTACATTTCACAAATGTTGCAATAAGCCAGAATTATAAGCTCTGGAATTTAGGAATGTAATAGAAGCATTCAATGGCACAGCCATAAAATAAGAATAGGACTGATTAATATCAGATGCGGAATTATCGTAAAATATCGCCTACATGAAAGTTTAAAACGGAGCACTCTCGTTATCCTTTACGATTGCATTTACAAGTCGAAGATTATAACGGGTTCTATGCTGTGGATAAGCTTGGCCCATATCTCGCGAGCTGTGGAGTGCAATTATGTTCAATGCTTTCTAAAGTGCAAGCATGATTCGAAGATTACATTCGAGTACATTCAGAATGCCAAAGGACTCAATGGAAAGCGTGCATCCAGCAGCACCTGCCAGATGCAAATGGCGGAATGAAATGTACTGCACTACGTATTTCAACCACGAAAAAAAAAAAACTAGATAAGTTGCAAGCTGTCGATATACTTGACGGTCAACTGCAACGAGACACCGCCGTCGGCGCTCCTGACGCCGTAATTTAAAGCCCGCGTCGCCACCGACACACGAAGGGGAAAACGAGGCAGGACCCCGACGCGGCAAAGCTTCCACGGTACAGCGGGCGGAATCTGTGTTTCTCCGCCCGTGACGCGTATAGGGTTCCTCGACAGGTAGGTATCCTAATGACTCGCGGAGGGCAATACGTATCCGGTGGTGTTGCAGGGAACTGAGCTTCGCGCACGTCACTGAACACTCCTCTCTCATTGGTGAAAGCGCTCGCGGCGTCGCGTCTCTCTCGCTCACCTCCCTCTCTGCGGAAAGCACCAACTGTACGAAACTGACCAACAAGCTTGTCAATTTTACCTGAAAGCGAAGCATTGAAAGAGAGCACTCTAGGCGTCTCAGGAGGCTGGCGCGACTAGCACGATTAGCAGGCCAGTAGCGTTGCAGGTCCATACCACAGCGCTCGCAACGCAATAATCTACGTAAGAGGCGCGTAAGTGCCAGCTGGGACTGAAGACGAAGAAGTCGCGTGGCGGAGTGCACGTGCAGCGCGCGCATTGCCGAACGTTCGAGACCCCATTTCAGCCACGACAGATATAGCCACGTTAGACCATATGCTCTGGCGGTGTGCTCGGTCACGCTCTATCATCGCTAACAGCTCGGCCAGATGGGAGGCGGTTCTCCGCAGCCCTCTTCTGGCTGACCAACTCTGGGCTGTCCAGCAGGCCCACGATGCGGCCGAGAGGCTCGGCCTTCCGGTTCCCACGTGGGAGCGGCCCGCTTCGTGAAGACTCACGATCTGCAGGACTTTAATTAATAAAGTTTTACCATACCATACCATACCGCGCTCTGGAAGCACAGGTTGTACTCGAGACGACTGTGGTTCCTGACGCTACCATCGTGTTTGAAGCATTTCCACCGTGTTGCACTGCACGCCAACTCGGCGGCATCGGCCGCAGAATCGTGAGCGCCATGGAACCCGAGCTTCGGGCGCATGTCAACCTGCCGGTGGTGCCGATCTACCCATCGCCTCCTGTGTTAGAGGAGGCGCCGATCAACCGCGAGGGCCTGTACGTGATCATCGCCGCGGCGGGCGTCTCCAACCTGGGATTCGCCTGCGCCCTCACGTACTCCTTCACCAGCTACAGCAGGCTGAAGCGGAACGCCGAGGAGGTGCGCCAATACATCGCGGCGGCCCCCGGCGGCGCCAAAGCGGACGCTGACCAGCATAAGAGCGGCGGTTTTACTAGGCAGCCTTCCGAAGCTGGCGGTTCTGGGATGAGTGACGCACTCTCGGCGACCGTTCTGCTGTACGCTGGGAACGAGATCAGCGAAGACCTGGAAAGACTGCGCGCAGAAGACCGGAACAGAAGCGACGCCTCTTCACGAAGCGCCAACGACCATTTCCCTGTGTTCGCCCGGCAGGAGACCTCGGCCGGCCGCAGCGATGCGAACGCTTCAAAACTGCGGTAGAGACGGCGACACATCAGCCACAGTGGCCACAGCCAGGACGGTTGGCGCTGCGGCAGTCTACTCCATCATGGCCGGCAACGTGAGCCAGGTGTCAATGCTGGGCAATTTCGCCGAAGCTGATTGAGCAAGGCAGGCGAACAGTGGGAGGAGCTCAGGACTAAGTTCCGGATGACGAGCAAGAACCTCGGGATTGTAGGCTCTTGCTTAGAAGTGTATATATTTGCGTCTAAATTGAAATGTAGAGAGGTACAGAACTCTCATATTGAATATGACATAGTCCGAGATGTGACTTGAGAGGGCGAAACATTCTCAATGCCACTTCTCGGCATGGACGCGTGCACTTGAATAAACTCAGCGTGTCGTTTGAGTTATTGGTCTTCTCATTTTTGGCATGCTGCCGTGTCGGGGGTCAACGACTGTGTTGATGCGATACCGGCGGACAACTGTTATAGGAAACGACCGTTCCTCTGGCCTGTCATTTTGTTCGCGTCTCATTATTTTCCCATTTTTATGCGAAGCATATTACGAGAGCTCAACCCAGCTCCTCAGGCGCGGCGGTGTCGCCTTCAATACCACGTGACACCGTGACGTCACGACAGCGGAGAAACGGCGCTCCAACTCGCGCCGTCGCTCGCGGCGTCGCCCCCCGCATCGGACGCGGTGAGCGTCGAGCAACGCAGCGTTCGGCGCGACACCGAAATGTGCGCCTGAGCAAGCGCCGCACGCCTGAGCCGACGCCGACGACACCGGCTTTTCTGCGACACGAGCTCCTTAACGCTGTCGCGTTAAAATAAAGGCTTGTATGCTTCGCATCCTGGGCTTAACCTTAGCTAAGCCACAGCCATTTTTTATTGTTTTACTTGCCCATAAAACGTTGTTCGTTGTATTTTGTATTAACGCTTCGAATTCTTTACGCGCGCAATTCGCCATAGCTCTCCTTGGCGCTTGCTTAACAGTGTGGACTTACAGAAGGAACTCTGTGGGATGCATTCGTTGGCACACTGACATCATTTGGACGCCGGCGCTTGTACAGAAAGCTGCTACAGCTTCGCTGATTGGCTGAAAATTCCGCCATTGGAGGCATGACAATATGGCGGAATTCGACACTCCCGAATAGCACCCCTTCTTCAATGGTCTTGGGAATGCCGGAGGAAATTCGCCAGATCTCGACATCGTTACCGGAATGGGATATTCGACGATCTCCCGGCTCCCCCTGAGCAGACGGGCAGACTCTTGCCCCTTCAACCCCTAAAGATATTAGGCGAGAGAGGTGCTGAGGAGTTAGATGTACACGCCCAAGAAAAGAAAGAAATCCGCTCGTAACGAAATCTTACAGCGGCTCAGAATAGGCCTATATTCCGTTCCATACATAGCAGTCAACACTATTAGTGCTAGAGAGTCTTCTTGTGGCTTCGTTTACACTTCGATATAGTACGGTGTTTTTCGACCGCAATTGTGCGCAACTCGTTTTTATATAGGCTCAGTATTGAATGAAACAAATTCTAATCCTTAGAAGCAAACACACTGTAGTGGTATACGGCTGCTAATGCGTTGTTTTAGATCATTCTTATTCTTGTTGTTCTTGCAACCCGTCGCGAGGAGCCTCACGTGCATGCTCGCGCGAGCGAACGCTGTTGGCGTGAGTGATGACGCGCGGAGTGATTTTTCTTGAATAAAATTCTTGCGTAGCTTCCGCAGCGTTGACTGGTATATGTACAAAACGTAGTAGTATAATGCCGAACAACTTTCCCTGTGATTAGCTTTTGTGGTGACCAGTTGCATGATCGAGTGCATTGACTAATTATGTCTGAGCACGTAACTTTTATTTGGCAGTAGCTGCATGTGACTATACCGATCAGCGATCGTTGCATTTTCCCATGCAAGCGCACTCTATAACGCTCAATGCTCTCACCCGCTGGTTCTCGTTAAACACATGCATTCGTTTCTTTAGTCGATGCCACCGCACGAAGGAAACTCGAGCGTTTGTGCAAGCATTGTGTGCAGATGCTGCAAATGTTTGTACCATTCGCATTGATGTCGAGCGTCGTAAGTGCGGCGACGCGTGCTCAAGACAATGCGTGGAACAGAGTAGGGGCGGGTGTTTAATTACTGCGGCTGCCAAACGGTGGCGTGCTTCATTTGATTAATAGCTTTTCTCGTGATGTATGGTCGCTACTAGAGTGGGGCTGACTGTGTGCCCGTACCGGCAAAGCTCGCCGAGCCGGCAAGAGAAGAAGCAAAAGCAAGACGGAAATGGAAGGACGTGGTATAGGGAAATTGGGATCGCGATAGTACGCGGCTGTTGACATCCTTCCGCGTCTTACCGAGCTCCGTCTCACATCTCTGCATGCTTTCTACCACGCGTGTCGCTTGCACATGGAAAGCATACATTACCTCGCATGTTTGAGACGCCTATAGCAAGCATATAGCAGTATAGCCGTAGGCTTAAACAGTTGTGTAATATGTTATTCCATATAATTTCAATTAAGCCTATAGCGATATCCGCGACAGGTGTAAGCATGAACAGCTTATGACATCATAAGTCTACCACTGCTTTCAGTTAGCGACCACGCACGAATCGTTGGTCAAACTATTTGTACGCGATACTTGCTCTTGCAGAAACCATCGTTGATTACTGTCAATGTAATCGAATAGCCGTACGCTTCGAGACAACTATCCGCTTTATTAAAGGAATGATACGCTTGAAGGCGAAATTTGTTATATTGAGAATATTTGGATGGCGTCGTTGTTTTATTTGGCAATTCCGCTCGGAATAAAATTAGCTAGCACATCTCTGTTGGTAGTACACACACACACACACACACACACACACACACACACACACACACACATATATATATATATATACATATATATATATATATATATATATATATATATATATATATATATATATATATATATATATATATATATAGGTGGATAGCAAGTTCGTCTCAAGCCCTGAAATACAAACAACGCTTTGGCATCGTGCATCCTCGTCAACCTCTCATGACAAGGTCAAGAGGGGAAGAGAAAATTTTCTGGTACGTTTGAACAGAGTACAGTGTAATAGTGTTCAAGCTGCCCAAACCAGTGCTCACCAAACAGCATTTACTGTTCTGCTTGTTTCTTCTGCTTTGTTTATATTGGGTGTGTTGTATTGCATGCAGGATACATTGTATAGCCATTTGTATGCACCTGAACTGATACATACCACTCGGTTATACGTTTGCCTATGATGAATGATAATATGTTTTTTTTTTTAATTCAAACTCGGTTATGCAAGAGCACGTGCCTTTTGTATCGGCGGTGACAATGCGACCACCAGCCACGGACCACGGAAACGGCGAATGACCCTGAGAAAGATATTAACTCTAAAACACCTGCCATTGATCTGACATTGTACGGCAAATAAATTGAACGGCCCTGTATGCTCAGTGCGGTTTCATTTCAGCTCAGAGTGCTCAGTATTTTCTACGAATGACCAGTTTGGTGAAGGCGCTGCCACGTTTGACGGCGGAATGTTCCATGTGCTGGGTTCCATTAGGGATATAGCGAATGAAACGTTTCTGCTTTCTCGTAATGTCCGCAGCCAATGACTGCCTTGTTCATCTCCTTCACGTTCGACAGTCAGTTCTTTTCATAGAAGAAAAAAAAAACTCGGTGGTGATTTAGCGATAAATGCTAGAGAAGTGCGTGAGCATTATGTCGCACCTCTTAGAGGTCCCGGATCGATTATTTAAACCGCGTTCACCACACTGCAATGTGTTGTTCAGAGCGAAGTGTAACTGATCTTGGTCAGGAGCTGATCGCCGTCAGTTGCAATATATACGCCACGTGACCTTCCCATACTTCACACTGATACACTTTTTACCGCTTTGACATTCCTTATGCCAACGCATTAAAAAAATTAAAACGCGATGCAAATGCTTCTGCGCTGAGTTTATAATTACTCCGCAGTTATGAGTGAAAACTATAACATGATCAAAGCATCGTCCTATTGCCTTGACTTTCGTCCAGTTCAGTCTTCCGGGCGGCATAACAAGGATATGTAACTCGGACACATTTATCGGCACTCTGCCAAAATTCGGGATTGAGAGGATACAGTCCTGCTTGGTCTGCAGTGGCTAAGCACTTCGGTAGGTATAGGCACAGTTTTTTCGAAGAATAATCGATAATTTACGGAACGATTGATGATTTCGTAACACTACAATCGGTTGCGCTTTGTTCTTAGCTTGACCCAGCACGGGCGTCGGGGGTGGCTCGCTAGTTGCAGTTCATGCCTTACTGGGGCGCTATTCTGGACATTCCGCCATTTTCTTCGGTGCGTGACGTGGGCGCGACGCAAACAAAATGGCGCTGGTGGCCCAGTTTTGCTTACGTAACGTGACGCCAACTTGACGTTTTGCCTAAGAAACTGGAATGAAGACACTGAATGTAGCGTTATCAGTAACGCAAAACAGTTTTCCTCCGCAGTAAAAATAAAGCAGCTATCTCAAAGCGTATGATTGTTCCGTCGAAAACGCTTCGCGCTTCCGTCGTCTGCTGCGTACAAGCCGTCGTCTGCTTCAATAGCTAGGATGCGCGTCCCCGGAAAATGCAATGAGTCATCGCATGTTGGCGCCAACGCGCTTGTTTTCTTGCTTGAGACAACACACGCGACCTACCAGTGGTGATGCGCGCACGTTCTAGGCCACGTTATCGCTATTTCGTGAAACGTAAGTGACTCAGCCCGACTCGGCTGGCAGAGAAACGGCCGAATATCACTGATAGCGTTGCGGGCGCCAGAGATAACCACTAGCGCGACGCAAGCGCCGGCGCTGCCATCTCTTGTTCATTTCGCTGGTTACTCGCACCGCGGGAGGAAACTTCAAGGCGCCGCCTTGCGTACATTTCTTTTTATAAATTAGAAAGAGGCCGTTGTCATAACGTCTGATTGTGCGAAAAGGCATTAATCTTGATTACAATACAAATGCAGCAGTGAAAAGTGGACAACATTGCCGAAAGTTTGCTATGTTCAACCAATATTATTTCGTATAAACGCGTTCTTTTAAAAAATGATGGCTCCAAACACAAATGCCAACACCACCCGAGAGCGATGCAAATACTATGAGCACGCGTTATGAACAAAAGATTTTCGTGGTGCCAAACGACGGGGAAAATGTGGCGATACGCATTCCTCTCAGCTGCCATTGCATATGGCTGCCCATTAGCATAATTCGCGCGGCTCGTCGCAGCAACAATTATGGCGGAAAATCTCAGCAATGGCGGCCCAGCGCAACGTCACGCATCGTCAAAATGACGTTTACGAAACAGCCCTTCCTGTGACGCTCCTCATGAGATATTCCTTCAGCCAATCAGCGAGCTCGCATGGCGCATATCTTGAATCGCCACCACATATACGCGCAATTGCAGATGCATTGCACTGGCTTCTGCACGCAACCGCTCACATTCTTTTTGAAGCGCTAACGTCACAATATATCTGCCAAGGACCAAAAAAATGTATTAGTCCATAACATTTGCAGCTCCACGTCACGTTTCGTCATCTTGATGAAAACGCAAAATTGCATGTTGCAATACTTCCGCTTCCCGGCACAAATTTCAAAACACGTGACCTCTCGACAGCCAACCAGAGAGTAAACATGGCGGGTAATGGCGGCCGTGCAGCCGCCATGCGTGTCCAGAATAGAGCCCCTGGGAGCGATAGCGCGCTGACGCTTATCACCGCGGTCATCTTCATTCCGGCAACGTTACCGCGGCCTTCTTTTCCTATGTCTAGCCAGACCTACTCCTCCTCATTTGTTCATCGTCGTCGCCGTTCTTGCATTTACATTGGTTCTAATGCTATCCGAGCGTTCGGCAACGCAGTAACCGTTGCTGCATGTTGCTGCTTCAGTTTAGTCTTCGTCGTTTGTGCTGTTTCTGGGACACGTATGGTGCGTTCCGCAAACGACGCATTCTGTCACTGGTGAGCACTTTGTTACAACGCCGGGTCACGGAACAGCTTCCTATTCACGATGTGCGTTGATGTGCGGAATCGCCTTCTTTATGAGCCAGTCAAAGTTGTCGATGTGCCGTTATAAGCCAAAAACATGGTGAGCAGATTTCATCCATTCATTTCTTTACCGTAGCCCTGCGGCTCTATAATGGTGTCTTTTTTTCTTATTGAAATGAATATTAGGAGACGTTGGCGCCTTTATGGCGGCAGCGGCTACTCTTTGTCACTTGGCTTAATACACCCACAAGCTTACAGTGTTCAGGGTGCTATTGAAACGCTGTACTCGGAGCTTGTGACTGCCGGCGCTTCTTCCGCTATTTCTGGGTGCTGGAGACACCGTGCTGATTACTCGTATACGATGAAGGCGTGAACCTTTGCAAAGGCATTGTGACTGCATTTAGTTCCCGAGCAATCAGCAATGCAGCGTCAAGACACGGCAAGACACGTTTTTATAGTTAGTGTATATGATCCGCAGTAACATTAGGTATGTTGTGCTTCTGAGCCCCTTGACGGGGGGAGGGGGGGGGGGGAGCGCTCTGTCAATAAAGATGGGAGAGGGAGTGAAATGTGATTACTGGAACTGCCAACTACAGCATCTTCTTGTGTTGCTTGCCTTGGTCATTTGCTAATCCGTGCTTGCGACTACTTTTTGGGTGTGTGTATTTAATTAGCCGCGTTTACATGAATGCGATAGTATAGCGCATCGCATTTCTTGCCGCAGCGCAGCAGTACAATACCGTGTGTCTCAGCTAACGTTAGCGAAGCCAGCTGCGCTACGAAAAAAGAAGCAGTAAAAAAAAGCGGTGCAGGATACAGTTATAAAACCTACCCTGTTCGGTTGTCGCAGGTCTGACGACCGAACATCGCAGGTCTTATGATTGTATCTCGCGCCGTGTTTTCTAAATATTTTTATTTGTTCGTTGGATAGTTTGGATAACATTCGCTGGTACACTATATATACGCGACGGCGTTTACATGCGGAGCATACCCCTCTCGCATCTCCGCCCGAAACAAGCCGAACCAGTTTCTGGCGAACCCGCCGTGGTTGCTCAGTGGCTATGGTGTTGGGCTGCTGAGCACCAGGTCACGGGATGGAATCCTTGCCACGGCGGCCTCATTTCGATGGGGGCGAAATGCGAAAACACCTGTGTGCTTAGATTTAGGCGCACGTTAAAGAACCCCAGGTGGTCGAAATTTCCAGAGTCCTCCACTGCGGCATGCCTCATAATCAGATAGTAGTTTTGGCATGTAAAACTCCATAATTTAATTTAATGTATTTTCTGGCGAGTGCCTTTGGTCAATTGAATGGGGAAAAGTCACGTGACAGCTGTCTGTTTTCACTCTCCCCCTCGGTGCGATACGTCAACGTTTGCATGCACCACGTGAGTCGACTTTTCCTTCTCAATATTAGCATCTCCTCGCGCATTGATTAGATTCGTCTACCTAGACCACTGCCGCCGTTTACATGGATGCGATGCGCTAGAAGTACGATGCGTTGCGCCATTGTCACATTTATATAAATGCTGCTATTGTGTTTAGCGCCTATAGTCTGTACATGTTGGATACATACCGTGTACAGCGCATGAACTGATGTTGCGCCCTTGAATCAAAGATCCACGTGCTCGCAAAACGTGGCGCATGGCTGACCGCTGATTATTCTGCACAAGTCATGGCCCTGCAGGCTTCGTTTCTTGAAAGAGCAGGCCGTCTCTCTTTCGCATGCTCAGAGCTCCTGCATGTCTTGCTGTACTGAAGCTGTTTGTGCTTATCAGTGAAAGTTGCAGGGGAAAAATCAAACAAAGAAAGAGAATAATACGCCGAGAACACATAACAGTGACAGACGTGGTCTGTTTTATTGCATGTCAATATTTCCTCTGGGGGTGGGATGCTACATGACAGATACGCAAGTCTTTGGATTGAGGTGAACATACTATGTACAGCACAGTTTGACTCAGGCTGACGCGACACAGCGTTGTTGAACATTTCGGTTTCGATAGATCAACTTGGGCGCGGGCGGATCTTCTGAGAAGAGGTGCGTTTTATACGCGAAGGTCCAGCTCTGCGACTATGGGGTTTTTCGCAGACTACTAGTACACCAGGTCGAAACGTAGACATCTTACACTGACGTTACGATAGAATGCTTTTTGCGTTTTCTCTTGCAGAAGGCGCCGAGGGATCACACACATTTTGGAGCACGACGTAAGCGGTCGAGGTGTCCAAGCACAAAGAACCGTATTTCGTGGTTGTGCATTATTGATAGTAAGGATGGTTTAGGAGCGCTTTGCACAACGTCCTACTCGTTCACCATCCCCTGCACTTTGCGCGCATGTTTGCTGTCAATACAGCGATTCCTTGGTCACAGGAGGTCCCTTGTCCGCATCTTAGCTCGTATGCTTGCAATGGCGCATAACATTCGTGACGACATCTTGTCGAGAAGAGCCTCAACTTGGGTCACGTTTGCCTAGTGACCAGTGCGCGAGGATCGTGGCCTTTGTAGGGTCTCACTGCATTCCATGTCGCTAAGCACGAGTTCTCTCAGTTCCTCGCACCACTAGTGGCCGCATCGCGACACTTCGACGGTGAGTTAGTCGTTGCCTTGTGACCACTGAACGCGGGCCTATGTTACCGCAGCACTCACAGTTCCGAAAATAAATAACGTTCGACACGTGCTCTCATGCACACACGGACATCATCACTACGGCTCGGGTGTGTTCAGTACGGCCTCCAAACGCTGTGGTGGTCTCCCGGCGTCCGTAACGAATCCAGCACCGATCCTGCGAGCGACGGGGTCTGTGGCACGACCACATCGTCCGCCGCGTGTTGCTGCTGCTGCTGCTGTTGCGGTGCCAGTGACTGCAGCTGGTGTTGCTGCGCCCTGATGCTTGCCGCGTCCGCGTGAACGAGCGCGTTGTCCGGCCTCTGCTGTTGCGTCTGCTGCGTCGTCGTCGTAGTCGTACCGAGTCCTGCCGCGTCGATGACACACTTCAGGTCGTTGCCCAGGAACTGGAAGGACGGGTGGGACATGGATCCGTACAGCTGCGGGTAGAGCAGCGACGGCGGCATCACCGGCGGGCTCAGGTAGACGCCCGTAGTCGTGTGCGGCTGCGTCGTGGTCGATGACGTGCCCGTCGACGTGCCGTTGCTACCGTAGTAGGAGTGCGTGGGCAGGAACCCGCCGTAGTTGGCTGGATTGGGCAGGAAGTCGAGGCTCGAAGAGGAAGGCGACGAGCTCGAGCTGCCGCCGCCTCCTCCGTTGCCGTTGCTGCTACCCAGCAGCAGGGACGGCGGCGACTTGTTGACGCGCGGAGGCGTGAGGAGCGAGTCCGAGTGTTGGTTCTGCAGCGCGTTGCCTCCGGACAGGGCGTTTACGTCGAGCGTCAGCGACCGCGTGCTGGAGAGCGGCGAGTCGGAGGAAGGCGTCGAGGCTGTGCCTAGGAGCGTGGACGGCACGGCCGCGGCTCCGGAGTGGCTGCCTATCGAATCCACGGGACAGGAGGCGAGGCTCGCCGGAGAGTGGCTGCTGTCCAGGAGCGCTGCGAACAGAAGGCGAGAGAACGCTCGATTAACAATGCGAGACGCCGAAGAACTAGGACTTCTGACGTTGTGTAGAGCAGCATATTTGGTAGTGCTTAGGATGTGTATGAGAGACAAGAGAACATCGCCATGCTTTGCCAGTTTGGTGATGCGTGGTGATGTCTGTTTGCTACTTGGTAAAACCCGCCGTGCGCAGCACTCATTTCAGGCTTACAATGCACAAAAGGACGCTGGGCTAAAACGAAGGTTCATAGCAAGCACTTACTGTTGTGCAGAGATAGCCCCGCAACGTTGTCGGACGCCGCGACGGCGGCCAGGGAGGAGACGTTGGCCGCGAGCGAAGTGGCCACTGCGGCGCTGGCGTCCAGCGAGTAGCTGACCGGCACGGGCGCAGTGCTGAAGCCACCGGTGGCCGTGGCCGGAGCGAGGTACGGGTTGTAGTGAGGGTAAGCCGCGCCCCAGTGAGCGTCGGCGGCGCTCAGTTGCTGCAGCGCTGCCTGCGCCAGCTCTGCGAAATCAAGAAGAGACGGAAAGAAAATGAGGTGCAAGTCACGTGGGCAGTTAGTGATACCAACCGTATACACTTGGGTGTCATAAAGCTACAAGAAACAGTTAAGGATGAATTAAGTTTCGCTAGTAAACTGATGCTTGATTACATTTGTTGCCGCCCTACAGAGATTTGCTACTATCTGTAGATCAGTCTCATCTTTCGTCACTCTTGTTAACATTACTTAAGTCTATTTTTTTGCGTCAGCACACCTTATTCTACGACGAGCTCGTTGTAAGTTGAGTATACATGTCAATATGGTTCGTAAGAAAAAAAAAAGACGTCTGCATAAGAAAAGCCATAGTTTGGTAGCGATGTCATACAAGCTATGTAGTATAATCTGAGTGCGCAACTGCGTGTGTTGCTACTTAGAGCTAACCATGGCGCGAAATGTCAGCGCTCGCATTATTCAATAGTAGCCTTGAAAGTAGTCTGAATAAAGGGAAACAACATTTTTAAAGCGTGCATCATATCAAAAGACTATAAGGATTCCTTCTACAATCAAGGAAGCGGTCACCATCTCGTAAAACGGCCTTGCTATCACATTGACCTAGCGAGCTCCTGATGAACTATGAATGAACAATTTCATTCTCGTGAAAACTAGCATAAGGGGGCGTATTTTTGCTGCATAGGCCACTAGCGTCTCTGGCATCCAAACGCCATTCTCTCCAGTGCATTGGTTGCTCCAAAAGCGGATGCGGTGGGAGTAATATATATATATATATATATATATATATATATATATATATATATATATATATATATATATATATATATATATATATATATATATATATATATATATATTGCAACTACCGTCAGTTGCTCTTCGCTACCCGAAGAGGCGGGGCCTGTGTCGGCGAGGAGTGAGCTCCCGATAAAAACGTTGGCATGTGGTGAATGCAGTTTGAATCGTGGATCTGGGACCTGAAAGAAGTGCGATGTAATGCTAACGCATTTATCTCGCACTTACCGCTGAATCGCAACTCTTCCTTCCTTCTTTCATTCATTTTTTTTTTTTTGCTAGCACGACACGTGTATCGTTAAACCGTCAAGCTAGTGTTCTTCCGATTTTCCTCGAACGTATCGAAGGCGCCGTGGCCTTGCGTATATACAGAAACGCCCGACTGCGATCGCGAGTCTCACTTCGCCGTGTTTCGGAGATGGATGAGAAAAGAGAAGTAACGGTCTCATCGTCGATACTTATCGTTCATCATCATTTTTTCTTTCACTATTTTGTATTTCAACTGTATGCTACACGACCATCGGAGGAAACGGTTCATTTTCGCGACCGTAATAGAGACCAATACGGGGAGCCACTTTCTGACCCACGACAAAGCACACGAAGAGAGCCAACGGGAGTCAAAGCGCGGGTCCGTCCCCGACGTATTGACTAAAGCGTCAAGGGCTGGGCGCATCTACCCTGTTTGCCGTGCGGATTGCTACCGAAGACCCGAGGAAACATTGTTGACCCGAAGCTATCCCCCTCCTCGAGGCATCGGGGGCGGAAGCGACCGTGCAAGCGGCTGCAGCGGCTGGCGCGACGGCCGCACTGCCTGCTCCGCAAGGATAAGGTTATTACACCGACATCTCTTCGCTCGGGGCGCAGAGGAACAATCGGCTCTGACTCGGGGTCCCTCCTTCGTGTCTCGGAGTCTGGACCGCGCGATGAGTGCGCCCGTATGTCTTGAGACGCGAGACTTGTTTACGCTCGGGTCTTAAACGTACAGCGCGAAGGGGGGTAATCTGGCGGTCTTGACGAATGGATCGTAAGGGCAAACGGATTGCCACAGGTTATCCCCGTTATGGAGTGGCGGAAGTTAGCGGCGAACGTGCTACACGGCTGGGATTGTGTAGAGCCGCGTATACCTGGTGCGCCGCTTCCTCAAAGGCGCTTGATTCGCGCGCTGTTGTATGCAGCCCCATAAGGGGGCAGTTTTTAGAGCGACTTAAGTGTATACAAGACGTGCGCGTGTCTTTGGGCTCAATCCTACTCCGTTTGTGACGACTTTTACGAGGTAGCATTTGACGCCGTCAATTTTTAACGACGCCGTGCCTCTTGATGCTCTCTCAAGGAATAACTCTTTTGTCATGAATACTACGTGAAAAGTGCGAAGTGCTACATTTTGCATTGCAGTTGCAAACTTTGAGCCGCGAGTATTTTGTCCGTATATAGCGTCGCAAGGTAGTGTGCTAAAATTTCTACTGCGGACAGCTAGTTTTGCCGTATATAATATATACGGCCGTAGGAAAGTCGACCATTGCAATATGCTCGAGATTCGGCTTGTCCCGACTTTTGCAGAGCCAGCAGGAACCGCCTGACGACCTTTTGTGTTCGCGGCCGTAATGTGCTGTGCTTTGCGCGTCACCTTGGCAAACACGCGAGGTTTGAGGAACCTGGATCGGAGGCGTCCCGCTTAGCCAATCTGACTCATTGTTATGCACGATCGCTCTGAGCGCAGAACGGGTCTTTATTCATCATCGATTTCTGCCTCTCATTTTCTTGCCGGCCCCGTTCTTTTATTGTCGCAGTGGGCTGTTGGCAGGCCTGTCGGAAGGGCTCTCTTTAACAATCCATGCAGATGCGGCAGCAGCGTGGTACAGCTTCCTCACGGCGACCCTAATTATCATCCAAATTGAATTTCTCGTTCTTTCTTATTTGCTCACGCTGACGGTGTTCTTCTGTTCGTTCGGTGATTTATTTCTTATTTTTTTATTTTCACGTGTTGTTCCGCAAAGTTCATTTTATCGCGTCGGTGCAGCTCGCTCATATCATTTTGATGACTGAAAGCCTTCTCCGTGCTCTAATTTAAAATATGTGAATTCATTTCAAGTGCTGTCTTATTGCAAATGGTTACCGGCGATACCGTGTAATATGTCTGGTTATTAAACAGCCATACAGTTTTTGTGACGTGCAGCTATATAATAAGACCTTAAACTTCCTAAATATGCAGCGATTCCACAGAAAATTCCTACCTCGGTTTTTCTCGTATGAATATGGCTCTATTGACTTTAACAGTCGCGGTGTGTGCGCAGTTGTGGGAAAGGTTCTGCTCGAAAAAGTTTGCATTCGGCGTCGAATCTCCCGTCATAATCATGTTGACGCATTCTGGATTGCTATGAATCAGCGCAGCCCAACGAAAGCGTGTCGTCTTGCCGTGCTTAGAGCTACCGCATGAGCATATACAGTAACTCTAGCCTTGTTCGTGTCAATACGGCATCTAGCACCATTGGGCGATATCAACCGAGCACGCGACGGCTATTCGCAGAAGGCCACGAATCGAGGCTTCGAGTTACTCAAAACGTTAACATGCGTATTTACATACTCCGTCAATATGTTGCCGAAACACATCAACTGAACTTTTGGTGCGTCAGATACATAAACGTAGAGCTTAAGGAAAACCCAAACCGTATACTTCTAGTAAGCCCGGAATTATGACTTCGTTGTTATTGTTATTATTATTATTATTCGAGAGTTTTGTCACAATGAATATTTAGTAGAAGAAATGAGCAAACGGTGAGCAACATGAGCAAACAGTGAGCAACAGTGAGTTTCCGCATTTGTTGTCCATTATCGATCGGGTACATAGTCCCCCGGAGGCTTTGACTTTGACCTCCCTGAGCATCTTGTTCATGCATTCGTTCATGCATCATGTTCATGCATCCTTCACTGTCACGTTCACATCGCCGGTGTAGACACTGACCGTGGTGCGATCCAGCGCCGGGTATCCTCCGGGGTATGTCCAGCGCCCACTGCTCCGCCGTCTTGCGACGCAGGTGGTCCCACTCCCGCAGAGGGTCCAGGAAAGGGGGCCGCTGGCCGAATGCGGTGGCGAATGCGCGGAACTGCTGCTGTTGGCCTGAGAAGGGGGACAGAAGGAGCAGAGCCCCTTAAAACACACACGTTGCTAAATTGGTACATTTAAAACGACGGCCAGCGACAATAGACTATGCTTGCTCTTAAGAACTTCCTTAGAAGTTACTTTAAAGTTCCTCTTAAGAACAACATTAGAGAACTGGGATATTGTGGGCGTGTTTAATGAGCTATTACAGGCAGCAAGACGGCTTGTACGGCATGGACGTAGAGTCGAATCGCGTTTGGTAATAAATGTGCGTTTTCTGCTCTGGTAACTTGTTCTGCCAAGTAATCATAAAGACGAAGAACGTGATGATGGTATTGTGAACATTGCGCTGTGCGGAAAAAATTGCACTAAAAGAAGAAAGTTATTCTCCAGCAATTTCTTCACTCAGCGCAACGTTCATATTGCATAACTAACTGCACCAGCAGTCAATTGAACGTGCCACAATAATGACACTTGCAAAACTCGTCTTAGAATTTCCGACAAGTATCCTAAATAGCTGTCGCCTTAATAAAGTGTTACTCTAATACCGGTGTCACAAGCTGCACTTTCGATCGCGATTAGCTTCCTTGCGCATGCTGCGGAAGGGAGCCAATCGCTGTCGAGAAATTTGATGCCGATCGGGCTCGATGGACATCGAAAATGCGCCATGTGACACGTGTATTATTAATGGGCCAGCAACAGCACACCCCTGGTAACAGAAGCGCGTTGTTGATAAACAAGGCCGTGATTGAGAAACGACTTTTTTTTTCCTTTCACGGCGGCCTGCGAACACACGTGCTATCACTCTCCGGAGGGACCCAGCCGAAGGTTATGTCCACAGTTGTCGCAATGATGCGCCGTGTCCCCCATCGCGGTGAGGGCAAGATGCCACACCACGCGTGTTCTGCAAGTCTTTCACTTGCTCGATGGCGCCAACCGACACAGTGCAACTCTTGGCAACACGCAAACACATCGCCCCTGCTTGCGAATCCAGTCCTTGACGCTATAAGTGTCCTGCGAAGCCCGTGCATTCAAAAGCAACGCAGATAGCGAAGCCGACCAAGCTCCTCCGCGGTTGGGGATCTGCTAGGCTCGAGCCAAGACGTATATATGTATATACGCTTGTGCTTTTGAGAGGGGGCAGAGAGAGAAAGAGAGAGAGATTGGGCGCGCGGCCTTGGAGATAGCCCAGTTTCCGAGTGGGATCGGAGGTGACGACGAAAGCCACGATGTGTGTTTGTTCTTGCGGTGTACCGGTCTGCGGCTTGAGATCTGAGCTACGCGGCCGATAAACAAAGAAGATTGTGCTTTTTTTTCCCCTTTGTCTTATCCTTATCTCTAGATGCGCCTCCAAGTGCCCGCGAAGATGTGGCACAGCAGTGGGCCCCTGTAATACGCCGGAGGACACGTCTATTCCTTGAGCAACCTGACGGGGTAATGAAAAGGAATAAAGCTAACGGATGCAAAGCATGCGCAAGAGGATCCCTAAAAAAAGTCCCACATTCTTGACATCATTAGTTTAAGCTGGGGAACATTGAACATAAGCATCTCATTTAATACAGAAAACTAACACTAAATATACCATTGAGTTTTAAATCTGACTTAGTTTCCTGCTTCCTTCATCGACGTTGGGGCAAATGCAAAGTAGTGGCACACAGAAACTACGCTTACTCCACCGCAATATCTGCTTCAAGAAACCAAAATCGCGGTCAAAAACTGCCGGACTTCTTCGCGCAGTGACACAGGCGAAGAAACTCTTCCCGTGTATCTCTCTCTCCCATCACTGCAGCAGTGATATGTCTGCTAGTATAGTCGCAATGATTTCAATAAGGATGCATGTTTATTTGTTCTTCCCACAAAAATGTAGAAAATCAGACAATAGGCCCAAATAAGTGCATATGTTAGCAACCAGATCTTTGTGTTGTGCCTTCTTCCGTTGATCGGTCGGTCTGTCGTCACAACATTGCTTTGAACAGAATATAGAATCCTTGTCTCTGGGCGCAGCTCAAACTCGCGGCTTTTCGATTGCGCGCCAGCTGCTCCAACCACTGCACCGAGGCAGTTTCAATGAAGTTACTGAATCGTAGGAGCACAAGTTATGCAACTAGATGTACGTACTGTAAGGCGATTAGAAGTGTCAATTTGCACATGCTTCACATGCTGCAATGCTGACTTTGCAGGCATTGGAATGCTGTGCGCGACAATGAAAAGACAAATTTCTTTGTTTGTTCAGCCAGATTCTTCGTGCGATAAGTAGCACACTTGAAATATTTGCCAGTGGATGAACAGTTTCTGGAAATCTTACTGCTGTGCTAACGTATACTTTAAATAACATTAACACCTTCTGAAAGGCTTATATAAACGCTTTTATCAGAGTTACACATGAGTTCCCTTAGGATGTCACCATTTTATCGCGTTCGCTCTGTAAACTATAGTCTCGTAGTTTCTTTTATTCTTATTTAACCACATGGGCGCCTTCAGGCACTGTGTGCACATTTGTGCACATCAAGCCAGAGCATCAATATCAAAAGCGGTGCGGAAAAAAAAGATGAAATTTAAAACTTGCCTAGTGCTCCTTGAACTACTCTTAAGTTAGCCTCTGATTCGAGCTTAAATAATTGAAATGTGAAAATTATCTAAGATTAAAATGAATTGGAAGGCACACGGCTAGTGTTTACTCATGTTGTCTACATGCGGGCATGTAGCTGGTTCACTTCTTTCATTGTTTTTAACAATGTTTCGCATCAGGCATCTTTTATAGGTGCTGGATAGGTTCCTTCCAAGTATTCCAATCACCAAAGAGCTAATATTCTCTTATCTGACGTTCCTGTAGAGAGTTCTCGTATGGAGCCCACATTATGTAAACTTGTTAAAATAAGACTCACTGAAGAAATGAAAATTGCTAATCCGCTCTGCAGTTTTACACTTGTCAGGATTCTGATGATGCAAGAAACGTTGGGAAACTTGCACATAATTAATGCAATTATAAAAAAAACAGTGCACATAATTATTTAGCGTCTGACGGGGTGATTGAATTCCACTCCAATAAAGCTGGGTCATCACGGCCAGAAGCTTATAGCCTGCGTCTAAGTATTGAACAGCAGAACATACCTTACACAAGAGCCGTTTTTATGTAGAACACACGAACAATATATATCTGGGCACGTACATTATGGATCAGGCATCTTGGGCTACACTTTCTGTGCTTCACGAAACATCCAGCTCGACGCCTTGTGGTGAGAGGCACCAGCTGACATTGCTAGCAAAAATTGATGCCGGGTCCCGTTGCTGAAAGTAAATTCGCCCACAAAATTGATATAAATGTTAGCAAATATTAATGAAGATGAGTTCAGCGCCAACTGCCGTTGGTAGTGAGTTTACCTCACATGGTTAAACTGAATGTATATGTATTCTTGTTTATTTTTTTATTTATAGATGTCCCTATTGTTTCAACGCTGATAGAAACAACATAGCTATCAACCTGCCGACAGTAAAATAACGAGGTAAGGGAGGGTGACAGGCGATTAAGCAATGAGAAGGCATGAATGTGCCAATCAAGTACTCGATAGAGTGATAGAGTTGGTGGCGTAGCTCTGCACGTATTGTGAGAGCATCTCACTTTGCGAAATGCAGCGCTTGTCCCTTACTACCGTTGTCTTGCGGGCAATCTCGTACATTGTCCTAAAATATGTCGAGGTTTACTAAATCGTCTTGGTGCGCCACCACTCGTCCCGCTGCAAAAGGCGCGAACCACGATTCTCACGCATTTTTTATCTTCCTTCCCCGCGCAAACAGACACCGCGCCGCCGACTTTCCTTTATCCGTGCGTCAGCAGCAGGTGCCTTTCGCTATCAATCGTACATGAATGTCAGTCGCCCACGCTCCGCGGCTTGCCTATATGTGGGTGGACCGCGATAAGGCAATGAGGAACAACTGTGGAGAGGCTCACTTTCGAGGGCCCCAAGTCTGTCGTACACGCTTTTCCTTTACGCAATTCGTCCTTTTACTTGATCTTCCTTTTCGTTTATACTCGGAAGTAGTTCTCGCACTCTTGAGTTATGCAGCCACGTGCGCCACCCACGGTCAGAAAAGTATGAGGGGAGGGGGTGAGATTCGCAAACAAAGCTTCGCTGTAAAATTGCAAAACAAGCTTTAGCATATCTGTGCGAACTCTTAAGTAGAGAGGTATAAGAACCCCCGTGGTTGCTCAGTGGCTATTGTGTTGGGCTGCTGAGCACGAGGTCGCGGGATCGAATCCCGGCCACGGCGGCCGCATTTCGATGGGGGCGAAATGCGAAAACACCCGTGTACTTAGATTTAGGTGCACGTCATAAAACCCTAGGTGGTGAAAACTTCCGGAGTCCTCCACCACGGCGTGCCTCATTATCAGAAAGTGGCCTTGGCACGTGACACGCCATAATTTAATTAAAGCGCATTTTCAAAACAAAATGAATTTTCTTTAGCAGTTATGCAGTATGGGACAGGTAAACACATCTTACACACTATGCGAATGACATGGTTTTGCAGAATTAAATGCTTATTTATGTTTTCAGCCGTTGTCGGTGTAACAAGTGCACCGTAACCAAGAATGAAGGAGAACAACGAGTTGTACATTACAACGTTTACTGAAATTAGACGATCCCTGCAGTCACACCGCATATAACCGACAGTGCGAGTGGATTTGTTGACGAGAAACGCCCCTGTTCGTCTACAGTAAGAGGAGTTGTTAGTTTCTTTAGAACTTTCGGTTGATCAGTTCAGTATTTTAACTGCGAATCACGCTGTTATTCACCGTACACGTAAACCATTTTTTCCCGCTGGTTTCAATTTGTACTTGGTGCTTCGTAGCACCTTACGCATCACCGAGCAGCAGTAACCACCAAAGCTGCTAGATTGCAGTTTCAAGCCTGCAGTGCAGATGCCAGTTTGACAACCTGCTGGACATATGGTAGCGCATTTTCATTGCGATTCTCTTTTGTTAACTCACGTCTTGGCTCCCGGGGTCCGTCGACGGTGACCTTGATGGCCTTGGCATACGTGGCCACCTGGGGGGGATTGGTGCTTAGGGTGATGGTCAAGGTGAAACTCTTGCCTGCGCCAGAGAATAGGAAACAAATTAGGAGGTTTAGATGCGCAGCGCGATGCATTAAGCGAGTGGACGTTTGAAGCAATCGAAAAAAAAAAAACAAGCTCCAATAAGGCACGTACAGTGGGACACAAATGTTTACAAAAACGAGGTTCCACGACAGATCTGATTTTTTCAGCTCTATTAATGTGTCGAGCTTCGAATTTACTAGATCGCGGTGTGGGTCGCAAGAAAGATATACTCTGAAACTTTGCATTCGGGTACTATATGTGTATGCCCCGAGTTCGTGGTAGTTAAGTCTTTTTGGCGCAAATCACGTGTTCCGTAACCCTTTGTGGCCCGATTTACACGACGCTACAAACTCGCTGAGTTCGCGTCAAACAGGTTCAAGTTCTGCGTAAGTGCACGCGGCAAGCGATAACCACAGCGACGTCACACAGCTTCGGCGCTTGGCATTCTTTTTTTTCTTGCGGAGTTTTGTGCGCCACGCAGACTCTTGAAATAATGGCGGTACCTGTTCGCGTATACTTTGGAGGCCATAGTACAGGCAATGCTGTACAGAAGACAGTGCTTTTGTGGGCACTGCAATTCAGTTGTTCTTGAGAAGATTGCTGTGTTCAGTGTGAGAGCCTCCCACCGTCGCATACATGAATTCAAAGTCGGAGGAACTGCTAAAGTCTACCGATTTTTATATTATTATTATTATTATTATTATTATTATTATTATTATTATTATTATTATTATTATTATTATTATTATTTGCTTCGAATTTGTTTCGTTGACTGGAACATATGCTGTGATGCTCTTTCGTCCAGATATGTTTAACCTCACCGTGAGACTCTTCGACCTCGAAGTCCTCGCGATTCCCGCCAGAACTGGCAGCGCATCCCTGGTATAGGTTCTCCTGCTCAGAGCCATGGTAACATTGAACGACCGAACCAACGGTCTGTTTCATTTTTCCACAGGCCAATCGCCGCTTCATTTCTTTCATTAAATTCCAAGCATCTCGCGCCTCATCTTCCGCGCATCTGAGACTATTTCATGTGTATGCTCTCGAAAAACGGAAAGAAAAAAAAAAGAGAAGCACCGCGTGCTTTTTTTTTTTATGATGCCGCCTCCGTAGCGTTGAAGCATTGGTCTGGTGTGAGCGCTGATGGCATTGCGCTGTGTTACGTATTCGCGCTTCCTTTGAGGAGAAAATTTTTCCGCGCTCCACCGAGCTAACTCCGTAGCAGTGTTACGCGCACCACTTTTCCGAGGCTACCACCCCGTGTACACTCGCGCCGCCTGCCGCAGAGCACTTACCGGGGCCTGCGCCATTTTTCATCTGGTTTCATGCAACAACCCCTGCGCACCACTCTGGCCTCCCTACATTAGAGAGCCGCAGCAGCAGCAGCAGCAGCAGCAGTGAACTGCTCGTCGACATCCAAGTGTTTTTTTTTTCTTTCACTTCTAAGCACTGCCGGCCGCCATGCGTGGCGTCTCTCCCTCTGCCTCTTTTATTGTATTTTCTTTTCTTTTTTTCGTCTCTGGAATATTTCTAATGTGGGGTACTAAGTAGGAAGATGAACATCAGCACTCGTGGGCATGGCTAAAGGAGCACGCCCTTTATTTGATGTTTTCGCCCCTCGAACACTTTTACCGGCAGCCGGGAAGGCCTTGCTTCTAAGCTGTTTCACTACACCGTGTCTTATAAGACCCATGGTTTGTCGCTCTTTCTTCGCTTCTTCGCCTCTGCTTAGATCGGTGCGTCAGGGTGGGCTTACGTTTTTATTGCGCGTTGTCACTTATTCCTTATTCACTGTCGTTCACGGTTGTGCCGCTGACACGTCTTCCTTTTTTGTACGTGCACTTCTTTGTCTATACTATCAGTGTGATTTGCACGTCGTGAAGTTCTTTTTTTTTTTATGCAGCACATGTGCACCAACGCTTTCCTTGGGTGCAACTGCTGGAACCGAGTATGTACTCTCGCCTTTAGCTGGAATGGCTTTGTACAAAACGTGCTGTTAAACGGTGCTCTTAAAAAAGAAGTGGCTTCTTTTCAGAGTTTCGGGGAACTGTATTGTGGTATATGTTGCTCTCTTTTTCGCAGTGGGGCAGGGGTAGGTCGCATGAACTTTCGTTTTTTTTTTATTTAATTTCTTCAATTTCAAACGATTTTTTTGTTTTTTTAGAGTTACACGCAACGGGTGGTCGTTGCTCTTCCCGCTTCAGCGCTCCCCTGCTGCTGCCTCTTTGCCAAGTCAACTTTTTTTAGTGACCGCGTAGCAAATATTGGGAGTGCATGTACCTCGGTGACTGATATTGGAAATGATTTAAAAAGTCTATGTTGCTGTCTTCAGAACGTTTCCATACTGACCAAATTGGTACACTCGCCCGCAAGACGTTTCGCTGCAGAAAACTCTCGCACATTTTTTTTTTATTGCGTCAGGCATTGATGTTACATGTAACCGAGTTTCAGCGTAACGCTGTTTGTGTGAACACACTTTACAGGCCAACGTTCAGAGCGCGAACTCTTAATCGTGCTAACATATAGACTAGGTAAGTATAGATAAAATCGGGCATAGAGAGAGTAAATTAATCGAGATAAGATTATCAAACTATCTAAGTCCTTGTATGACTAACATATCCATAGACAATTGCTACAACAAATGCGCAGGATTGACGTCATTGGCCAAGCGAAACGCAGTGGTTAGGAGCGCGACTTACAGCGCAGAGTTCGTATTACAAGCGTAGTCTGTCTTTGATGTAAGTAAACATCCCGGCCACGGCGGCCGCATTTCGATGGGGGCGAAATGCGAAAACACCCGTGTACTTAGATTTAGGTGCACGTTAAAGAACCCCAGGGGGCCGAAATTTCCGGAGTCCTCCACTACACCGTGCCTCATAATCAGAAAGTGGTTTTGGCAAGCAAAACCCTATAATTTTTTTTATTTAACGTGCCTACTGTTACAGATAATAATAATAAAATATGTAAGTATTGCATAAAAATCAATTATGTGAGCATAATAAGTATTAATAAGAATTCTAGCATGCAATTCTTTTTGTCTCACACAGAAAGATGCAGAGGGCTCCACAAACGCTTCTGGGGCTGTAACCCATTACGGTAGCCTCCTACGAAAGAATTACAGGAAGAGCCAAATTCAAACCAAGCTTTTGGAAGGGTTCTTCTAAAAACATTTCCCGTACAGTATTGAAACGGTGGCATGCCAAAAAGAAGTGTTGCAGAGATTCACTCTCATTTCATGAAGGACACAAAAGTGATATAGCCAGACCAGGCCTGTGGAGGTAGAAGTTCAGTGGGGAGACGCGGCGCCGTCATTTCGCAATCGTTACGTCATTTTTTTCTAGTAGAGCACCATTTGTTGTTCAAAGAAAAACTGAGATGCTGGAAATCAAATGTTGACAACGATGATAGCGCGCAGTTATTTGCAGTAGTGTATTTTCTGAATCTAGCCGCAGTGATGAAAGCTGACGTAGGTAAAATGGAGATTATAGGACCCTCGTAGGATGCTACCACGAGTGCATCTGCAGATTCGTTTAAGGCTATACTTTTCTGGCCTGGCATCGACACTAGACGAACGAGACGTAAGTGTCTTGGGAAAAGAGAATGGACAGTTTCTAATGAATCTGACAATTTGGATGTGGTTAACTGAAGAACAGACAGACAGACAATCAGTAAAGATTACGGCAGATGACAGAGATGATGGTAATTGACGTAAAGCTAGGACAATTGTTTGTCCTAGCTTATATATAGGATATATGTTTCTATATTTTACACATCTTATCGTGCTTATCGTGCGACCAGAAATCAAGCGTGCGGTAATTTTAATCTTCCTCCAACTAAAAATATTTACGGACAACGTTTGCTACAGTTTTCAGGGTAAAAAATTTGGAATAAACTACCAGCAGAAATAAAACAAGCAAATAATTTTTCATCGGTATTTAAGAAATACTTGCTTAGCCTCAATAATGCTTTTCAATGGTAACAATCATGATGCCCTTTCTTTTCTTTAGTAGCTCGCTGACACCTGCAGTGTTTCGATTTTGTCTAGATTAATATTGTGTGTTCATAATAATGCAGAAACTTGCCTGCAATCCTCCTAACTATTGTATTGTATTTACTTAGAAATGTTTAATAGTATAAGATGCTTTTCAATGTTTCGCATTTCATTGTGTACGCTCGTGCAACTTAATGGTATGCGACAAATATGTGTATGCACGTGATGTATTTTAATTGCTTTGTACTTGCAATTGTTATTCATTTTTCATTGGACCCGACACTAGCCTGTGGCTATGGGTCCAACGAGTTCTGGTATTTCTGTGTGTTCTATGTCTGAAAATAAAGGATCGAAATTGAAAATTGAAATTGCCAATAATCCTGAAAGACAGGTGTGAAGTCAGTCAGGTAGCCGAATGGAAAAAGACCAATCTCAATTTGGTGATACAATGCTCACACCTGCCTTTTCTTCACAGACGGTAGTATCGCTAGCTATAGCAGTCTTTGTATCCAGCTTTGCAAGGTATTCTTCCAAAATACTATTCAGACATTTGTAGCGAAAAATGTTTAGCATTGTTCAGAAAAATATCGAATTTTAGTGACGAACATAGGAATTTAGTAAGACCACCTTGATTAGGTGAACAGTTAATGGGTCCAATAGATTTTGTACGAAAACAACTTGAGGGAAAAGTGAGCGATACCACTGTTAGTTAACTAATTAACACAATTATGCTAATTACGATTTTAATTAATCATTATATTGCAATATTTTAATTTTAGGAATTGCAGCTAGTGAATTGGCAAGGCTCATCCACTTGAAACGAATTTTCAGGACTGCCCCAGTTTCTAGATATTAATTTTCAATGTGTCCAACGGAACGTGTTGGCATTCTACTTTTCACCTTCAATGCATAAAACAGCGTTCTCTTATAAAAAAATCACCGCCCAAGCAGTCCGTGCAGATGGTTAACCAGCGAAGCTGAAACGTGCGGCCCGGTGTTTATCACCGGGTTAATCCTGACGGTTCATTAAACGACGGCTTGGTAAACTACCAGATGCTTGGTACGAAGTTGCTGCTTGCGCTCGGCTGCACGAGCCTGTTCTTGCGCCCAGGCTGCAGCATCGGCACGGTGTAGACGAGCTCATTCCCGGTTCCGGTCGCGGCGTTACTGATCGAAAGCTGCCTGTTCCTCACGAGTATACGTATGACGTGTGGCCTACCCATTTCGGAGCCGGAGAGAGACTGCTGCGCGAAAGCTCGGCTGCTACGGGGAGCAACGATGTCACTACTGATGCAGCCAATCGCGCATCTCTATTTCTCTCTCTTTTTGCGCATGCGCACGGGGTTGCGCCGGAGGAGTTTTCGGCGTACAGGAGACGGACTATATGCGGCTAGCCATATACAGCTTCGCTGTAAAAATGAGCCTGATTCATTAATAATAATAATAATAATAATAATAATAATAATAATAATAATAATAATAATAATAATAATAATAATAATAATAATAATAATAATAATAATAATATTATTATTATTATTTTTACATTCATTCTCTTCACAGTTACATATCCAGCCCACATAAGCACCAGGGGTTGTGTGCGAGGCTGAGCAGGACGGCAGGCAGTACCAACAGGTGTACAACGGAAAAAAAAACTTAAAGAAAGGTACTGTAACATTGAAAAGGCATTCACATACTATGTCTCTAAGCTAGATTAAACAGAAATACATTGACATCAAACACAACTACGGAATTAGGTTCACACAAACCGAATGCACAAACATGGTACAAAGCAGTCTGTCGGTTGTGCTCCGTCATTGCATTCATGCTTACAAAAATCTCGGAGAAAAGTTTAACAAATATGGGTATTACGTATCACCCACGACCTTAGAAATGGCTTTATTTGTTTAAATGATACTGTGATCATACTATCATTCAAATTATTAGAATTTGTGGGCACGTAGAAAGCCCGAGTCCTCTTGCCATAGTTGGTGAAATGAAGATATATTCTGACCTTCTTTGTGGTGATGCATATACATTTAGAAAAGTTTGTGCTGTTCGGATATGAAGTCGCATGAGAAGAGAAGGCAGGTGTGCTTCTTGATAAATCATTAGCGACAAATTTAAAAAGCTCAAGACACAAACGTAATGCCTCTCATTCCAATAGAATCGGAGGCCGAATTTTGTATGCAGGTCCACCAGAAAACAAAACGCAGCCAAACTCTATTATCGGGAGAACATACAGGCAGTATATCATAATGAGGGTATGCCGACGCAACCCCGACCGATTGCTGCTGAGTCTACACAGCATTCTTATTGCGCATGCTCCCTTTGAGGTAATGTGCTCTATATGCGGACTCCAATTAGGCTTTGCGATGTACATTATACCTATACATTTAAGGTAATTCACCTGTGGGATATTGTCCTGTCGATAAAGAACCGAAATTTGCACGGGAACGCTTTGAGGAGAAATTGGGAAGGCACTTTTTCTGATATTAAGGGAGAGGTTATTGCCATCAAGCCACTATTGCCGGGGGCCCATGTATAGGACTGTAGAGTTCGGTACAAAGCATGCAAATCTACCGATGCAGCAAAAAATGCTATGTCATCGGCGTATACGTACATATGCACATGCTGTTGAAAGTTACAGTACTCAGTAAAACATTAAATAGCAATGGCGAGAGGATTGATACTCGTGGTAGACCTCTTGACTATTTATGCGTTAATGAACACAATCAGCGTTGAGAGCGGTAAAATTCCCTGCCGTGTAAAAATTCACAAACCCACGCGACAAAATAATCTGGCAGACATGCTTTCTGAAGCGCGTTTATTAGGCTTACATGTTCTACACTCCATGGCATACGCCTTAAGGATGTCCAAAGTGACTAAAGCTGCATATGTTTTATGACATCGAGCTAGTTGTATACGATTTTCTAGGTCGGCATGGGCTCACAAAATCGAGCATCCACGCCTCAAGCTTATTAGGCATGGGCTTAAAATCTTGTTCTCCATCAGCCAATTACCTATGCGGTCGTGTAAGATTATTTCGATGAGTTTTACTAGGTTAGATGTAAGAGATATCGGCCTAATATCACCTAAGACATAACCGGGCACCTTGCATTTTTAACAATGGGATTATTTTTGCAAGTCTCCATTCCGGAGGAATGCACGAATTTTTAATAGAATGGTTTACCATGGTAAGTAAGGTGAGCGGCGATATCTTAATTTTTTATTATTGCCGTAGTAATGCCATCTGGGCCTGGCGCTGAATTAGGCAGCTGGCTGAGTACGTTTTTCAGCTCCGAAACTCTAACGTCTGTGAAGTCTTCACCATGAGTAGGCGGCGTAGCGTGATAGGGCAGAATCCACTTAAAGCGACATTCTAGACCTTTAGGAATATCTTTCAGTAATTTGGCCAATACGCAGGGTGTTGGAACCACAGAGTCGACGTTTATGTGTGCCGGAAGGACCTTTTCATTTCTCAGAAATCGAAAGATCGAGTGCTTTTCTCTTGGTGGCCTTTGAAAGAAAGTCGAAGTGCTTACAATCAAAGTTCTCTTTCGCATTTGCAACTGTTCTTCTAAATGTTGCTGCCACGATAGTATCTCCTATTGCTAGGACACTGGTTACAAGTAGCTTTTGCAACGCCGCTTTTCTTATCCTGTGATCACGTGAGCACTCGGTGTTTCACCACTTTTAGCTGGAGTGCACAGTGAATTGAGACTTTCTTTACGCGATCTTCTAAAACAAAAAATAAATCTAGCCTTTTCTTCTTCATTATCCCATTGCTGATTAGACAAAAACCATCTGTATGACCTTTTTAAATGTGCTGAAGTTCAGAAAAGTATTTGAATGCATAGTGATTTGAGTCAACGAGCATACAAGCTCAAGAAGTATAAGATCGGTGGTCACTGCTCGTGCCCGAGTTTAAAGCAGACCACGAGGAGATAGACAAATTTGAGCCAGAGAAAGTGAGTTCTGTCGTGGCAAGCGACTGAATACAAATAAATATGGGTGTTCTCGCGTTAATGCGTGATAAATTGTTGTTAGCAGCCCAATCCCGCAAACGTTTGCCACTCGAATTGGTTTTGAACCCCAACGAAGTATGATGGGAGATAAAGTCTCCGGCAAAAAGTATTTCTTTTCTACAGGGCGTAATTACTGTGTATAGAACGCTGTAGTATTCTGAATGTCTGCCGGGAAATAAACGTTAACTAATGTCACAGGGATGAGGCCTGGAATAGAAATGTCTATAGCTAGAATTTCGCTTTCCAAAGTCATAAGCTGGTAAGCCATTTTAGCCCGGTTAACAATTTTTGAAGAGATAAAGATAGCTAAACCGCCATGATGAGAGGAATGGTCTAAATGAAATGTACAGTAATTTTTTAGATGGAATGTCTTTTCTGCCGATAACCAGGTTTCTCGCAATTCAGTGATATCAGGGGAGTTTTGGGTACAGAGGTAATATATGTCAATAGCAGCGGAATAATGGGAACGGCAACTCTACTGTAATATGTTTAGCGTACTTATGTTGCGCTAAGTCCAGCAGCGGAAAGCGCCCTGTCTAGGATGCTATCCTTCAAAAAATCTTCTTTAGAAATATCTTCTTTCTGGCCCTTTCTTTAATTCATTGTATGTAACATTGTGGATCCTTGTGCTACGGGAGATGCGCGGCGTTCAAGAGCACGGGAGTGAAGCTCCATCTGTGTTTCTTGCGAGCCACAATATGGGCTCCAATCTGATTCCTGTTCCGCATGGTACACAGAAGCGGTCTCGTTAGGCCGAATTTTAGGACTTATTTGAGGATTGCAAATGAAATTCGGTCAAAAGATTCGCCTATGGTCAAAAAATTCGCCTACTTGCTTCTGGATGACAGTAGAAGCACCATTATTTAGGCTGACTGCGTTTTGAGCCCTCCATAAATGATGACGACGACGACGACGATGATGATGATGGTGGTGGTGGTGGTGGTGATGATAGCCTCATATTATGGCTCATGCCCACACTGGGAGATTGGCCAAGAATTGTGTGCTGAAAATGCCTATACGCCCGTCTTTTCGTTGTTCACTTAAACCTCGGTAGCTATAATGTTATTTGTTTTTACGTGTGCAAAGTAATCTTGCAACAGGTTATTTTAGAGAACTTTGTCGTTTTCTTTCGTTGCCCTGACACGAGTGCGGCCGCAAGTCACGTGGCAGGCATCATCAGTATGGCACCAACGCGCGACGACGAGGCCACGCAGGTGCGTCGCGCGACAGTCGCCATTGATTCGTCGCGAGAACAGCGACTTCGACGCCATGAGCGTAGCCACGCCAGCTGCCCAAGCGAGCTGCCCGGCATCGCCAGAGCCGCCGCGTCCACCAAAGTCCGTAAGGCTGTGGCTGGCGTTCCCGTTCTTGCCGCTCGCTCTTTTGGTGGCACTCATTGTCTCATTCGTCGTAGCTCTCACCGCACCGGCGGCCATATTGATTCCGCCCCGCACTTCGGCCTGCTGCCTCGGTGAACTGCGGCTCCTGTCTCTTCTCGTCAACGACACCATCAAACCATGCCGCGACATATTCGCTCACGTCTGCGCCACCTACGGGCGCAAGGAAATGCCAGGATCGCTCCGCGACATGCGTTTGAGCGAAGAATCGGCCCGCTACAAGCCGGATGGAAGCGAGGCGGGTAAGGTCATTAATAAGCACTACCAGGTCTGCTTGCAAGCCATGTCGAGGGCCGAAGAACTGGCTCCCGAAACTGTGACAAGCATCACCCATTTCATGGGCACTGAAGCCTTCAAGACGCAGAGGGGCATGCTCCGTTTCGTCGTGGAGATGGCGCTCAGGTACAGTCTCGAAACCTCCGTGCTGTTCCTGACTTCCGATCTGCGAGACATCTGGAAAAAGCACGTGAAGACGTACAAAGACTTCCCAAGCGCAGACACTGGCGCGGTTGTAGTGATCACGCGACCCACCCTACTGCAGGTTAACGGCTCCATGGCACCACTGTATGCTCGCGTTCAGCGGGAAGCACTCGAGGCCGTGAACCAGGCGCTATCGACCAACGTGACAAGACACGACATCGAGACACTGGTCGGGGACCTGACGATCGTGAAGGACGAGGAAGCTCTTTCAGCGAGCGACATGGGCGCCCTAACACTCATGGTCCCGAGTGTGCCAGAAGCCGAATGGCGAGCACTTCTAGGGAGCATCGCCGGAACACCGCTCGGTGAAGACGTGTTCCACACCTCGACAGACGAGATCAAGCACCGGCTTGGCGTACTCCTGGACACCGCGCGGCAGCCCACGACCATGGCTTTCCTCTTGGTCGACGCCACTTCCAATTTGATACTGAGCATGCTGAACTCCAGGCTGAAGACAAGCATCCACGAGAGGCACCTTAGTCGATGCACCGACGAAGGAAAGACCCTGGTCCCGCTCTTGGCCGCCCACAGGCTCAGCACGATCAAGTCCGGAGAAAAGCGTGCCGAGCAGTTCCGACTCGTATTCGAGAAGATAGCTGGCATCGTGGCGGACACGGCGCCCCGCTTTGGCGCGCCCAAGGACGCCGAATTTCTGAAGCAGTACGTCAAACGGTTTCGCCTGTCCCTGCCGGTCGACATTTTCCGGATGAAAGCGCCGCTACCGAAGCTGGGCGACCGCTACGCGTGGAACTACATGGCGCTGCAAGCGTCCGGATGGACGGCGCAGAGGATGCCTCTGCCGAAGAACGTTCCGCGACGGGCGCTTAAACAAGCCGTAGAAACCAAGCGCCTCAGAGTGCATGGCGACACCATATTCGTGTCCCTGGGCCTGTACGCCGCCATGAACATATCAGACGACTACGACCCCGTTGTCGCATACGCCACAATCGGAATGTCCCTGGCCGACGTACTCTGGAACAGCGTGTTCAGATTGAGTTTTAACGTCGAGTCGTGGCGCCTCTTCGGCGTTGTCAACAAGTGTCGGAACGCTTCGGGACGTTTCTTCCCGAAACTCGTGTTCAGGTACACCGAGCTTAGCTTCAATGTCACCCTGGAGGCAGCGCGGAGCAAGCATTGGTTCGACGAATTCCAGGTAGATGCCTTAACGAGGGCGTCGCGCTGTCAGCTGTTCTTCCTGCTTCTCCTTTTCCACTACTACTGCCCCGGCCGTATCTGGAGGCAGCGCCTGACGGGGCAAGAGTCGAATTACCTGTTCTCTAACACCGAGGACTATCACACCGCATTCGGCTGTCCCTGGAACGGTGTTAGAGACAATACGACGGAGGTGTGTATTTCCGAGGGTCGCGACGCAATCATGAAAGCGAAAGACGTACATGGGGCTGGTGGCACCGGGTGATACGCGATTGCACTTATGCGAAGGCATATTCGCTGTCAATTGGTATAGTGCCTGGCGTATTTTGTCGCTGTAGTTATTCAAGACTGCATTCGGCGGAGCGCTTTAACGTATTGTTTGAGCAATTACTGATGTACATTTTTAGGCGTAAAACCACTGGATGGTAGTTTCTTTGTAGTTTATCGAAATGAATAATTTTCGTGTTCCTTTGTTTTCTCTAATATCCCCATCACACATATACCCACCGTGATGGCGTAGTGAATTTGACGTAGCGCTGCTAAGCCCGAGGGTGCGGGATCGAATTCCGGTTGCGGGAGCCTCATTTCGATGAGGACGAAATGAAAAGAACACCCGTGTAACATGCAGTTGAGTCAAGTTTAAAGGTCCCCGGTGGTATAAAAGACATAAAAGAACGTCGTGCTTTCATAGTATTTTAACCACTACTACACAAACGCTTGCTTGTCTTGATCACCTTTGGTCTTGTACTCGCTGTGCCACGGTTTCCGGGAGGCAGCGATGCTAGCCTGACTTGACTTCGCAAACGTTCGTTTGTACTTGCTTCATCGGCGCACCTGCAAGTGTGACTATAGATACACCTCCCCTTCCGTGATTTCATGTCACGCGTCTTGATTACGGGCTTCGTTATCCGCGATAGAAGTGTACATACAAGGCAGGCAAATCTGTTGTCTGCGCCGCACCGTCGCGTTCCTAACCTTGGCGAGTACGACGTGTTTATGCCCAATTGTCTTCTCCGCTTTCGCATTCTGCTCGTCTCGGTAGACCTTATCGAACGCTGGCCGACTGATCCGTATCCAAGGCCAGGCCAGATAAGGAGAGAAAGAAAAAAAATACGTATGGAAGAAAGCTCCGGCCGCTTTTTTCGTATAGCGGCTGACACTTCTTTCATGCGGCAAGGACAGCCTTCTGCGGTCGGCATATCGCGGTGGCATATCTGCACAGGCACCGTTTCGAGAGCGAAAGAGTGAGGCACAGTCTTCCGGGAACGGCCGCTTTTGAGCAGCGCATGTATCCGTTCGAAAACGGACAATAATTGCGTCGCATTTTTGTTCTCGCTCGCAAAAATGAAAAAGAAAAAAGGTTTAGGTGCCAAAACCACGATCTGTTAATGAGGAACGCCGTAGTGGGGGGACTCCAGAAATTTGGACTACCTGTGGGTTCCTTAACGTGCACCTAAATCTAAGTGAATCTGAGTGAATATGAACACCCGCAATGGGCTTCCAACATTAGTGGCGTTTGCGCGTTGTGGCGCATACAGACGCGTGAACCGCGGCTCGGCCACCGTTTTGACCGGTCCAACTTGCGAAACGAGCGAATTTTCCGCAAGTGTGCGCCTTTTCGAAAAGAAGCGACTTCCTTTGTCGCGGCGGTGTAAGATAAGAAGAAACGGAGAAGGAAGCTGAAGAAAGACCACTTTCGCATCCATCAAACTTTAGAATAGAAGCGATGGACGTCGGGGCTAAAAGGAGCGCGACTTCTCTAATCCCCCCCCCCCCCCCCCGGGCGCTCCTTTCGTTTCCCACCACATTGTCAGCGCTGCTTCGCCTAATTCCTTGATCTATAAGCTTCGGGAGGTGCCGGCGCGCTGCGTGGTTATTACGAGAAAATCCGCCGTGCCTGCGCTCTTTCCAGACACGGTCCGTATATATACGTTTTGGGGGCGCGCGCGCTCCTGCGGACGGACGTCCGGTTCCCCGCGTGGATGACAATTCTCCTTCCGGCTTAGGAACAAGTATAGTATATACGAGCCCTGCCGGTCTATAGCCCGCAGTCAAGACGCCTGCCGTCTCAATTCCCTGTTCGCCTCTCCGGTTTGTCGTGGACTCCCAGTGGCACGTTCTCCACTACACGTATACCGTGCGCGAATAGGGCCTGCAGCTCGTGAGAAGTGCGCCGCAAAGGTTGTGTAACACCTCTGCCCCATTTGTTGCTGTTCTCTTTTTTTTTTTTGCTTCTGTGCGTTAAATGATCACAATATGGCAAGGAAGGACACTTTAGAGTTGGCTATTCTTTCGTCTCTCTTTCTGCTAGAAATTGGCGCAACCGCGCTGTTGCGTTGACCCAACGCGGAAAATTGGGGAAAGAGAAAGCACTCATTTGGGCTGGTTGGTACGCGTTATAACTGGACAGATTAACAGCGCGTGGGGCAGGACAGACGGAAGGAACGGAAAAGGTGCTTGTCCGTTTCTTTCATTTTTCCAATACCATGCGGTTTTACTCCATTTAGCTTCGATTGGTAAGCATGTCGGAGAGTGTGAAAGCGATAAAAATCTTGAGCACGAACGCCGAGTTATAGTTATGGTGCCCCTCGAGATTGGCAAAGTCCTGTACTTTCTACCGAATTCCCTTTTTTTTTTCTTCAACGCTCGCCGAAGAACGGCCGAGTGCCAGAATATGCGCCCAAACTTCTTCTCGCCCGAGTTTGGACCGTTGAGAAGGATCCGCAGCGCCTCGCGCTGTGAAAAAGTTGCGGGGAGTGGCCTTTTCCCCCAAGGCGCACACGCTATATATGTGGTGCGGGGAACAGACGCGTCCTTTTTCACCCGGCAGCCACCTCGTCTCGCCATACCAGCACCTTATTCTCCTTCTTTCATTGCTCTCTCTCTATTTCTCTCTCTCTCTCTTTTTTAACTCCCGACCTGTAACTGCGCCCTCGTTTTACCTTTCCTGCTGCAGCGAGACTGCTGCGGTCATTGTAGCGACGCCTCCTTTCCTATTATTCGTTGGTGTATTCGCCGTCCCCGAAACCACTCTGGTCTGCGGGGTGCCGCGTCTCGAGGCTTGAATACATCCGCGGACCTACCCATACACGCTCGCCTTTTCTTGCACCACCGCTCGGTCGCGCCACTCTTGGCACGCCTGCCATACCGAGCGACGCTTTATTTTCGCGGTGATCTCTCAATTCGGGACGCCCGTTCTTTACGCCAGTATACCACCCCCCTAACCCCCTTTCTTCAGGTATCATTCATCCGTGTCTATTCCCCCGCTCCTTTACGTGTATACAGGGCTCTTTCGCGTTCCAGAGGCGACTTTCCTGATTTACTCGGTCACAACGTGAAACGGCGGCTTCTGCACCGCGTGCGCGAAAATGTTTGTTCAGGCTCGCTGGACTGCATCCCAGAATAAAGCTGTGTATTGGTGTATGTAGTCGCCACTATAACGCAAGCTCAGTAATGGTTTTGAGCACAGTGTTGCCAGTAAGTGTTGTCGGTGATAGACTTATCGATGATGATGATTAGTATTATTATACATCCTCCTAAAAACTGTGGTACGTGTCGACATATTTGTCCTTTTCACTCTTGTACTGTGTATCTGAGTTCTGAAACACTTTTACCCGCTAAATTGCGGTATTTAAAGAAATAGAATGTTCGCTTCATTTGATGTTTTCGTAAATTTCGTGCCACCAATCTATCGCACATCTATCACTAGACTGCAGTGCCCACATCTACTTATGTTTGCCTTACTGGTCCCTAAATACTTAGAGCCTTGGACAGGCTGACTATGTCCACATTTAATGCACGATCGATACTGTTACATGCTCAATGCTTGATGTACAATTTCTACACTCCAGCTGGCTCACTGCACACCAAGTGTATATGTCTATGTACAGTCTGCAATGCTTTCCAGATGTTTATCTGTCGTGCAGTCTGTAGCAAAAGTTTAAAGGCCGCCGCTCTCTCAACCAGAGTGTACCAACTCTTGTACACGCTGGAGCTGTTCACTATACACTATTCGCTATACGCTTTTCCCAGTTAGTGAACCCTATAGCCTTGCCAGAGGCGAGTGCCGGCAGCTTCGATGTATATAGGACGCTCCAGTGACTAGAACGGTGGCCATGACACCTCTGAGACAGTCTGTCGATGCTTCGTGCTGTTTAGCGCTATAGTTTGCATATACTACCATGGGTTGCCGCACAGGAAGCAATTTCACGTCAGACGACAGCTTGAAAAGTGAAGAAAAACTCTGCGCAATATTTATGGCTTCGTTATTCACCATGCCGCTGTTCTGTGAGAACAGCATATTCAAACACATCAAAAATTAGTTGTACTCAAACGCGTAAATCTCCGCGGAGAGCATTGTTCTGATATTAGCGCTACTCTCCAAAAGTTATGATGCACTAGGCAGCTATATGCTCTTACGCAAGTAATGACTTTTTCCATATCTATACCCTAATTTTTGAGCTGGAGCTCTCGTACTCCTCGATGGGTATAGTTTTAGCCAGCTTGTGCCCAATCGGTGTGTGCGTACTCCAGTAACGTGGAGCCATGAAACAGGAACCTCGAAAATGAGGGTAAATATGAAAGAACGCCGTTACTCGAGTTGAATGAGCCGCCAGTCGCTCCCCTTGTCATTAGCCCACACGAAAGCGTAGTGCTTATAAGCCCTCGAAGCCTATGCAGTTCACGTGAGGAGACGTAAACTCACCAACATTTTCAACGTGCACAGTGGGACGGACACGGTGCTCTCGACTCTGACGTATTAGGTTACCGCCTGATAGAGCATTACACGTGCATTTTTCTTGAACGGTGATACAAACAAGCGACTGGTTCTGACAACCTCGATCCTTCTTATGTGCATCCCTTGCAAGGAGCAAGAAGTAGAAGACCGAATGACAGTGAATAAATGAAAACAAATAAATAAGTAAATAGGGAGGGGAAGAAACAAATAACAAAATAACACGTGGATACGTTCGAGGTGGGAGTGCAAAAATACAAAAGAAATACACGAAATTGACCACCAGCAGGTATACAGGCGAGGACGCGATAAATAGCAGAGAAAAGCGCGTTGATAGACAAATGGATAACCAACGCGAAGCCGATCTCGGCCCGGGGTCATCCCTGCCGATCCGGTGACCACCGAAACCATTAGGGTCGGCGGAAAGACTCGTGGTACATGCCCGCGCACCGAGAGCTCCTCACTCAAGGGTCGGTTCGCACCGGAGCCCGCCGTGCCCCAAGTATAGGGCCTGACGAACGCTCGCCTTCAAGGAGAGCGCTCCCCGATAACAAATGGAGGCTCGTTTACCACCTCCAGCGTCGCTCTCGCCCGCCGCCAATCGAAGCGATGGACGCCCTATTCGGAGCACACCGACGAAGGAACGATCAACAAAAGGGGGGAGATCTTCTATAAAGCGGCCACATTGAACACATTAGGCGTCGTAGCTTCGGAGTAGTAAACCGGTTATTGTGAGCGAGCCACTGGTAAATTTGTTTTGCGGATGCCGGCTCTTCTGTGTACGCATATATACGCGTGATTCACGGTCTCGGGTCGGAAAGAATGAAAAGAATACGGAGATGTAACCGCGGCATCTCTGAACGTAGTACAATTGAGGAATACTTGCTGTAATTTTTGAGCTTGAGTGCCCAACTTTGGCGAAACCGCGTAGTCCGTTACATTACAATGCCTGCAGCCCACGAATTCACCTGAATTCGCCTGTTACCTGTTTCCTGTTACACCTGTCTCTGTTACACTTTATACGTCTAGTCTCTCTCTTCTTCACGTTATTGTCCTTATACATATTTGCTTCGCACGCAGCGCAGTGTTTCGCCATAAGAGCACTGTGCTTACTATGTGTACTTTGTGACATGGAGTACAGGACTTCAGTGCTCTATCAGTCCCATCGCAAAATGTCGCCATAGCAGACTATAACACTGCAACGAGAGAAGGCTTTGTTTCCTTAATCCGATCGAAAGCATGATGCCGAACACAAAAAGCGAAGGACCATTCGCTTCGGTCAGCACACCCGCGCACGCCGACGGAGGCGAACCTCTGCGGTGCCGAAGCAAAATGCGGCAGCGTGCTTTCTCTACTGCACTGCCCCCCCCCCCCCCCCCACCTCCAAGGACGGGCGCACAACCCACAAATTCGGCAGCGGGAAGGGTCGAGGCCCAGCGTGCGGTGCGGCGGCTACACGCCGATAGATATCTGCCACGCGACGGCACTGATCGAGGGCCGATCGCGATGCCCACGGCGTCGGATGGCGGAAACAATAGGTGCCCAGTTCTCGTCCGATATCCGGGCCGCTTTCCACGGGTGCGGAAGTAAGAAGGATATAAATGACGTGAAATCTTTGCCCCCGCTGATTCCGGCGCACGCACAGTCCACCTAAATGTTTTGCTTTCTTCATTTTTCTCTCTGGGAAACCAAGGGCAGGGTATATAGGTGTTCTCCGCATTATACCCGTCGTCAGTTCGTGCCCGCCGATGCAGAATGGAGACGATTATAGTTTTGCCGTATCTCTGTTGTTGCTGCCGTTCTTTCTCCTGACATCAGTGACCAGCGCGGTGTGATCAGCCACCAGCATTTCCTATGGTTTACTGTAGAAAAGGCGAAATTGGCGTTGCAGTAGGCGGAGGCGGTTATGACTACGTCATCAATTTGCTGCCTCAAATGCGCACAATGTACACCTATACGGCAATTCAGTGCATGCGTTCTGCTCGCGTTTCATCGGACTCCTATAGATGTTCGCAGCAACAATCATTGAGTCAGTCATGCTCTTTCTCTCTCCATCCTTGCCCTCTTCTCTCTACCAGCTTAGCGAATCACCGCAGTACAGAATGCGACACAGAGGGGGGGGCATTCCATTTCACATCGCTTACTATTCGACGGACTCGCAACGCTCACTTTCGCTTTCCTGCTGGCTACGTTCGCTTTCCTGTTTATCTCGACTAACTCGCCAACTAAAACAATCTGCCGCCATGTCCATCCGGGGCAGGCTCGGGAAAGTGTCTCCAAACGCACGCGCCGTCACTCGTTCTTGTCCTTTACCGCACCGGGCTGTAGCGCGGATTGCAAATCCCTCGGCAAGCTCTTTGTGATTGCGCGCAAGAGCATCCCGTATAGCTGGTTCGGTGCTAAACAAATTAAGTTGCCTATACGCTTGTACAAACAAGCGCGCCCCCTGTCTGCGCTTCTCTAATCCCACACGTTTCCCCAGATTGCTCTGTAGCTCTCTATACACGGCTGGACATGTCCACTTGCCTGTGAGCTCCGCGAGAGCAGATCTGTACTTTGAACCGCGGCCCGGAACTGCCTCGAAAGGATTAACCAATCGTCACAGAGCAACGTACGGGGCGTGGACGTGGCGCTTGCCTAAAAAAAAGGAGAGAACCCCAGGCTTAGGAGATTTCGAAGCGCATGCGACGAAAAGCTACAGGGATTCGTCCATTCTTCCATAGCTTTATCTTCATTTTTTACTTTGCTAGACGTCCTCTCTGTACTGTTTGTGAATCGTGCGGTGTTTACACTAAATTCCCGTCTACTGCATGCTTTGCTCTCTGTTTCTTGTGCAGGTTTAATGCCCTCTAATTCCACTCCCAAATCCAGGTGCGGAGGAGGATACGGAAGGGCGTGTTGACGGCACGTTAGTCTATAGAGTGCATCTCGCTCGCTGGTGTCCACCGAGGCACGCGAGGGTGCGTAATTGCATCTGTGAGCCGCCGTGAAGACAGCACCTTCTGCGTGTTTGGTCTATTTACGATTTTAGTGGACGGTAAAAGAACCGCGTAATGAGAAAGTGCAGGCCGAGCAGTTTGAAAGCATTTCGCTGGACTCTAAACTGCAGTATGTGTTATACGTTTGTTCTCCCCTATATGCTGTCTATACGAATATCATCTGAAGAATTACTAAGAAAGGTGTTGAACTGACGGCTGCATACAGGCTTGATAATACTGATACTGAGGCGTGATAATAATACTGTGATAGACGTCGCCGAGGAGCGCACCGGATTTATTTTGACAACCCGCGTGGCTTTAACATACGCTCATATATACGCACAGGAGTATTTTTTTACGCTGTTCTCCAATCCAACTGCGGCCGTCGCCACCGCCGGGTATCGAACCCGCATCATAGTATTCAGCAGCGCAACGCCTCATAGGTACGTAGGCATGAGCGGTATTCAGTTCCTGTTATAGTGTTAAGCAAGTCCATCCATCGGCCAAGCAGACGTGCATGGAACAGTTATGGAAACCAAGACATGACCATCTTATTCAGATTCATGCCATGCAGGTGTTCAAGAATAAACCAAAGTCGTAAACGTTTGTGTCCCAATGGCTGAAAAACGAAATAATGAGTATAACTGCTCTTTCGTGCGATCCGTTTCAGAACTTGATGTCGTGTACAATCACTTCACAGTTGCCGAAATTAGGCGCATTCCCCGGGGACATCAGCTCGCTTAACAGCCAACTGAGCATAAGGAACCACTCAAAGACTGTGTCTAATGCGCTGACACCAGCCTTCGTTGCCATCGCCTGTTCGCTGAACCACTCAAAACACGTTCATTCCCCATCTCGTGGATTGTATCTTCCTTCTCGCTCTCACACGCACGGACACGCACACATATACTTGCACAGAATTCGCGTGCACAGGGGTTCGTTCCTGTGAACCCAAGCACGCGACCATTGTGGCTCGCGCATAGATGTGGCTACACGTCGCTCCCCGCAGCCCACGTGCTACCGCCATCGGTGCAGAAGAGCCATTTGTGTACAAGCGTCAAAAAAAGGACGGATGTCCAGCGCGGAGGCGACCGTTAGCTAACGACGCCGTCGCTTTAGACGCCAAACCTTTCGGCAAACCGGTCTTCCCCATTCCTCATGAGCAGCACCCGGAAAAGCGTTCACTGTTCCTAAACGGTGCCGTTTTGTCGCCTATTTGGGTAGATTGTATAGCGTAAATGCCCACCCCATCCACGCCCAGCGGGATAAGAAAACAGCGACAAATCTGCTCCACGTCCCCTCTCGCTGACCCCACGACCCCCGCTGGAGCGGTCAAGTGTCCAGTCTACGCTGCTCGCTCCGTGTAATGGACGGTCCGGCTTGCTGCGTGCGGTCATTAGATCTCCCGAACCCCTTCCCATGCACGCGCCTCTCATTTTCGGCGGACCCTGCACCGTACCGCACGCCACCGCATTTCTACGCCGTGCATACACCCTTGATGCGCTTGAAACTGGATCCCATGTTCAGTTTCCCCGCTCGTTGTCCACTTTGGGGAGGACCCGGAGTGGACGTGTTGTTCGCAGTCGCTTGAAAGTAGTATGGAAGAGGGCTCTTCCTGATGACCACTGCAACTTCTGGGTGGACTCCGCTCAATATGACTGTTGTGGACAGCCCCTTCTCGGAAGTTTGCTCGCCGTGGTCAGAAGGCGGAACGGCTTTCTTTTTCCGGGAACAAATTTACCCTTCACCGGAAGCCGCGGAGGCTGACCACAGCGTACGCCGCGTGTTTGTGGGGTGGGCTTTAGAGTGAAATCTTTTCACTGGCACTATCACGTCGAGTTCTAACAATAGTCGTAAATGCTTTTAACTTCTCCCGTCTGCTGCTATGTTAGAAAGCTTTAGCGCTGCCAAGTGTCGTATCATCTCGTAAGGTAATATGGCAGTTATTTGCTTTGCACCTGCTCTGTTGTAATGGACGGAAAGATTTGCCGTACAACAAGGTGATTTTCCACGCGGCGAAGGAGCATGGCTAAACGTTCTATTCTGTTTATTCTGGACTTATAATATTAAAAAGCCTTGCTATAAATGTGGCTGAAGCAGGTAGCTGGCCATGTACAGGGTGTATCATTTTAGCTGCACCAAATTCTTAAAGATTGCCTGTGGCAGATAGCACTATTCTAATCCATGATGTAAATTACTTGATCAGGCGGCCGTTACTTAAACGAGAAATGAAAATACTTGATTGAATAATTAACATGATTACGTTAACCAACTTTTTAATTATTAACATTACGGCCACAATTTCAATCTACGAATTGTAGCCGGTGATTTCGCAAGGCGTCTCCACATGGAACGAATTCTCCGGACTGTACCAGTTAAGAGATATTCATTTTCAAAGCGTCCGATAAAATGCATTGGCGTTACAGTTACTTTTTTTAAAAAGAAAACGCTCTTTTATTGATTGAGGCACGAGAGTGAGTGGAACATCAATGCATTTCGTCGGACACTGAAAATTAATATCTCGAAACTGGTGCAGTCCTGAGAATTCGCTCCAAGTGGATACGTCTTGCAAACTCACCGGCTATAATTCTTAGACTGATATAGTGGCCGTAATGTTAATAAGTAGAAAGTTAACACACTTATGCTAATCATTTAAGTATTTTGATTTCTCGTAGAAGTAATGGCCGCTTGATCGAGTAATTTAGATCAAGTATTTTAATTGTGCTTTCTGCCACAGACAATATTTTTAAAGTTCGGTGAAGCTAAAAAAAACACCCCGTATATTCAGAACAAAATGACGTTTCGAAATTTTAACGGATCCCTTGATTACAATCTGAGCACCAGCAAGGTTGTGAGATCGGAAACAAAGGATCCGTACGGGTCTAGAGGCGTCATTTTGTTAATGGCCAGTAACCTGCTTCGTTCTTAACAATAATTTTACCCGTGCAAAAGACATTCCATCGAACTCTCGACTACATAATAAAGGAGCCGAAACTTGTATGTTTCAGCCCAAAAAGCACCTGGTTTGCCAAAGTGGCAGCGTCATTTTTGCTTACCGAGCTGGTTGAAAAGTGAGACATTCAAACTCATTTTTCTCCGTGTTGCTGTTACAATTGTTTTACGACTGCTCCACAGACACACATACAGAGAACAAGAAGAAAAGACAGAAAAGAAAACGCGTGAAGCCTTGGCGCAGTACTGACGTCCCCGCTGGTGTTTCGGCAAACTGTGAAGCAGGAGTCACGTGGCACGACTCGGCATCCAATGCGACGTGTCTGAAAGTGGGCTGCTCCGCGGCTCTTCCAACGCATCAGAATATGTTGGAAACATGTTCGATGCCTTTCTTGGTACAAGTCGTACGGCTACATATTACGGGCAACGGTAAAAAAAAAAAATATCGTAATTTTTCTTCACAATCCACGAACACGGCCTGAAATTACTGTTCACGGTGGTGTTCGCCCGTTAAAGCGCAAACTACAGATAAGCGCTCCAGGTTACGTGTAAAGACAAGAAAACTGATTCTTTCTTGTCGTCGATATGAGCCTCCGCAATCCTTTCGCGTAGAGTATAGTCGCACATCTTCAGTTAGGTTTTAAAAAGTGGGTTGTCAAACGACTTGTCTGACATTTCATTTCGCATTAATATCGAATTATGGAGGAAGCTGCTACGGTTTTTAATAGATGGTTCAACTTGTTGAACACGAGTAATATAGGTATTCTGCCTTGGCATGTCAACTCACACTATTGTCGTATTACTGTATAAGTTGGTGCCAGCTGTGCTAACCGCGCATGCTAGTCGCAATACAGGGGACAAGCGAGCAGTGTGGTCCTACAGGAATAACGGTATCCGTCAATCGGTAGCAGGATTCTGAAGTTTTATAGTTTCGCATCATCAATGGCGGTTTCAGACACAGATACGTTAAGAAAAATAGCAGCGCGATTCTATGTAAGGCGTCATAACGACGAAAGACTTCTATATTTGCAGACGCAGAGGCGCAATGATCAATAATCCTTACGCACCTTTCGCGTAGTGGCATCAACAGATAACAAAACCTGAGCGCTTCACTTTTTGTATGCACGAATCAATTCAATGAGCACGACACTCGTGGTTCCGTACGTCGACAAAATTAGCATAGAAAATGCGTGCCTCAGTGGAATGCTTTTGTCTTTTCTATGAGAGCAAAACAAAACTTTGGTGATAAGCGATACCATTAGGAAAAATATCAGGAAAGACTTGAACACCAAATGTGGACTGCATGCAGTTCTAGCAGAAAACGGCAGACTAATGTGTTATATCATAATTTTTTTTTGTCCACATGTAGCTGAATGTTTCTCTGGTACACCCTATTATTTCTATAGGAATATCCACGATGGTTTCTTGTTGGTGCCAGTGTGGTGAGAATTGCAGAAGCAACTACCGTTACTTCCGACGCATCGTCTATGTTCAAACACACCACTGATAAAACATCTTTCAAGCAACATGTCAATTTGCCTATATGCTAAAGAGGCACTTTAGCACTCGTACATAATGTTCAGCGATGCAGGTAAAGTGCTCTCGCCTGTTGCAGAAATAAATAGTCTACGCTCGTTGCGGAACAGATTACGTTTCGGATATTACGTCATTACGAGCTTCCCTCCTGTACACAAATACTGACACTCCAGTCCGTCGAATAACGAGGCCAATAACGTTTTCCCGCTTAGACCTAGAGAGCGTGTTGAAAACACTTCTGAATGTCGCCGTCAAACAACACTTGCAGTTCCCTGCAGCAGTTACACTGTTACCACCATACATTGGTAGCTGCCAAAGTGGCAACACACGCAGAAAGCCAAAAAGAAGCGTGCCGTGTTCGAGCCGCCTGCTCGTAAACTCACCTCGGCCGCTTCTGCCGACGAATCGCAGGTCGTTGAACTTGGCCACCTGGTTCTTCATGACGGCGGAGGCGTTGCGCAGCTCCCCGCAGTAGTTCTCGTCGTTGCCCGCCCTGAGCGTCACCAGCGTGCCGTCGCAGACGTCGCCACCGAGCGCCAGCACGCGGAACGACATGGGCAGCGTCTTGTTGGAGCGCCAGTGGCTGGGCAGCACCGAGCACACCACGTTGGGGCTGCCGGTTCGCATCAGTTCTCCGGGGTGCTCGGCGAGCACCTGCGTCAGGGCCCGCTCGCCCGGGAGCATCGAGGCCAGGTCCGTGGTCGTCGTCGCCGCCGAAGACGACGTCGTCATCACGCCGCCGCTGTCTCGGGTGACACACGTGGACGAGATGGGAGCCGGTATCACAGTCTCCCGCGGCTGCTGCTGCTGGCCGTGGTGGTGGTGGGGTAGTAGGTGGTTGCCGACGGCGCACGGCAAATGCATGGTTGGGCAGCGGCGAACCGGGCGCTCTCGCCGGGCTTGCGAGGCAAGAAGGGGGAAACGGGCGCGCTGGGGAGGAGAGTCCGCGGCCGGAACGTCCCACACGCACGCACGCACAGAGTTTTCGGGAGCGTGAACACTGGGAGGGTGGGGGGGATGTGGAGAGCACGGGAGGAGGGGAGGCGGCAGAAGAAAGTTTGGGCCGCGCGCTCGGAGCGCGCGATCCGAGTTTTGCGGATACGGTGTGCGCAGGCGCGCCGACGGAGGGGCAGAGGTCCGAGTTGCTGCACCCGAGGAGCGCGAAAGAAAAAGGCGGCGAGTACTTATCCCGGGGTGCGAGTCTTGGGAGCCGGTGGAGGAGAAGAGAAGGGAAATAAAAAAAAAAATAGTGCGGAAGCAATACGGCGGATGCGCCGCTCTTCGGAAAAGTGGACTTGGCGTGCGGCAGCGAGGCGGTTCTTGCGGGCGGTCGCTGCTGGCGGGCTCCTCGCGTGGTGCGGCAGGGCGAGTGGAAGGGGACGAAGCCGCGATGTGGATCACCGCCGCTCCGGCCTCATTGACACCGGGGCGAGCGTGGCCCGCGGAGAGGGCCAGCCCCGTGGCGGATTGGCGGTCGACCTGAGTGACGTGTGCGTCGCGCCGGCCAATGGGAGCCTCGCCCGCGTCTCGCCTCCTGCGGTTTCGTTTTCCCGTACGGGCGCCTTGCCATGCTGGGCAGCCCGCCGCTGATGCACTTTGACGAAGGCGGGTGGGATAGAGTTTGGCGAGGGGGGCGGAAGGGGGGTACTAGGGGGGGGGGGGGTGAAGGCAGTTCGTAGGAATCGTGAAAGTGGGTGACAGGTCCGCTTCTACGAGGCACACTTCTTCTTTTAGGAAACCTCCGTACTACATGGCTTGGATTATAAGGATTTCTCCACTCGTTTCTTATATGCCATGATCATAGTTTCAGAGGCCGCTGGAATTGACGATTTTATGTGCACGGGCAAGTCATACTATATTGTTTCACCTTGCGCGGATATGTGTTGTCTCGGTGAAAGGAGGTGTTCTTCGCTCCGTATACTTGACTAACGATATCTCACTCTTCTCAAATATTTGCGATGCATTCCAATAAATCAAACTGTTTCTGTTATTAATAATTCACAAACTATAGTGACTTATATGAATACCGCATCCCTAGTTCCTGAGCAATGTTTCAAAAAATAAGTGCCAGTTTCAGTATCGTAGAAGAACTAGTTCTCTGGGTGCCTGCCACAGTTCGTATAAACGAGCACCTTTCTGAATTCGCTCTCTAGTTCCTGGCGCTGAAGAAAGCGCGGCTGAAAGAAGGCCGTTAATTTGCATCATGATGGAAGAAGGAAAGTGTTTACATATCGTGGGATTGGAGATCTGCGCCAATTCGTGAGACAGTGTACAAGATCTTGATCCCGCAATTACCGTGCTGCTATATATTTACGTTTATGTTTCTTATAAAAGGCAGGAACAGTCACCATGGGTACAGACTACTGGACAGGATGCTTCGATGCACTTTTTCATCGCTATTACGAATGAAACTTCAAAGCCTCTGGGCCTGTGCCTATTCGCAAGGAACCTTTAACGCTAGAGAGAGAGATGCAAGCTTTATTATGCTGGAGATGTTAGCGCACTTGTGGCCGCTTGACATGCTACTCCAGGCGATTGACGCTGATTATGATATACACAGCTAGAATTGTTCGTGAGAGGAAATTGCAGCCAGTTCTGATTCTGGACACATTACTATACAGAGTGCCTATATTGACACGTAGTCGTTTCTTTATTTTTGTCGCGCGTACTACAGCTTACCTGTTAAATAATTCTCGCTTCGGGGAAATATACACCCTTTGATGGAATGCACACAGCTATGGCAGATGAAACAGTTATCACAGTGCCGTCAGTGTAAATGTGACGACGTTGTTCGTAGCAGCATAAGGTGTGTTGTGGCGGAAAATATTTTAATGCTGGCACATAGGTTTTTGTATGGCCTTTCATTATTGACACGGTCGTAAGGATAGACCAGGCAGATAGCTTTGAAGGAGGCAGTATAAAGGCGCGGAAAAAACCTCGGATAGAGAGCAGACCAACCACTTCCGATGTGTGTGTTCTAGCAAGGTGATGTTCAGGGACTCTGGCAGCATATCGCGAACAAGCGTGATTTAACTCGTGCGTTTGTACAATTGGCAGCGAGAGGCGTCTGTTTCCTGTTATATAGTGTGTCCATTGTTTATGTGTTCAACCGAAAGGCGTAGTAGCATTGACAGATATATATTAAAGTTTATCGTGGCACTCGAGTTCTATCACGGCATTCTAATGACACGTCATCATGTAGTGGAGTAGCGCGCGAGAGAACTGCGGTTTCAATGCAGAAACAGTGCCCTGGATCCTACCATGCAGGCGTCTCAGTATGCTGGTGTGGTGAGGTGCTCCGCCAGGGGCATTAGATTGCATTGCAAGCAAGCCGAAACACTGTATTGAACAAGCTCCTTAAACACATTCACGTAGCGTACGACCTAAACCTAGTTCTTGTTGTATGCTTGGTGCCAGGCCACTCTGGGATCGCAGATAATGAAATGGCAGACAAAAATGCTGGGCAAGCGGCTCATTGGGGTACAATTTACGTAAGCTGGGTACCTGGTGTAGACATGAAACCTGCGGTATGAAAGGCGCTCCGTAATCATTGGCAAGCTGTGTGGGACAAGGAAGCTGAAAATAAGCTGAATCTGCTTAAACCGCAGTTAACCAAATCTTTCCCACTGAAGCTTGATAGGCTCACCGAAGTCACCCTGGCACGACTCAGAATAGGACACACTTATGGCACGCATAAATGCCTCTTGGCTGCAACTGACCCGCCGACGTGCACACGCTGCGGTGAAAACCAAACCGTCCTACATGTCTTCATTCTATGTCCTGAACTTCACCGAGAGCGAGTGGCTCATTTTAGGGGACTGTACTCACCCTGCCCCCCCCCCCCCCGATCCCTAGATATTCTTATCAGAGGATGCACTCTTTAACTTTAAAGGAGTGCTTAATTACCTTGCACAAGTTAACTTTTTAGAAATCATCTCATTCCATCCTAACCGTCAGATTATGCCTCACAGGTGAGTTACAATCCGATGCACCAAAGTATGTCTGAGCTCTTGCACTTCTTGCGTCAGCAAGAACTGTACAGCAAGGGATTCGGACTATCCACAATCACTTAACATGTTTGCCTGTAGCCAATGTAGCCAGTAATTCTTTTAGAATTAATACTCTAATATCTACAGATCTATCTTACGCGTAGGCCTCTATACAGCGTCTATTTTAAAACATTGTCTTAAATTCACAATTTTGCTAAATCAAGACATATGTCCTGGCGCTCTTTGGCCTTAGATGTCCTTGCGCCAATAAAATGCAATAATCAATTATCTATCTATTGCATGTCGTCGCACCTCGGTGGTGACGAGATGATACTGACACGGTCGCGACAGTGTGACGCACTTATCAAGCCAGGCATCAGCCTGGGTGGCTTAAGTCCGCCCCCCCCCCTCCCCTCGTGCTCGCATCAGATCACGTGATCACTTGGCGCTATAGCTGCGTATGTGCCGTCGATACCGGGACCACACGGTGGTGGCGGCCGTGACGGCGCCTCGAGATTCCGTGTAAGTGCTATCGCATCAAAATAAATGTCGAAACCAATTTTGCAGCAAAATAATTAAACTTGAGAACCACGACGCAAAAATTCTAAACTCTTCAGAAAAAGTTTTATTTACAAATTATAACGATAGCGAATGTATATGTATGTGACTTCGTACACAGATGACACATACGTATAGATGACCTGCACTTTCGCCCGAAATTTCTCAAGATTACCTCCTGTAATTGCCTATCTGTTTTATGTAGAAACATGTTGAATTTTTTTTATCGTAGTACACAAAAGAAAAGCAACGTCCAGTGTGATTAGCATATATGCTGCTATACCTTCGGCGTTAGGACTTTGTCTCGCGTGAGCGTCAGGTTTGATGACGGTTTTCATTTCTTCCACGAACTAAGAAGCAACCTCCAGCGCAGTTCCAGAGGTACACAATTGCTTACTTACCCGTCGCGGTATAGCTCTGTGGCTACGACGTTCTGCATGTTGAGGTCGAGGTGGTGTGTTGGATAAATGGCCGCGGCGAAAGCATTACAACGGAGGTGATCTTCAAGAACAACAGTTTACTTATAGATTAGCTTTAAAGAACCCCATGTGGTCAATGTTAATCCGGAGCTGTTCAGTACGGCGTCTCTCAGAGCGCCAGTGTTGATTTGTGAATCAGCACGGCTACGAATCAATGAAGCGCTTTCTTTGTAAGAAATGCGAAGGTGGGACTATAGGTAATTACGGTGGCACAATGGACATGTGGCGTTCTCTTGGTGAGCATGACATCATGGCTTCCGATTGTACTAATTGCATGGATTGGATGCTCTGACCGATAAACCTTAATTTCCATTGCGCAAAACAGGAGAAAAACGTTGGGGGCGGGGGGGTGTGGGGGGGGGGGGATTTACTCAATGTTTCTGGACACTCTGGCAAATACGAATGACGGTGGTTTAACCGAAACTATCTATGGCTCCCTCAGTGAGGCAGCTCGCTCCGCTAGAAAAGTTATCTTGTTTCATTTCTACCATATGGTCGAGCGGGGATAAACTTTGTCGCACCTCTGCTGCAATTTTAATGCTTGGTCGCGCACAGTTGACAAATTGAAACATTTGCAAACTATTACAAAACTATTCGCATTTACCAATAGTGTCTATATTCGTTTCCCCACCAAATAGAATATGGCAATATTAGTTAGAAACATTCGCCCACCCATGCATGCTCATAACCCCTGCGTTACTTTGAGATGATGATCCAAATAAAGAATGATAAATAATAAATAAACAAATTCCTTCCAAGTTAATCGGGAAAGCTTTAGCTCTGACTCCATACACTTGTGTTATTAGGCTGCGACGTAAGTTAGTCTTATGTCGGGACAGAGAATAAATATGAAATCCCCCTTCTGTAACTTATGTTACCGAATGTGTACATTAACCGCGCCAAATGCAGTTAAAGAAAAGAAATAGCCTGTTGGTATTTTAAACTGTTTCTTCTTTACAACTTTAGCCACTTTCCGTGATAAATCAATCAATCAGTTTATTAATATTATTATTACATCGTAGGTTAATTACAGCATATAAAATATTCTGACGAGGGTCCCGATGTACAAGACTGCAACGGCAAGATGAAGGGTGAAGATTACATATGAATAATACAAGGATTAGCAGCAGTGCGAACAATAGAACCGATATATGGAGCAAGGAATAGTAGTAAGCATAATGGAATAAAAATACATAAGAACGCCTGAAAGGAAAAAAAAAAGAACGAAGAGCTTGTTAAAAAAAAAACTGCATATATAGGCGCACAAATCTGCAACTAAAGCAGCACGAACGTCCACAATTTAGCAAATAACCTCTGAATGAATTACTGAATGAGATTAAATAAACTTCGGATTTTGGACATGTGGGTAAATGATTCCATAATGTGATCGCACAGAAGGATGATGATGAGTCAACGTAATTAGTAGAAACCTTAGGCAGCAAAAGATTATTGTGAGCGGCACGTCTGGTTTGGCATTTCAAAAAAGTTCAGAATCAATGAAACTATACTAGAAAGCTTATTCGTTATTCATTCTTACAACACAATTAGACTGAACCGAAACAAGTTATTAATAGTCGATGTGTTGCTGCAGTTAAGAAGAGCATCGTTGGTTGGAAATTGCGTTTTTAACTTAAAGCGAGCTGATTGGCCGAGACGTGGTGGGGGTGAGATGTATGGCGTCTGTTTTATCACCGAGTATTGATGACGAAGCATTCGCGGAGCCGACGAATCGACTTTTATATGGCCGTACGTATGAGACCTTACAGATGTGTGGCCGACCGGCTCTGTTCTGAGCAGAATCACGCGATGAAACAAACGGTACCTAAATATGCTCAGCGAAACGAATATCCGCATTCAGAGGCATAACTCTCTTCTGTTTTAATGCCTATAGCTTTCTTAGACTACTTACCCGGTTTCTGTGTGCGTGCTGTTTAGTTTCTCACTGATAAACTGGGTCGATCTCGGAGACGGGCCGGAGTAATCAAAGCTGGTGACTTGGTGGGCCGCTCCTGACACTATTTCCGAATTCCCATAAAGAACTGCATGTCGCCGCAGAAACCATCTTTGTTAAACCACCCCGCAGTTATGGCGCTGGTTCGGTTCGGGAGACCGCAGCAGCCGCATTTTATAGCATTTTGGCTGCCAGATCTACTGCACGTCGACTGCAGCCGTCATAGAAAATGCAAAGGAACGAAACTGAAAGTGGGAGATGGGAAAAGAAGTTCAAATACCGTTGTGTTGCTTCTGTCATGAGATCAGTTAGCAGCCCACTTTCAGAAGAGCCTGTCGAAAGGATTTCCCTATATTTATATTATTAAAAGAAGCCTATCTAGGGACTGTTGTAGCATCGCTTCTTTCATCGCCGGCCGCGTTTTCCTTCGATTTGTTTCTTCAATCGGAACAGTCTTAACCAGACGAAAAAAAATCTGCGAAAGCATAAGAACTGATTCGAGGAAGCTCGACAATCGTTCATTCACGTGCCTGGCTCCTCCGGGGGAACTATATAGGGGTCGCTCTTGTGTCACAGTGCAGGCCGCGAACGTCCAAGCTTTGCGTTCGTTCCGGTCAGCTGACCGGCAACGTCCGTTCACGACGTCCCAGCGTTTAGCGCGCGCCGTTGACGAGAGGAAAGGAGAGCGGGAAATTCCGTGCGTGATCCTGCGAACATTTACGGCTCCGAGCGCGGACATTAGGAACGGAGAAACGGACTCGGAAACGCCATCGGACCGCAGCTTTCAAGGTTTCGGAATGCAATTTCTGCCGCGCGCGCGCACGCACACACGCACATACATACACGCACGCTCAAGCGTCTCCGTGCTCGTCTCCCCTGACTGCCGGCCCAATCCTCTTTCTCTCGCTCCTTTTACGCATATACGGTCCAAGAGTATTCCTCCGCGCCGGCAACTTGCAGGCTTCTGCGGCAGCCCGGGTCCGCAATGACTGCCGGTTAGCCCCACCGGGAATCGCCCCGGCACAGACAAACGGCCTAGCCGTTTAATTAGCGGCCGAATTCCTTTCTCGGTCGTCTCTGCGGAACGGGGACACCGAGGAAAATGGGAAGTTGGCCGGGCTTGGACTCTTTGTGTGACCCCTGCTGTCGACGCGCACAGCTATAGACGGCAAGAAAGTCGCTGCGAATGTTTCTTCTCCTCCATGTCCCGGCACTGTCTAGCGCCATCAACGCTATATATATATTTTTCATGTTGGGGATGATCTTGCAGGTCGCTTATATGGCCGCGAAAAGAAGCTTGCCTCTCGACTGCGCCGCAACGAGCTCGTGAACACGGCAGCCGAAATGCGGCGAGTGTAACGAATGGTCGTAACGCATAGCAATCATGGTTCGAAGAGAGAGAGAGAGAGAGAGAGAAAGAAAGAATGAAAGCGACCGCAGTGGGGTGACTGCCCCTGGACCGGCCACAGCGTGTGAGACTTCGTTTCTAGTTTCGCCGTTTCTTCTTTTACTGCTCATCAGAATCGGTGCGCCAGGAAATGGGCGCCTTCTTATTGCGCGGCCACTTAGTGGATTTGTATATATCTGCACGTGTGCGTGGGCGCTGGCATGATATATATATAGGTGCCTAATAAGAGCCTGTGCTGAAAGCCAAAAACAAGGCTGTTTTTTCTAATGTCTAACGACTTGTACAATGTACGTCGCGTTCCAAGCTCTAACTTGTAAACAGTAACGTGTCAGCGATGAGACGTGGTCACTCGGTGCGAGTGAAACCGCGTAGAAACAACGAAACTTGAAGTACCGTGCAATGCGCACGAACTTTGGGATCGAGTGATGAATCACCCGACTTGTGCATGCACTATACGAGAAGTCGTCTAAATTGCACGCTCACTGGGCGTCCTTCGCGACGATGACGACAACTACTACAACGCCGATGGATAAACGTAGAATCGAAGATGATGACGACAAAAATGAGGGTTGCATGACCACGAAAACTTACTGCAATACCTCCGCGGCTGCATTTGATCTACGTTATCGCTATAGCACGAAGCACTGCGTCGGGAATCAGCCTGTTTATACTTCAAAGAGTGCAGATACTTAGGCTAGTTGGTTCGCTGCGTCAATTGAAGTCATAGCGCTAGGTTGACAGGGTCATGAAGACATGAAAGACAACAGCTGTCGTCTTTCATGTCCCTGTCAATCCAGCGCTATGACTTCAATTGATGTTTATACTTCGTTTCATACATAGCAGGCAATGCAATGGAAGCTAATTACGAGTATAGCTTATCACGCACTATCTGTGGACATTTGTGCTTCCATTCGTTCACCTTGAACAAGATCTTGTGACCATGGCCTCGCATATCGCAGCTACAAAAGGTCACAAAAGCCCTGCTGCGATTTTGAAAGCTACCGGATTGAGTCAGCGTCTGTGATCCGGACTGAGTGACCGACTGATATCCCCAGTGGACTTTCTCTTGTTTTAATCTTTCCGTCCCTCTTTCCCTTTCGCCTGTGTAGGGTAGCCAACCGGGCTCAGTCCTGGTTAACCTCCCTACCTTTCATTTATCATTTTCTCTCTCTGTGCTTCCATGCGACGCGTATCATGTCTTGGTCGTGAGCGGAACTATACTGTAGTATACGGTGGCCACTAGTCAGAGAAACGAGCCACTCCGCTCTATTGGCGTTAAAATACGTTAATATCTGTGAGGCCTTCGATGTAGTAAATACGGCATATTCTGCGACACTGAAATATGACACTCATTTGTACGTCGATTTACATTACACGTGTACGTATATGCCTTTTCTTCATCTGTGACGCATAACTTCTGGTCGAAAATGCGAACATTACGAAACGTCTCTCTAACCTTCGTATACCATTGTCTGCTATGTTATGAACGGAGTGTAGCTTCAGGTTGCGACGCACATTGCAAATGCAAAAACTTTCCAGTGCTGTGAATAATCCGCAACAGTGATCGCTATGGCAGAATGAATATATACGATAGGCGCAGCAGATATTACAGCGCTATCTTGACCTACCTTCTTCTTAACTCTCAACTATTTTTATTCCCCCTTCTTCCATGTCCATGCAGTGCTGTTGTGGTGTTCTCACATGGGAGACAGTTACGGCACTGCACTTATCTCTTCCTTTTCTTTTAATAGCCACCATCTCTTACGTGCACTGTCTTTTGAATCATGCACGCGCATATAGCAGAAGATACGTGTATAACCGTCTGAACTGATTCTTAAGAAGTAAATCTGTCTCGTCTATTTCCTCTCAGATACGCCGATAAGACAAATTTACTTATTTTCTTTCAGGTACATCTACCTTCCATTTCTATGTTTCTGTCTCCTCCTTTCTGAACAGTATAAGGCTGACGTAGTGCCCCATCCGGTGGCAGTTGCCATCCTGCTCCTCTCTTTCTCTTTCCTCTCAAATGCATGTATGTTTTCAAACCGAATAATAATAATGATATAATACGTGATGCAATAGCTATGTTTGGTTTCGTAGCATGCATTTCCGCGACCGCTGATGAATGCGAACCCGGTTTGAACTGATATTTTAAATGGTGGGAGAGGAAACATGTAAGCTCTCAACAAATCATCGCCTATTCACATGACTCTTAACTGTGAACATCTTTGGCAACCTAGCTTCCTAATGCGAGACCCTGGGAGGGCACTTTTTATGTTGCTGCCCATCAGGAGACAAACGGTGCAAAAAAAAAAGAAAAGAAAGACAAGCAAACAAACAAAGAAAAGATCCGTCAGATTTGTGTGACCTTGCAGAACGATGAGCTAAATTCCAATTATGCTGTCTATGGTGCCGCCCATACCATGCCTTTGGTGCGCATATGCCACCTCGTGGGTTCGATTCAGCCACCGGCTCGGTGCAACATTTCGAGTTGAGCTTCTGCTTGCGGTTGCAATGGTTTCCTTCAAAACGAAATTCGGTTGACGTCGTGCGCAGAAGTTGACCACCGCGTCTGGTCGCACAAAAGGTTTCGCACCAATATATTATTTGCAGGTACTAGCAACATAGTCTATACACACGGCGATTACGACAAACAAACTCGTAATGTTGCCGTCGTCATATCATCAGCGCGATTCTCGAGCTTCTTTTTAGCCATAGTTTTCTTATTTTTTTCAAAGCAATGTAACAATTACGCTTCACACTATCGCAATTGGAGATGAGGGCAATCACGCGTTTTCTCTTGTGACATTGAAGCTTCGGGGATTTGTAAAGCCTCCTGGACTCTGCAATCTATAGAGAGCCTTACCCCCCTAGACCCTTTATACGCAACAATTCTAAAATACTACTACAGAGAAAATAGCAAAATCTATTCACCCCCGAACGACAAACTCAGCGCTGCGGAGACAACCATGTTGCGAAGATTACAGACGAACACATAAATGAATAAATCTGCACACTCTCAACTGATCTACCCCACGGCATATAGAGACATGTGCACGTGGTGTGGAGCTACACCAACACTGTTTCACATCCCATGGGAGTGTGCAAAACACGGAAAAGAACACGAAACAAACGGCACATGGACCGAATGGGAGGCGCTGCTGTCTAGTCCGGTCCTGGAAGATCAGCTACGATTGATCCAACGGGCTGAGCTGATGGCCCGTGCCAGTGGGGCGCTGTAATAGAGGCACCACTCTGCCGGACAAACTCTGTTTTTCACTTCCCTACTTCCTCTGGGGAACTGGGGTAGGAGCCCGTCCGGTTTCTGTACATAATAAAGTTTTTCTACTGCCACCACTACAACTACCACTACCACTACACCGAATCTTACGCCGATTAAACCTTCTGAGTGACATGCGGCAACCTATAAAAGGCAACTATGCATTCGTGTTACGGGTGTCAACAGTGCATGACAGCGGTCTTTCGTTTCGGCAAAATTTCGTTAAGCCACTGCTCAAAGCTGGTCGCCGGCCAGGGTCTTTCCCGCCTCGGAAACGAAAACACCCAAAGAAAGGAAGGAAACAGCAACGAGAGAGGGCCAAATGCACTTGCCGTGTGGACAGCACGCAAACCAAGGGTAATTCCCTGAAAGTGAGAGACAGAGCGAGAGCGAGAGAGATCGAGAGAGAGAAAGATCGAAAGAATAAGAAAAAGGAAAGTGACTAACAAAGTGAGGCATGTTGCACGTGTTGTGCAGTATCAACCCGAGCGGAATACCAAACCGGCCGCCGCACACCGGTTTTCGCGGAGGAAAAGACTGAGGGCGAACGCGTGCCCGAGCTCGCACTTTTGTTCCTGCTGCACAACTGTTCGTGTGTTTTTTTTTTCTTTCCTTATTCCATCCCCCCTCTCACTTCTTCCTTTCTTTTTCTTCCATTGTTGCCATCTGGTTTTGCGTCGTCGTTTTGTGTGCCGCATGCTCGCACGCGTTTCTTCGCTTCCGCTGGGTGACGCTTCCTCTCCTCCTCCTCCGGCCTGGCTGCACTAAATGAAGTGGCCCAGCCTGAGTGTTGCGGCCGCGCGCGCTAGCCCCGAGGCGACCGGAGGCGCGACGCATCGGTGGCGGCGTGTGGCACCGGCGACGACCATAAAACCAGGCCCAGTCCGCACACGGTCGCCCTTCCTTCCATGGGGTGTTGTTGTTCTCTTTCTCTTCTCAGAAGCGCGGGCGGCAAATGCAGCCAGCGAGGCGACAGCGCGCGACACCAGGCCGTGAGGACCGCGGCGGCGTAGCGGGCGGTAAAAAAAGGCAAAACAGCCAGGAGGCTTGCGCCCCCGTGGCCTTCTTTTCTTTTTCCTCGCAAGTGGGGGAAATGACGAAGGCAGAGCTGATACGAGGCAGATAAAGCGAAGAAGAGAACGACGGAGAAAGAGAGGTGGGGGTGGGGTGGGGGGGCAAGGAAGGAGAAAGCACAGAGTGCGCGGGGAATCGCTCAGAAATTAGAAACCAGTGCGCAGCAGATACGAAGCGAGCTGAAGGTGTCAGTATCTGCGCATGTGGTGCCCGCCACGATCCACGTCTCTCGATGGACGTATACAGTAAGCTGGCGACGTTGCGTTTCTAGAGTTAAGTTGTAGGCGAACAAAACTCAAATGAGAAAAATCAGACGGGCGGGGAAGGCCAAAATCATTGCGCTTGAGGTACGATACCTGTGTACTTGATTGAACTTCGACGCGCCATAGGTGGTTCCGTGTGAGGTGAAGGGTAACTGCAGCTTTACGTTGAGTCCACCGGCAAATTTCTTCCATTTCTATGTGTGTGTATTCTTGTATGAATCATGTGTCCTTGCGTTAGGTTTGGCACACGTGGGTACACAGCTGTTGCTGTGTCAGGCAAATCATATTACAACCTGAAATACAGATATCGGTGAGCTGATGTTCTTGTACGACGTCTTCTGATAGCACGTGCACGGAATGAACGTCGATGCAGAGGGATGTACGAGGTATAGCAATGCCGCTGAAGGTGTGCTTTACGGGGAGCAGGGCAGCTATGAAGACTGTCACTTCCGTGGAACAATGTTCGTAAACCATGGCTGTCTACGCAGTACAACAGGAGCTACGACCACCTCGAGCGACCTCGCAGCGAAATGTTAGTCCGGCACTCTGATACCAGTGAGTTCTAAACTTGCTTCCCGCGAAATACCGGTGTCGATTCCAAGTTTGTAATGTGACCATTACGTCAACATGGGACAGCAAAACAATACCCACGATTTCACCTAACCGAGACGTTGTCCTTACTCCTAGCCTGCGTCTTCTCGCAAGCCAGTGCACACGCTTGCTATGGGGCTTCAGGCTTGTTTGTTCGCCGCCAGATAAAGGTCGGTCGCCGAGCACGCGACTTTAAAGGCACGCGCCGGTTTTGGCGCCTCGCTGTGCCGCCAAACAATGACGGCTTCCAGCCGGCGCCTGGGGCGCTGTCTTGGTTTTGTGCCCTTCTTCGCCTCCCTTTTCTATACAGCCCCGCCCTTGTGACTTCTAGCCGTTCCTTCTGCCTCACCAGCGCACTGCTACACTCCGGTCTATGCGTGCCGTAGGAACCTCTCCACCTCGCGGCGTTCCTTTGCGAACCGCGATCCTTGTCGCAATCCTTGTCCTTGTCGCGCTGGCGTACGTCGCCGACTCCCGAGGCGGTGTTGCGGGTGGTGGGACTTTTAGGTTTTCTTCCGCATTTTCCCGCCTTTATTTTTTTTTTCTATTTCTCTTTCTTCCACTCTCCTTCCTCGTGGCTTCTCATCCGAGTGCTCGGTTTCTGTTTTACAAGGCCATAAAACCGGACCCAAGAGTGGCCAGTACTTTCGGCTGGGCTAAATAGCTTTCGCGTTCGCTCCTGCTTTTCCTCCTGCCGCGACTTGCTTTCTTTTTTGATCCCATGTTTTCTTTTGCTGTTCCTTTGCTTTCCTTCCACCCTCCTGTTTGGTTTTGGCGCAGCGCTTGTTCATTGCAGCCCGCAACACGCTGCATGGATTTGAAGTATTCCAGCGTCCTTGTATGCGTTGCTTCTTCCCTGCATTCAACAGCTTTTATTTTTTTTTCTCGCTCTTTCTTCGTCGTTTTACGCACGAGAAGCCGCTTTCCATTCCTGCGTTCCACTGCATTTCTTTGTACTCACGTGCTGCCTGCTGCGCTCTGTCTTCTATTTTTGTTATAACGTGCGTTCTTCTCGCTGCACCGTAGCTTTCGTATCACTCTCTATGCCACCCGGTGTTTCACTTTCCTGCACTGCATCTTTGCTCGCGTCTTGTGCTCTCTCTCTCTCCCCTGCACGCCCTCCCTGCTCCGGTGAGCCAGCTTTTCATCGTTACTCCTCCCCCGCCCTCACATCCCGGCATCACTTCTTTGTGCCTGCGCCGCTCCCTTTATTTTGTTCATATCGCACACCATGGGGAGATATGGGTTGTAAAACACGATGCGTCCCAGATTGAATAAACGCTTCGGGGAGCTGTGAAGGAACCGCGCTCTGCGTCAAAGATAGAAACGCACGCGGGCGAGAAAGACAGGGGATGAAAACAAAGAAGGCAAACTAGAAAGAGAATCCCAAAGCACGCAGAAAGCAGCCAGCTTCGGCATCTATAGTGTGTATGTGTGCTCGCGGCGGCGTGGGCTGGGCGAATTCATCGCTGCAGGACAGGGCGGCGTTTTTGTTGCCTCCAGGCGTGTTTTGACGCTCGGTTTGCCGGTAATTGTCGGGTGCCCGTGTTCTCGGCTCCCCTGGTTATTTGCCTAGTTTTCCTATTTCCTTTTCGTTTTGTGTTATTCTTTTCAGTGTCGCTGTTATTTCAGGATGTTGGTTCTTTGCTTTCCATTGATTGGTGGTGCTTGTGGTGACCGCCTTGGCGTGGCGGTGACTAAGTTATCTGGTGGCTTTCAGCCGCAGAAGTCCTTGCGTAGCAACTGAGCGTTAACCAGCACACAAGACCTTTACTAACCAGAATATGCGTATATAAAGGCAATAAAAGAAAAAATAAAAAACTTCGAGCGATCTGCGCAAGCTCCCAGAGGTGCATTGAAAGCAGCGGCACTAAAAGCAAATGCATTGCCGTAGGCTAATTCTGAAGCTTTCTCAGAGATCATTGCGCAGGTCTGCAGAAGATTACACGAACGCTGTCAGAAAGTTTGCAAATCCTGTCCTCCGCCTGCCTTGGCATCCCCTTTACAGAGTTCCATAGTGAATGTGGTAATTAATCGCAGTCTAGAACGTTACCGCACGCCTTTCAGAACTCTCAACAGCATACGCACTAGGTCTGCTCGATTCCTACAATGTTTCACCTCCACACGTACATCTTCCGGTCTCAATATGATCTGTACACACAAGTGATATAACAGATGCTGGAGGACAGAAGGTGCGAACATGCGTGGTTGTTATCATTCTAAGTCCGCAAAAACAACAACAACATAGAATTACCACAGACTAGTAGCTTACGAGAAACTAAGGTTTTTCTTTTTTAAGTAGTTACGCTGTAAGGTCTTCCAGGATGTTACGCTTTTCTTCCCCTAAGCCGCTTTTGGTGAAATCTACTGTGGCGTGACAGGTTGCATTTAGACGACATTCGATGAGCATGCACGGAGGAAGGAAACTCTATACCTTATCTCACTGGCTCTGAAATCTTCTCCCGTGGCCATTTTTTCAACAGGCAAACTTGAGCAGTGCACTTTCGAAGAGCCATGTTTTGTTTGTCACCATATTTGTAACAGTCCCCACAGCTTGTATACATCAGTGTACTTACGTGGATAATAAACTTCAAATTTCAACTACAGTATGTGGGGGAGGGGGACAACAGCCACTGACACGCACTCCTACGCTGCGCTTAGGCAACCAGACGAGGAAGCCAAATACTAATGCTCCCCCCCCCCCTCCCTTCCTCCGCATTTCTTTTATCTTTACCACAGAAGAAAGTTTTGTTCTTGCCCCCAGCGTGACGGTTTTTCGCCACCCGCACTTACGTTTAATTTGCGCAAATGCTCTCTCCCTTCTTTGGAAGCTGTGGCTCTCCGCTGGCGTGGGCGACGCTCAGCGCAAGCGCGCACGCATGTGTACGCAAGCGGCTAATATGACCGACTGGCCTTTGAGCGTGTTGTTCGGCGTGCGCGTATCGTTGAGAGAACAGTCCTTGTCCAGCTCTAACCGCACTGGAACACTTGCTTCTCTGTTTCTGATTAAGCGCGTAAGTCAGCTCCCAGCATCGTGTGTATATATATATATATATATATATATATATATATATATATATATATATATATATATATATATAACTAAACTAACTGAATTAACTAACTAACTAGCTGAAACTAACAGAATTAACACGGCAGGCTGGGCGAGTTGGTGACTGAACATATTCCTAGGGGTGGGCAGCGAAACCCGGACGAAGGACAAAAGGAACAGCACTACACGAACGCGATACGATACGACCTTCGTCCGGGTTGCGCTGCCCACCGCTAGGGAAGAAACACTCTTTTCTGAAAGAACGCTGTTGTTGTTGTTTTATAGACACAAGGAAGGCGTATAGCGCTAACTGCATGGCAGACGACCAGCTGCAGATTTTCAAAAAGCTGCATTTTTATGGTGACTATAAGCACTCCGTGCTTAACCACTGTCATATAGCCAGACACCCAATACGAAACCAAAGAAAGATATGAGAGAGAAACGCGAATTACTGAAGTTTCCAACGACAATATGATAACCAGAATGCATGTGTGTGTGCGAGAGAGAGAGAGAGAGAGAGAACCCTTTATTGAAAGGCGAGTATTTTAACCGGCGTAGAGTAGCATGCGTGGGGAATGGAATTGGGGAGAGAAAGAGGAGGAGAGAAGCGCAAAAAAAGGAATGAGTTAAAAAAAATTGGGCACTGAGTTTTCTGACTCATGGTCAACGGCGTGCAATGGTAGAGTCCTTCAATGTATGCACCATCCTACAATGAGGTGATGGAAATCGTCGCGTGAAAGGTGCATGAGGGTTACAGAGTAGGACTAAAGTTTGTCGAGTGACCAACGTTTTCTAAGTATGTGAATAAAAAGTTCATCGCATGCCTGTGTTGCGTGAGGCAGGCTAAAGGGCCTAAGACGAAGTCAAATGATAAAGGTCTCTGTGTGTGTGAATGCATGCAGTGTTCATACAACGCACGCTCGTCTGCATACGCTCGACACTCAAACAAAATATGCTCCATGGTTTCAACTGAGGAGTTGCTGCAGTGTGGACTTGTCACTTGACCGAAGCAGTACCGTAAGCCGTTTCCATAGGCGGTGTTCACGCGAAGGCGATGATATAGAGCTTCCAAATGGTGAAGAATGCTGGATGGGAGTCTACATCTGAGATGTAGGGCGATTTTTGAAAGTTTGAAAGTTTACTTAACATAATGAACGTATACAATGGCAAAGTACACACTTTTGGGACCCAACAAATTTGTTAAAGGGTCCCTACCGATTGTTATTAGGCAAAAACAGTTCTATGGCAGCTGTTTTTTTATACTGTAAAATCACATAAAACGGAAATAGCTGAATAAGTAAAACAAGAAAATACAGTAGTAGAGAAAATTTCACAAATGAGACACATTTTTCTAACATGTTTCTTTGTTACGTCATCGAAAACATCGGCACATGAAAAGAAAATAAAAAAAGAAAAGTGAGGACATGCGCAAGCATGTGCAGTGTTACGCATTGTTAATAAGTGATTGTTTTAATTGTTTAAGAAATATATGCAGTGTTCTTAGAGTGGTTAGGTCACTGTCAAGCTTATTCAAAACTGAGATGCCTGTAAACTGTAGTGTAGAGCGACCGTAATTAGTATTTATCTTAGGCAATAAAAAACGACAGCGAGATGCGTTTCCAACATTGCCAAGTGAGGGATGGAGCGAGACTGTTGTCAAGGCGTTTTTCATTAACATGACGGAGGCGATGTTGTATGTTGTCAACTCGTAAATGTTGAGGATGTTGAGGGTTTTGAATGTTTTTCAGGGTTTCAGGGTTTTTTCAGGGTTTGAGTAAAGGAAAGGGTAATGGTGGGCCGGCAAGCTCCAGAGCCGATCCTTTTCTTCAGAAGCTTATCTGTTAGCTAGTTGGGAAACATCAGATCTAGTGAAATAAATCCGCTTATAGTTTTGCTGTTGAAGACCTTTCCGTGCCGCCTCACCTGCTCTTTCGTTGCCCAGAATACAACAATGAGCCGGTGTCCACTGACATGTGACGCAGTGGCCAGATGCAATGGCCAAGTGATGTAAGTAAGTGATGTCGAAAGAAACGGGCTGGTGATTTTATTTGTTTACCAGACTGCACAGAGTTTGTAGTGCTCCTTTAGAATTTGTGAAAATCACCCATTTGTCAGGCGCTCGGCGCAGTATATAGAGGACAGCTCCTTTGATGCCGGGAAGCTTCTGCTGTCATTGAGGATGTCCTCCGCTGCAGCCGATAAGAAAGCATTTGTCTTGTTGAGACTGTGTAGGACCGTTCGGAGTATTCAAATATTTTCCTCTCTGTTAAATAGTTTTCTTTCCACTTGTATAGCTTTCCTCCGCGGCCAAGACTGGCCAAATCTGTGACAATGGCGTGATGAAAAACAGTGTCAAAAGCTGCCATAATCTCAAGGAAAACGGCTGTCGGGATGCGGCCATCGTGAATGTCCTCTCCAAGTGGAGAGACGAGGGTGATGACATTGTCAGTAGCAGACTTGCTTTGGCGGAACCCGTTCATTTCTTCGGGAATCTTATTGTGGCTTTCAAGCAACCATGTAATACGTTTGTAGATCTTCCGCTCCATAAACTTGACTACACAGCTCAGTAGGCTGATGGGCCGGAAAGACGCGTAGCTTATTGGCCACGCGTCACATCTGCTGTACACGATTCGTGGGATAGCTCAAATTTTCGAGCTGAGAGAAAGTTATTGATACTGTAGCAAGGTGGCAACTCATCCCATCATGACAGTCACTGTTAAGTAGCATTCGCAGCCTGTTTTTTGGCTGTGTACTTTGACTGCTTCACTTGTACCTCGGCGCAAAAGAACTGTGATCTACTGCATAACCTCGCCGTTACAGAATGCTGGATATATCGTATGGTAGAGCGATCATCCTGAATAGGAGTTGATCACGGATTCAATCATCTGATCAGGATATTTTTTTTTCTTAAATTGAGGAGTTTGCTCATCGAGGGCACGGAAACTAGTAGGTCCCTTTGTAGAATGCTGCCCCAGTCAAGTGTGTGAATCAGATTATCCTAAGATGGGGCATTTAGCGCGTATTTACACTATGCAGGAAGAGCAAATGAATTTGCGGAAGCCGACTTGGAGTCAAACGCCGTCGGCAAGCATAATCGATAACTCCAGCTGTATGACATTAGGGTCCTTCTCTACATACGTCGTTAAAAAAATATCAAAGAGAAAGTAAAAAAGCAAATAAACATTTCGGTTCATTGAACTTTGCAGTCTCCGGGGGAACCCGTGCCATCTGGTTTTTTGGCCACACAACCCAAGCGTCTTGTTCATCTGCTGTCAATTAGGCAGCCAAACAGCTTCCAGCTGGAGATGCTACCATTTGCTTGTACAGCGTGCGCCGGCACAAGCGACGAAGACCAGGAAGCTGCAATGACGATTAGCGGGATATCAGTTAGAACGCGCGCTCTCGAAGGCATGGATGTTTGACAGTGCTAAGCCGTTGCGGTTACTCAGGGGTGCCTCGTTGATATTTTACGCACATTGCGAATACGTATCGACGTAGTATTGTGAGCCACTCTCCTCGCGAGTCTCACTATAGGCGCTTCTACAAATTCCTTACCTTCGTCGCTTGAGCTGTCGTACGGTATGCACTTTCAAGCAGCTGTTCGAAATATCGGGAGCAGGTACGACAAAAACTGACTCCATGAAGCTAATGCACTTATTTTCCCTCCTTATTTGACTTTATAGGAAGCGTGCGAACAATTATGTGAATGCTTAATTGGCACTGGGTTGTGAGCACTCTAGCTGTCGTGACGTATTTCTATATACATAATAGGACGAGCGAGTCGCAAGCGTTGTTGAAAATGCTAAAATGACGTAGTTTTAAGCCTTTAAACTGCTTATTCGGTTATGATCGAGGCCATAATATGTGATTCCGTATTAATTTTGACAACTCGGGGTTCTTTAACATGTAACCAAAGCACAAACCAGGATCGCCTTTTCTCTCTCTCTCTCTCTCTCTAGAAATGCCACGGCCACTTCCAGAAATCGAACCCGTGACCTCGTGCTCTAACACGGCTACGGCAAATTGGGGAGTCACAATTCGTACAATTTCTGTGCATTTTCTCTCTTTTTTTTTTGCGCGAGATAACTACCAATACAGGAGCTCAAATCAATAATTGAAATTGTGCCTCGATTTACGAGCACGGGAGCGCTTCCACGAGTCCACGTAGTCCAACCCCACCGGACGCAGCCGTGCAGCTAAACGCCGGGAGAACAACGTACTCCGAAAGTGTGGGCGAGGGGACGTAGTCGCGTGTCGCCGCAGCATGAGGCCAACAGCGCGCGCACGCGCGCGCGCGTTTTTGCGGCGAAGGCAGCGGCGCCGGAGGCGAAAGAAGCGACGGGGACACCCGGGAGCACGAGAAGCGAAGAGCAGAGTGGGGCCCATTCTACGGGCCAGCTTTGCGCCCTTTGCGATTGTTCCGCGTTCGGCACCACTTTAGCCCACTTTCACGCGTGTGCCCCCCCTCCCCCCCTTCCTCCTTCCGCCCCCTAGCTACACGCCGCAGTCACGGTCCTGTTTTTCAGATTCGTGACAGAGGCAGTGCAGTAAAGGGGGAGGGGCGCACCGTCTCTGTCCACGGAACCGCCCCGACCCAGTGAGTGGGCTTCTTGTGCCAACCTCTGGCATGGACCAGGCGCTCAGCAGGTGGCTGCAGTATGGTTGTGGTGGAGGGCTGCGGGCTCCGATGGTGGCACCATCTTTCTGCGCCCCCCTCCCATTTCTCTGTCTCTTCGTTCTTTCCTTTCGTTCCTTTTCTCTTAGGAGGGATGCTGCCGCCGCCTGTGGAACGGGACGCGTGCGGCGTCCCGCTGGGTCGAGGACGCGCACGCGATTGTGCGCCGGCGCATTGGAGGCGCCCACGTGCGTGCGGCCATGTAGTCCTGCGTCCGGCCGGCGCCAGTTTCTTGCGCTTGGGACTTCGAAGTGCACTTTTGTTTCGTCAGCGAGTTAATTTGCGCCGGTCGGTACACCTCATAAACAATGCCTTTAAACAGCGCGACACAGGACGCAGCGAAAGAACCACGTGGGCACAGCGCTGACTAACAACTGAATGCTTTGCTTCCAGAAGTTGCATGCAAGGAATTTGGTTGCTGGTCAGTGCAGTGTCCTGTGCAGCACTGTCTAAACGATTCTTCACTTCTATTTTTTTTTCATCTTGTAGTTATTCTAGTGCGTGATTCGGCGTTTCCCCAATTTCGGAATACGTAGATCTGATGGGGAAAAAACTAAAAAGAAAGGGAGGAACGCTATTATTTTTTAAATGGAGAGAGGCAACTGCGTTCACGCTAGAGAGCTTCTAAAATGTTTTTTTTTTGTTTATATGTCAGCGGCCAACTATACGAATGCTTACCAGCCTTTGCCGGAACCTCTTTTAGGTGCTGATGAATGCCTACAGGAAGTTACTGGAACGTCAGGTGCTTTGGCAGTTAGTATAAGGCGACGAAGATTGTGGCTCGGCGTAATTTGACACATGCGAATGTGTCAGAACGCCAGGATGTCGGAATTCAACATGGCGGAGTCTGACCCTGCTCAGAATGTCACTCCGAGAAAATGCTCTTACGGATAGAGATAGTCCGATAATTGTTCATCAAATTGGGGGGACCTTTGGCCTATACGCAGTATCACACACGCACACGCACACATACACAAATTGTCACTGTCAATAATTTAAGATATCTACATTTCAATTAAGTAATTCTCCCTATGCTTTTCTGGTTGTCAATGTCTTGTTTCTTTGTGTCGTAGTAGTTTTCGATGAACCGAACTCTCGTTCCCATTCTCATATATATATATATATATATATATATATATATATATATATATATATATATATATATATATATAATGCACTGCTGAGAAACTCGAGTGCTAGGTTGTAAACGTTTTTTTTTTTCTTACTCTGTATATGAAACTCGAATTAGAAACACATGAGAAAGATGTAGTCGGCAGGGCTGTAAGGAGTCGCCGATAAATTATATATAGAGAGTATAGACTGGTATCAAGTATGCAACAGTGCAAATGTATTTTTTTTTTCTTAGCAGGATAGACTGACGAGTTAGTTGGCATGACATTATGTACAGTACTGTACTGCGATCCTCCATATTTCAAACACGTGCGTTAAAATCTCGTGAGTTATTAGTAGCACCGTGTACGCGCGTCTTCTTCGTCTCGATTGTTCCGGTTGTGCTGTACCACACATAAGAATTCTTCACTCCTTTCGTAATCATGCAGCGCGGCCAAAAGCTGATTCTCATCTGAAACTGTCGCGTGATCCTCACTTGGAAGAGTGCATAACACGCTTTGAAGTCCTTGTAAAAATACTATTATTCTTGCGAAAGTATGCTTAAATTGTGAACATATCTTTAGTGTACTGTCGAATTCGCAGGTTTTGGTTGGTAAGGAGAGGGAGGGTAAGTGCGAAACGCACGCATCTCGCACAAAGTCGGGGCGACTTTTCAGAAAAGTAGCCGCTCACTAAAATCCACTCGACTTCTCACGTCGAGTGCTGGCCGCTATCGAATATAGATCATCACTCGAAGCCAAACTCCCAGATCGCTTTCTTTTCCCGGCTTCTTCATTCATCGAGGCGTTTCTTCGTCGCCTTTCTTTCGAAGCTATCCGGACCAAGAGAAATTGCAAGGAACGAGCGACTCCCCGCGCGCTGTATGCTCTTGGAGAGAATGAAGAATCGCGGCAGAGCGCAACGGGACAAACCTGCGTCCGGTGCCGAGTTCATATTTCACTTTAAAGCCTTAAAAGATGACGCGCAGGAGCGCATCGCTGAATGGAAGGCCCCAACGCAAAAAAGAAAGAAAGAAAAGAAAAGCACAACAAATGTCATCGTCTGCTAGTCGGAAGTCAACGAGGCTTTGAAAAGAACGCACAAGGGCTCGATAATAAAGCACCTGATACATAAGGGAAAAAAAAAAGCCGGCCAACAGGACTAATGTTTAGAAAAAGAAAAAGGGGAGGAAACTAAAGCCACTTTGTACAAAAATGAAGAAAAAGAATTCATCGGGACGAGTGTTAAAAAAAAATAGTGAAACACATAAAGAAAGGCAAGGGAAGCAAGCCGGATTGAGGGGCTAACACTGTTTGTTTATAGCTCCAAGTAAAACGTTTTCGCATCCCATTCCACGTCTGCCCTGCGTTGCCCACGCGCGTGCCATATCACCACCCTCGCTTTCGGTTTAAAGTGCTGACTGTTTTTATTTATTTTTTTGTGCTTGTCGGGTTTGGCGGGAACGGGAACACTGAAACTGTTCGAAGGGAGCTGCGTATACCATACCGTATGATGTTGATCTCCCCCCTCCCATCTCACCACCCAAGCTTTCCTTTTCTTTTTTTTTTTTCTTTCGTTTTGTGTTCAGTTAATATTTGTGCCCGCGCTTCCACAATGTTCACGATCGCTTGGCGTGCATTACGGAATCCCCTCCCGCGGGCGCCTTCGCACTTTTTTTCCCTCCGAGGCCCGAAGGTCACCGTATCGCGTTTTAAAGCGCAGCCGGTGTCCCGGTCCTCCGTCTTTCATAACTTCGGCCTGCGACTTCGTCTCCTGGGGCCTCGGACCTCCTTTGCCCTTAACCTCGCCGGGACGAATCGTTATGAGAAGTAGCGCAGTTGTGCTCCTTACGCTGGTGTCATTCTTCCAGGGGCTCTTCCTTTTTTAAAAAAGCACTTTGAACCAAATTTTAAAAAAGCACTTTGAACCAAATGGACTTGATGTTGAAACGACGCTGTGACGCGATTTTCCTATTTAGAGTTCTTTTTTATGAGCGAAAGATGCTCGGCGAGCTAATACGAGATTTCATTGTACGGAACTCCGTGAACAGTGTATGGCTTCCAGCAACGCGTCAGTAATTCGAAAGTGTTCTGAACTTGCGAGGACATGTTAGCATGGCTTTGTTTTAATGTTTACACTGTGAGCCTCTGTAAATACGTTTTGCCCTGTCAAGCATTAGGTGACGCTGCTTCAGAACAGCTCTCCCATTTTATAAATTCTAGGTTTCCTTTACTTGAGTCGCCTTATTTATAGTCACAAAGTGCTGCTACTTATTATTTCTTTAGCAGGCCGAGTGCCGCTGTGTACTCGTAATCCGCGACGAACATAACCATGCAGCGGAGCCCGAATTCACCGAAGTGCGTGCAATCTATTGCGAGCCGAACTTCCGCGAATACGATGAGATAGACATATATATATACGTTCAAGGCTATTGTGCGTGATGAGCGGAAAGTATTCAGTTTTAACGAGGCTCTCAGGTGTTTCTGCGAAGTTGTAGATTGCTTGTCTCCGACGAAACGATCACAGCGTAAGAGAGGTGGGCATTGTCTAGAGGCGACCCTATATATCAATTGTCATACGTGAAGTGCCCGACTATGTTTTATGTGACAACGGTGGGTTATCTTACATTGTCATAAATGCGTGCCAAAAGCTGTGCCATGCTTGCGCGCGTAGCTAGCTAAATAAGCGACAACGCAAGTTATAGCCTTCGCGATGGAGGAAACATTGTCGAGAGAAGCCTCCTGCACTTATTCTCCGCATTTTGTAGCCTCGTGTTCGAGTCACCTATGTATAAGTGTTTCTGAACGCTTTGCCACGGAAGCGGTAATCTTCTTTATAAATGAGATAAAGAAATTGTGCGCGAGGTAGAGCCAAACTTATTGGTCATTTCTATGCTTAAAGTACGCTCGGTCAACTTACGAGCAGGTAGTCGGGTAAATTTTTACTGAAGAACCTGCAGGCACGGAGTCAAACCAGGTTGGTTACGATGAGGTTGGTTACTCGAGGTTTCGAATAGTGCGAACACAAAACTATTACAGATTATAACAGGCGAAGTACCACGAAATATTAGCGTTAAAGCGCGTGTAGTTAACACAACAAGTAGGAAGGATACATATTTTTATCTAAAGGAAAACCAGTAAAAAAAAAAGAAGCTGATTTAGGTCATTTGTAGTTTGCGGAAAGATATAGTACTTGTAGATGTTAGGTTCAAGCAAACATTTGTTTTGAAAAACTATAGTGTGGTGTTTTTTTTTTATTTGTCTGGGGATACTATAAGAGCAGTACATGCAGCAATAAGAGAAATTAAAGGCTCGCTATGCAGCGTGGGATGGGCGTAATGCATGCTAAACCCATGGTGATGCATCGCAGAAAGAGGGAATTCATGGGACACTACTGTGTCAAGAGTGGGAAAAAACGTACCAGGCCCGAGAACACAGAAAACCATCGCTCATATAGCACTTCAGCAGTTTCAAGCTTTCTGGAATTTAGTAGAGCAACATTGCCGACTCACTAGGGAGCGTGTATTCTACCAGAAAGTACGCCAATGGAGCGTTCGTCGTTTTTGATGCAACCGAATGCACCTCAAAATAACACAAACACTCGTCAAAAGGCAGCCACACATCCAAACACAGATTAGGACGGACGGAAGCGTTTCGGGGGCCTGTCTAACTGCTCTTCCCTTATGCAAACTGGTATGGCGCCCTGCACTCAATGCACCAAGGAATGTCTTGACATCCCTACTGAAACTACGCGGCGTTGATGCTGATACTGTTTAAGCAATGGCGCCACATGAATTGCAAAAGCGCGTATTCTCCGGGTAAGGGAACGCTGGGAGGATGTCGCCACGCTATGCAGAGTTGTCGCCAACGGGCGACACTTGTTTATGTAACGCGGCCGTTTTCGCGTCTCGTCGCGCTCGACGTCGACGTTTGGTCTCGGAAGCGGCGGAGACTAAACCGACCGCAAGCGTGGGAACCTTCTTTGACCGTCGCGCACTGCTCTTTGTCTGTGCGGTACCCGCAGTGGATTACACGCGTGCTACCGGCGACGTGCAATGCAACCCTTCGCTTAGCCCTTATTCGCCCGCGCATATTTGTGTTTGCCGACAGACTGAGGAGTGTCGGTGTCTCGCGACTCGATCGACTGCGCTTTGAAATGTACCGCAATCGGCTGGTGTATACGGCAGTCTACAGAGTCGTCGCTTGGCGTGACGTTGCTTTCGTTAATTCAGAGTAGGGGTGTTCGAATAGCACAATTTCCGAATCGAATCGAACACGAATTTTCGTCAAAGAGGGCGTTCGAATTTCGAATATTTCCACTCTCTAAACAAAGTGAGAATTAGTGGCTTCCCTTTGAGTCGACATAGACAAACACTGCAGCACGGGATCGTCTACCAGTTCTTTGATGCGGATATTTGCTCTTTCTCTGTAAATGACATCACCACGTGCATGTGTAGTAGACTGTAGTGCATGCTCGTCGAATGAGCTAAGTGCAATCCTATTACAGCACTACACACTGTTCTAAGGAATCCAAGCGTTGTTTGATTGGCTAAATAATAAATTGCCTTGCCTAAGTCGAAACAGCACATTTCTATAGGCTGTCAAAGCCGAGACGTACTCACCTAACAACTGGGAAACGTAGTACAGAAGTGATCTCATCCGCGTGCTTGCCCGGGAACTGGTTCGTATGCGAGAAAACCGGCAGTATTATTCGGAAGGTTCTCTAGGCACACCACCTTTGCTCCCTGTAGATTGTAACAGGTGTATTCGCTGCGCATCTAATATCAAAGACCATTTGATTCGTACTAAAAATTTCAAGTATTCTCACATTCCTATAACTTGAAGTTGTTTCATGGTGTACGCGAATGGTATACTGATTTCAGCTTCAAACTGTGTCAGTGCTTTCATGGAAAATCTGGGAGCGCCGATTAAAAGAATAAGCTACACTAGAGAATTACTCAACTTAAAACTATTTGGAGGTCTAATGATTGACGTCCATTGGAAATATTGTTTACTACAGGCTACTGCAGCGCCAAAACCAAGTTAGAATCGTGACGGAACAAATAAAAAAATAAACAGTGTGAAGCATGTTTAATTTGAGATGAGTGAGAATAATGAGTTTCACTGATATTTAGGCAAGTGCTAACGCACCAAAAATACTTCTTTACCGAGTGGATGGATTGCAATATTATTATTTTTTTTTACCTCTGTCAACTTCAGAGTACTGGCAATTTGCACGCGTCTAGCTTAGTGACATTTGTTTAACTGTTTCCTTTCTAGGTCGTTTTTAATAGGTTGCGATTTTTGTCTGTCCTATCACTTGTCACCTTTTACACAAGTTTTCTTCTTTGCAATTACTGTGGTTGTTCACAGTGGTTTATTCTTTCCATTTTCAAGTGCTAGCGTGCGTTTCATTCGATTTTTTTTTTTCGATTCGCGATAACAAACGAATAACAGGAAGTGAGTGCTTCCGCCCTCTGCACTTAATGCATTAGTTGACCCTAAATCCTGCCTACGTCGTTAAACGTCGTATTGTCAGTAATGTGTAGCGCGATCTTTGCAGCACAGTACCTTGTAACTCGAACATCTAGTTAGTTAGAAGAATAAGAGGATACGAGGGGCTACATTTTTTTGTTAGCAACAACAATACGAAGCAACGGGCAATGAAGTGCAGAGAAATCGTATAGAAAAAATTAATTGCTATGCTTAAATGAAATGGCAGAAGCAATATAAGGAGAAATGAAATTGGACGGAAAGATAACATATACTGTAGGCGGAAGCCGAAGCCACATCTTCCACATTACATTTGCGGTGCTTTCTTTACCCCTTAAGCTACTGCGGCGACCGTCTTCCCGTCCACATTCTTGAGTATTTCCATATGTGCTCATGAATATAGTACTGGGAGTGTTAGCTAGCACCACTCATTGCCAGGACGACGGATGATCACTTTAACCGCTGGTGTAACGTGAGGCTCTTGCTTTCCGAACTCCTTAATCGTGTGCCAGCTCACACTGTCACAGGACCAAACCGCAAAGAGCTCTGTTACACGTTGCCGACCAAAACGAACGAGGAGGAGAGAAGTGTAGCTTACTGCAGTTGGTTCCTCAGCCTTGACAGTACTTCGCACCAATAGCGGGAGCCTAAATGCGGAGATCCTAAATACTGTAGATTCACAACCGTTAGCATAACGTGTATGTGTTGTGAATCGGGGGGCAGCCCTCTCATTAGAGCCTGTAAACACAGCACCGCCTCCTCGTAAGATGCGACCTACCACTTTCACTTGTCGGCTGCCAGGGCCATGAAAACTGCGGAAGCCATGCAGGTGCCGCAAGAGGTCATCGTCCCTCATTACCGGTCGTCCGTGCGGCTTCCCAACTTACGCGTTCAAAAGCTACAGGCCTTTCGCACTTCCCCCTTCGTTTAACCGCTTTGAAGTTGTGCCGCTCTGCCCCGCGTAGTGTTCGTAACCTTTGCACTGAGGAGCCCAGTAAGTGGTCAGCAATCTCACCGCTTCGAGCGTGTTGAGAAGTTGGAAAACCAGGCATTTCTTTCAGCGCCTGCGCGTTTTCACCCGCCGCTAGCAAACGTGTGGCTGTAGAAGCCAAGCTTGCCGTTTGTCACGCTCTCCCGCGTGGTCTGTCACGTCGATGGCTTCTGTATGCGGCGCATCACCCTTTGCTTCCGGCACTCCAGTGCACTCGCGGTGTCAAAAAAAAAAAAAAAAAGGAGCGGGTCCGTATAATGGTGGAAACGCGGGAGCGTAGGAGACGACGAGAGGAGAGGGGCACGGAGGTAACAAAGCTAACTGGTGATGTTGTCAGGCAAGTGAACGCGCCTAACCCTTTCGGTAGTTTCTGTTATCCAGCATGGCACGGCGTTTTTTCTTCTCTCTCATTCAAAAATAAAAAAAGGGGGGGGGGGTGAAGTGAAAAAAAAATATCCTGTATTTCTCACGCTTCTTCACTTACCCGAGGTTTCTTTTTTTACCCTCCATTTTCATAGCCGTCGTCGTTTTTTTTTTCGTTCTTGCCTCGCTGTCAACTAGACACAAACCGAAGTGGTCGGCTTCTGTGCCGGTAGCCATCAGCTTTTTTTTTTTTTTACAAGCCGACCTGTGCCTGTTAGTCGTGTTTCCCTATGAACAATAGCGGGTTATCAGCTGCGTCAACCGTAAAAGGTAAAAATGAGGAACTAAAAAAAATGAACACGTTTTTTTTTTCTCCTTAGGATGCCAAACCATGCGGCAAAAAAAAAAAGAATAAGTTAGAAGAAGAACAGGCTATTCGGCCTTTTGCATGGTGGTGAGTTATGCTGGGCAGACACTTTTCTAAGAAGAATGTTTTTTTTTTTTTTTTAAAGGCTGAGTATCCATCTTCTCTAGGAGGAACAAACGTAGTTTGGCTTTTTTTTTTTGCATAGATTCGCTCTACCCGTTCTCTTTATTTTTACCTGTGCACTTGAGTCATGGTATATACTTAAGTTTTTTGGTAAGAACATCAGCATGTTCTTTACCTGTCACGCGTTTACAGGAGAGTCATAAATTATTATGTTACATTCCTCCGTGCATTTTATATATTTTGCAGACTTTTTTTATGTAGGAAATTTCACGCCGTCCGTTCACACACAAAAAATGCACGTGTGTGTGTTTGTTCGTTTGTTGAGAGCTGGGGGTGAGGTTGCAGAAATATTGGTTGACTTGGCAGTGTGAGGCAGTTTCGAGGAATAACACAAAGACGATATAATTTTTAAAACTGTGAGCTCCAAAAAAGGTGCAAGAAAAAAAATTGTGAAGCAGCCTCTTGTGAAGGGGGGGCCTTCGTTTTGTATGTTGCATGCGTGCGCGCTAAGTGCATGAAGAGTAAGGGAATCCGCACTCACTAAAATGTGCTTCTGTGATGAAACTTCGCGTAAGCCATTTGTACGAAAAAAAAAAAAAGCGGATGCGTCAATGGTCTCGACATTGTGCTGGTATACTTTTGGTTGATTTACTGCGCTGGTTCGTATTTAAAACGTGCCCGCAAAACATTTCGCTATAAACACTGCTGTCTAGCTTGCTCTATAATCGTATTTGTGCTCTATAATCTGCTATTTGTGCTGAAATCCCTGTCCTCAGATTTATCAGTTGTCTTTTTCCCGTCATATTATCCATTTTTTCAATGCAACAAATCGATATCTTACAAGGTTCTCTACGCTAGTATAGCGTTACTGGGATTTTACTCTCTCTCTCTCTCTCTCTCCCTCTCTCTATCCAGCTTGTGATTCCATGGTTAAGGAACTCCCAAATTTCGCGTCTACGATTTCCTCCTCATTTTAGGATCTCGTTCTGTTCTTTGTACCGCTGAGCATTCGTTTCGTTCATTGCGATTTCTGTGACGCTCGGAGAAAGGAAACGGATGCAATATTTTTTTTTTAAAGCGGAGCTGTTTAAGCTTTAGTTCCGCCGTGGAGCGTTACCAGAAAACTCAGCCCAGCTGTGCGCCACCTCGCGTTGAGCAACCACCTGCGAGAGCACCGAACCACGTAACCTCCTTTCACCCCACGCACGTAGGACGGCGTCGTGACGTCACAGGCGAGTAAAAGCTCGGAACAGCCGGCGCGGCGATACACCTCTCGCCTCCTATACTCCGTGCGTACGTGCTGCTGCCATAAGAAGACCGAAGAAGGTCCGGACACCCGAAGAATAAGCGGCTTACCAGGAAGAGCGCCGTACTTCCAAGCGAGAAGCGATGCGTCGCAGCCGAGTTGATCCGGAACACCGCGCTGAAGATCCGACTGAGAAGAGGCCACGCCGAGTCGAGGATACCGAGTTTCCGTCCAGGGAACGCGAGAGTCGGCGCCTGAACGCTCGACTCCGCCGAGAAAGCGATCCCGGCCTGAGACTGCTCGAAACTTTCAGTGTCAAGCCCGCCGAGACAACAACTTAGCAAAACCTAGAAAGACTCAGCCAAGCCGGCCAACAACTTAGCAAAACCTAGCATAACCTCGCAAAACTTACTAACACTTTAGGCAAGCCACGTAAAAGCTAGGTGATCACAAGCTCCGCTGTTTACTCCAGCCTTGCACCACTAATGCAAGCTGCGCACGTCTTTTTTTCATTTTTTTAGCCAATATCTCGCTTCTATTTCCTTGAATTAGGTAGAATGGGAAAATGAATCTCTCGTTTACCAGCGTCAGCTGGGCAAACTGCTCCTCCCAAGTTTATCGTGGCGATCAACCAGACTTATAGCTGCAGTGTATATAAAGCTTGTTTCTCTCTGTTTCTCTCTCAGGCTCCAACCGAGGGGGCCCGTTACGATTTGGCTATGTAGGGCCACATCTTCGCATTGCCTTTGTCGCTTCATTCCTTCTCTCTGCGCCCGCCATTGATACGCGGAGTGTTTGAGGCGCCATCTGTGAAAGTACGGTCTTCGCAACTGTTACGCAAAGTTCCCATTGTTAAGTGGCCTGAAATACACTATACTCGTAGTGCATCTTTGAGCTTGAGGTGGCATGGGGTCATACCATAGATGAATCCCGTTGCCGACTTCGTACAATAAGCTGCCGACTACACCGGAAAGAATCGAAGAGGTACCCGGCCTGTATATAAAGTATAAGTGCAATCTCTGTTGAACCTTACACACAGATGATGCAACCGAAATAGTATTTAGGTGCATAACGGGACATTGCAATATTCCAGGCAACACAGCAGCCGACGCAGCAGCACGACAAACACGTATACACATCGCCGAGATATTCTACTATGAGGAAGTGAACTCTTGTGTTTTATAACGTCATTCAAATTTTTTTATTTACTAATTTACTTATTCCATATACTCTCAAGTGCAAAAGCATTGTAGAGAGGAGTGGGCTACATATTGTGTATGTAAAAAGACATGGTTCGACTAAAATTCCGAGATCTCCATTATATTTTACATTGATACACTTATTGAATTCAATATTCTAACAACTTTCGATAGAAACATAGAACTGATATCAGGTTACGGCTGGGCACCGCCTACACAAAACACAATTCTTAAACAGAATTGGCCACGCTGTAATTCTGCCGTATGATCGTGGCTTTATTGATGAAGACACATGGGTAATCTTCGGGAATTACGGCATCATGACACACTATTACGCCGACTCAAATCGTCTCCAATGACATCAGACCGTAGACCACTCATTTTAAAGAAATAATTGGGCCCGTGACCAACAAGAGTGATGCAAAACAGCACATATTTCTTAAAGACATCAGCATTGTTAGGTGCTAATAACACACACATACGAAGAAAACGGTTTGTTTATAATAGCGTTCTTTATGTGTACTGTCGCTGTGTATGACACGTGATCGTATTGTGGTTCGCGCTGCTGCATGCTTTACTGTTCCTAATTGCGCTGTGTTATGTCAAATTCTTGCTGTTTGCATCGTTGCTTTGACAGTTTTCTTTTTGGTACTGTCATTGTGTTTTTTAATGATAATAACTTTATAATAGCAACTCAGGGTCTGTACTTCTACTCCTGCCCACGTGCCTGCTATTCCTTGACTGCGAAAATTTAACAGAATTCGCTGCATTAATGTGAAATATACGATGATTGCCGTCTGAGGATGCGTTAAACAGGGTGCAGATGGGCTTATAAACGCGAATGTCTCTCCGTACACCCGTGCTTGCTGCATTTGCCCACATAGTTGCACTGACACGAATTCTTGTCTGCTCTTGTACATTCTGCTCGGGATATGCTTCAGTCATTTACATAGTCGCACGAAGACAAGTTGTTAAAAGGGTGCGACTTTCTTCTTCGCCAAAACTTTTCAATTCACGACACCTCCCGCATTTTCATGCCTGGACGAAATCGAGGGAGACGGTGCTCGGTATAAAATGACAACAAGGAAAGGTATTCGATAAAACGAGTAAGTGGTATCTGTCGCAAAGTGCTTAAGAAACGCAGTTCGAGCAGTTACGGCGGGTGGTGTTTGATTTGCACACGATGTGGCTTCCTTCTTTTCTTCTTTTTTTTTTTCTGCGAGCGTGCGTGAGGAAACACCTGCCGGCCGACGAGCGGCAGGGATAGTTTTGGGGGAACGAGCTTCTTCTCGCGTTCATGAATATGCGAACACCGTAAGCCGCGAATGAAGTGGTCGTTCTCGAGGCATTACTCGCGTGAGCGCCTAAGCTGCCTGAGTGCGTAGAAGCCTACACCGACGGCGCATTGAGGCGGAAAATTCACCTTGATGGAACTTGTCGAGCTGTCCGCGTATTTCTTGCTTTCTCTCTCTCTCTCTCTCTTTCCATTGAGTGCTGCCTCCATCCTTTATGCTTTGTCGCAGGTGCACATATTATATAGCAGGTGTGAAACGCGAACCGGGTTTTACTGAAGAGATGTGCGTCGAGACACGCGTGGGCCACAGGTTAACGTAAAGTGGCTTTTGTGGACAGCAAAAGCACCCTATTACTCAATGCAAAAATTTATTTTTTTTCTTATGTTTGTGATTATTTTCTCTTTTTATTATTTTTGTTATGTATTGTAGTTAGGTATCTGTGTAAAATGCTCGTTTTCTCGAGTAAGGCAGGAACTGGCTGGGTGTAAATTTGTGTTAAATTATCATTAGCCGAGAGCATATGGGTACCGCTCGTTTTCGAGCGATGAACTTTAATTCCTTTTTAGGACGTTTCCTTGCTTATTAGTATTTTTTTTATACCTGTCAAGTCGTGAACTACAGAATATTTCTTGGTGTCTTGCTGTATAGAAGGGATAAGTTTTTGTTCTTGCTTCTTCAAAGTAAAATAAAAAGAAAAGCTAGAAAGAGCGCAAGCAGTGTTAAATGCCATACTAATGCTACGTACACGGTCCACGCACATTTTTCTGTACTCTCCGGTTTACCTTGGGTGCAATACGCTGCTTTAGAGCTGTTAGAAAAGACTACCAATACGGTTTTTGCCATGGTATAGGTGCCATCTGGTATCAGCTATAAAGAGCGCAAACACCTAATTTCTAGGCAAACGGTTGCATTTTTTTTTCATTCTTGCAGGTCTTCTGCGTATATTGTCTCAAAATTTGAAGGACAACGTCTCTCTTGCACGGCTGAGCTGGCCTTCCTCTTTACCTGCCAAGTCTTCTCCGCCCACGCGGGCCGTTTCCGCAGCAGCATAAATTTCGCCGAGCTCAGCAAATTAAGGCCCCTTTCAGCCGTTGGCCTCCTCACGGCTCGCTGTCCCCGTCTTCCGCAACTCGAAGTAGCCTTGCTAATCGGTGCGTGACAGCTGATACAGCAACTCTCTCGCCCCGCCAGTTATCCCACTCCTTGCGACAGTCAGAAGAATCCGCGCAGGCTCACAAACACGCACAGACGCTTTTTTTTTTTTCCCCTCCAAGCAGCACACACAGACCTTCCCGATCCGTCAGGTGAGCAACGCGGTAGCCGTATCCCCGAGTCCCTCTACAAAGCTCTTGTGTCCGAGCGGTCACGATCGAGCTACACAGCAGAGTCACGGTGCCGTGATGGCAAAAATAAGAAAGAAGAAAGAGGAAATAGGGACTGAGAGGCCAGCCGGGGTTCTCTGTTGACCTTGGGGCTAAGTGGAGATCGATGTACCGCTTTTGTCGCCCACTTCCGTGTACACTGTTTCTCGTGAATGCGGAAAAAGGGAGCGACGACGCTCGTATAGCGCCCGCATTTTCCCTTGCACGCGTGCTCCTGTCCCACGTCTCCGCTGAGCGCTCTCCCGGTGTCTCTTCCCGCTGTCTCCTGAATAATTCATCAGTGACGGACACTCGGGTGGATTCCTCTTCTTCAGGCGTCACGTCGCCGATGTGTTGCAGTGTCCGCCTTTTGTTCAGCTGCCAAGGGCGATGTATTCCTCGGGTCTTCATGCTGGGTTGGGCTCTATATTCATCGACTGACTTGTCTCTTTTTTTCTTTACGCGTACTCCACATTTACGCCTTAGCAGATCCCCCCTATATTTTAACCAAATGCGACGCTTTTGTCATCTTTATTATCAATGACGTTATGCCCTTTATCTTCTTTTTTTTTTTAGTGCCACGAAGTACAATCAGTGCACGTACGCAATTGTGTAGGCTGTAAGTAGACTTTGCGTTCTGATTTCATGAAAGTAAGCATCGGAACTCAAGTTTCTATCACTCGAGTGCAAACTGGAAAATGCTAAAGTTTTAGCCGGACAACGACGTATAGTCTTACGTCATTGACAGTACTCTCTCACTAAACTGCTTGAAAGCACAAAAGACGTCTAACTGCGTCTTTCGCTTGGGTTATGTGGCTATTCAACATCCTTAAACGCTAGAGAGATAATTTAACAACACCTGCAGACGGGCTGGATGGTGCATTGCCGGTCGACCGAAATAAGCATGTGTGTCATCGTGTGCGCTTATATTCCGTCGATCAGTAAGAGAGATAGGAAGCATAAGCTACTCGTTCTACTGGCCTTTACTCCTTGGTCTTCGTCATCGAGGATTCCTTTAATAAAGTGAATCAGCCGTAACTTTCTCTCTCTCTTTATTCTATGGGAAGAATGCAGTCTTTCGAGGAGTTTGGCTAGAAAGGTGGGAGGAGTGGGGGGAGGGGGGGGGGGGCTTGCTAGTACGCTTGCTTAATATGTGTTGCGCGTCTGGAGACACTCCGAGATAAAAAGAAGAGTAAGGGACAACACTTCGGGTAGTAGAATACATTACTACCAAACATTCGTTGGTGCTTTGAAACCCACCGGCGAGATCACCCCTTGTATGATTCCTTCCGTAAACTCATACATCTGCGTCACGTTCTCTTGGCTCGAGCTTAACCATTGTACACGCTCAAGCTTCAGTCAATGTCGGTAAGAATTCTCCTTTCACTCCCGTTGCCGTGGTGAAACGGCAGTCTTTTTTTTTTTTTAGAGCACCCTGTACATGTCAACGTATTGAAGCCGTGTTTACTTCCCTCCCTTAGGCAAATTTTGCGGAAAGCCAACACTTCGCCTCAAACCACTCCCCCTTTTCTCCTCCTTCCTTGACCTCTGCATTTGTCACGTCGCTCCCGCAGCTCTCGCTATTACGGTCGAGACGATATACGCCGCTTATTCTATTTGGGGGTTTCGCTCAAATCTGCGCGATGCCAGCCATGCCAAGCAGCGGCGAGGTCTAGGAACATACTGACGCTGCCCCGGACTCTTATCGAATCAGGCGACCATCGCCTTTAAAACTTTTGAGCATTGTTGGGCAAAAACCGCTTCCCCGTGGTGTAGCGTCTCGTGCTGTAGATGCACGCGAGTGCGTGCGTCTAAACGGGACGCAAAGCTGATTTATGAGAGCCTTTCTTTTTTTCCCCTTAACCTCTATTCCTGCAGTATCCAAACCCATGCGAAAATAGATATGTAGTTTATTGCGTGCTTTTTTTTTCTTTTCCAGCTAGTCTTAGACAGCTCGTTCTCTCTCTCTCTATTTCTCTCTGTTTGTCTCTCTCTCTCTCTTTCTCTCGCATGAGGCCCATCCCATCTTCTAAACAGCAGCCCCAGGATTGAGGCGGCGCACGTTGTACGGTACAGGCTTTTGTTGCTTCGTCGCCTCTCCGTCTCTTTCTTCCCGGTCTGCCCCCCGCCTCCCCAACACCCCCGGGCGCCGGCGCGATTGAAACCACTCTTAACTACGTGATGACCCCCCCCCCCCCCCTCCCCTCTCTTTCTCTACTACGGCCCACCCGCCGGACCTTTTCACCCCGCTCCAACCACTGTACGTTTCTTTCGCTGCTTGGCTCTCCTCGCACTCCTTGCAGGCTGTTCTGCTTCTTTCGAGGCCCCCCGACTACTTTGGCTGGTTTCATTCCTTCCGTACTGCACCCGGTGCAGCTTTCCTTTGAATCGTCAGGCTTTGGGGACGGGCACCTCTCTCGTAGAGTTTGAGTGCGCTCCACGGTCTCGTGGCTTGCCTCCGACTTCACTGCTACGTGTCAGAGTCCCTCTCGACGGCGAGAGTTCCGGCTACCGGCTCGATGAAGCTGCCGACGGCTGACGGTAACACGTGTGAGGAGGTCTCTCTCTCTCCACCACATAGTCCGCCGTGGCGGGCCTATGTTACTTAAACGGTAAAGACTCACTGACACGTACAGGCACGTACGCACACAAAACGCAAGCACGCGGATGTGCACAGTAAACTGGCGCAGAAGTGGTGCATTCGGTTAGGAGTGTTGCAGCGCACTAACCGAGAGACCTGAGGACATTGAATTCTTGAGGATTCTTGTGTCTCACACCGAAGTCTGCGCCAATTCGTAATAGAAGCACAAAGGGCAAGAAGCTATCGCACGAATCTCGGTGCCGTTCACATAAGCTTCGTTTACCTGAGCTCCCCGCGAGCGTGTCGAGTCGGAAGTCGAGATGACCCAGCCCGATCCGACCACGTGTATACGCATCTAGCGTAGCGTGTTGGCGGAGTTAACTCACCCATTGCAGGCGGATTGACGGAACTCACCTGAACGCCCGCTCGACCCCACCATGCTAGCCTTTACATGAATCCGACGACTCGTATCCGGCCCAACAAGTCAATTCTACCCGACCTTTTCGAGTTCATGTAAACCTGGCATTAGTTCACGGGAGAGGAGAAAGCGTAAAATGCGCAACGGCTTTAATTCAGGCATGATAATAATGGCACATTATGAGGAGATACGCGACAGTTGATTCATTGCGAAGAAAAGCGGCAAGCCATGTGCTCTCTCTCTGCAAATATGCGCAAGCTCACAGCGCTTGTATCGCGCCAGATGGCGACGCAGGTTGCGTTGAAAGCAGCCGAGACGTTTCTTGCTATTCGCTTTCACCGAAAAGACAAACGCCCGTCGTTGGCCTGACCATCGACTTCCCTCGTCAAGACCATCACGACCCGCCGAAAGCTATTTATACGGCACCGAGGACTCGCGGGAAAACAACGGGATTAATAAATAGCGCGTCGCGGGAAAGTGTCGGGAAGCCACGGAGAAGCAGAAAAAACAATCTCCCTTTTGGCGCAACGGCTTTGTATGGAGGAGCCGCGACCGGAGGAACCAAAACACAATCTTCTCAGGGGGCTCTCTTCACGACAGCGGAGCGGTGTCAGGTGCGTTCGACAGGTCGCTGATGGCAGTCCTACGTCGCCGCGCTGACACCGCTGGCGCTTGAAGATTGCTACAGAGGGCCCACTCTGGGCGCCTTATGACACGGACAGCTTCCCGGACAGCTATGAAGCCTCGCTCGCTGAGTACAGCGGCGGAGGCTTGTTGATGTAATGCCATAGTTGACTGGATGGACGGGTATCGCGAGAGGTGACAAGATTGAGAGTAACGTCGTTGGGAAGAATCTCGCGCCGTATTGCGGGGCGATTAGGTGTACTGGCACAGGGTATTTTGTTTCCGTATAAGCAATCTCTGATGACGAAGCAGTAAGTATAGAGAAATTGTAGGCGTCGAACATAGAGGGCCGTATGTTCACGAACATAAGATGCATTTTCAGGCCGTGGTGTCAACCACCGTGGGTGGTCGAGACACGCCGTGTGAGTACGATTCACCCAAAGGAAGAATAATAGCGTCTTGAAGAAAGTGCAGCCTGTTGAAGCCACCAGTATATATGCAGACACCATAACAGTGATCCCGTCTCGTTTCCAAAGAACGCTTTAACATGCACTGTTCAATACAGTATGTTGAGATCTTCCGCTCAACTATACCGAAGGTATTGCTTTGGCGCGAATGATATATATATGTATATATATATATATATATATATATATATATATATATATATATATATATATATATATATATATATATATATATATATATATATATGTATATATATATATATATATATATATATATATATATATATATATATATATATATATATATATATATATATATATATATATATACAAATTCAAATAGAGAGACGTGCTAATATCCAATGATAAAAGCAGAATCTTCAAACGCTGTGTTTTGATCATTACAGTTCGGCAACGGAATTATTAAAACCAATATCAGAGTTAACGTTGTTTTGTGTAAATCACCTTCTTTTACTGAAGTTGCAAAGTGAAGAGCGACCGCCTTCAGTGAAATTGATAAAAGAAGCCACTTTGTTTGTTTTGTACGCTTTAGCAGATGTAATTTGTATTTCGGCTTTCAGGGGCTGTATATTCCAATGACCTGTTCTTGATTATTTATTTATCGACTATTGCACCCGTACAATGGCTGATGTAACGGCGACTTGCGAGCCAGCCGCGGAGGGCGAAAGGAATCTCAGTTGAAGTGGAACCAAATGAAATCGTTATGTTAGGGATTTGACGCCACTTTGTTTATATATGTATATGTACTTCCATACTGCCTCGTTTCTTTCTGCAGCAATATTAAGTGCGACTATTATAATGAAGGCTCCTAATAATATTATACGAAAATAATATCTTCTAATATAGTCCTTTAATAGTACAGAAGTCCACCGTGCCGATAGGCTGCTTTTAAGGGTGGCGATATGGCGCTTTGACTGTGTCTGGTTAAGCCTTCGTCGGCTACGTGGGACCGATACCGGAGAGTTTAATTGCAGAACGTATGCAACGGCGTTCCTCTATGTCTATCACTTTGTAGACAGACTAGCCCACTTCGCTGATAGCCCCAGCTAACTGATGTCTTAGTGTAAAGGTGCAGTTAAGCGTATGACTTACCTACATATATATGCAGGGTGCGTCTAGTCTAGTTGACGAATGCCAGTCTAGACGTGTGCGAATGCCTCTCCTCTAGACGTGTTTGCAGGCTTTAGAGAAACAGCTCACACATAACATCCGTTCGCGTTCGACCTCTCGTCTAGAAGTGTTTGCAGGATTTAGAGAAACAGTTGTTTTCACAGGCTGACTTTGCAGCTAATGACAGGTACCGCTGTTAAAACAAGATCGGCCTCTTACTTTATATGTCACTGTATACTTCCTAAGCAACAGAAGTCACACGGCACGTCTTGAACACCTTAGCGAACACTGAAATACGTGCTCCATTCGGAGTTTCTGGCAATAAACCCTTAATTGTTATTTGTTTTGTAGCTCATGGTTCTTGCGATCATTTACGATATGTACAAAGAGAGTGTGGAATCTGATACCTAGCTTATCCTGTCATGCGTTGTTTCTTCCATCCAAACGAGAGCTGTCCAGTCCAGCTGAAGCCACGTGTTAATTTATTGCAGCTAAACTGCAAACAGCATGCTGTCAGAATTTCGCATAGCCATTACTTGAAAAGCCTTCAGTTTATTGTTAGCTTTACATAACTGAGTATCATAGATTAAGCGAGAGAACACCACGAGTACTTAACTATAATGCGAACAACGCGAAATACATCACTTCTAAAATTACACCGTTGTCACTACACGTAATTTGGTCTTTGAAAAAGAGAAAGAAGAAAAAATAAATATACACAGAGGGATGGGCGTACTGCTAAAGTATTTTACAGCAAAGACAAAACCAAGCAAGACTTCCCGGCAGCTTAGAGCTAGAAGCAACTCGCTTCGTGCGAACGGCGTGCTTTAGTTACGTGTTCAGCGGCAAATTTGGCCACTTTGCGACTATTGTCAAGAGGGGGGCGGTCACAGCGTTCCTCTTGTCTGGCACAGAGAACCTTCTCTACGAGGACTTCATTGCTTTTGCTTTATTTCCTCTTTTTTTTCAGCGATGTCCCGCCCAAGCCCTTTTGTCTCCCCTAGCCTCTATCTTTCCATTTTCTTTTTTCTCTCTCTCTTTCTCTCCGTCTCCCCTCTTTCACCCAGTCACTACGCTTTCCGTGTTGGCTGTTCTTTCTTTCTGCCTTCCACCCCCGCTCTCACTTCCAGCCGGTTCCTCCCCGCTTGCTTTGCTGCTTTGACAAGCCGTTCACGGCGACCGGAGTGCTGTATAGTTGCCTCGAACCGTGTGTGTGTGTGTGTCGCGCTCGGCGTGCCGGAACGAAGTGTAGCAATGAAACACTGTCTCGTTTCGTCGCGCTCAATTGACTAATGACTGCGAACGCCCGGGCGGCGTGCACCCTGTCTTTTCGCCCTTTACTCTCACTTTCTGATTTTGTTTTGCGGCCGCTTCCTTTACTCCTTGCAGTTCTCGCTTCTCGTTGCCATGTAACATTACAGCGAAAATTTAAAAACATATTAAGTGAGCCAGGAGAGAAAAATCTGCTCTGCCAGTTTAAGCGCTATTTGAAAGAGAGCGTGTGTTTGATAACAACAAGAGAAGTTGACCTGACTGGCCTTTTGCAAGCTCATGGCGTATTTTCTGGACGCATGTCTCGAAAGCATACGGACGGTAGTTTTTATATTACCATTGAACTAAAAAAGAAAATGACAGCCATTCCACTCTATGAACATGGAATGGCAGCGAAAGCTAACGACAGTCAAAGCTCTCCAACGAAAAGCTAAGTGCTTTCGCTGCCATTCCACCTTCAAAGAGTGGAATGGTTGTCATTTTTTCGCGTTGCGAGTCTGGCGTCATTGCTCGTTCAGAGGTACCTGGGCTCGCGATTGTCGCTTTCGTTCAGCATCGCGGGAACATTCTTCGTCGGTGGTCGTTTCGCGCCTGCGCCGTTTACATTCTCCTTGCTGTTCCCTCCGGCGCTCCACGTGCGCATGTTGTTCTTCGGCTGTACGAACTATATGTGTCCGCCCCATCGATAACTCAGCCGTATTTAGCGCCGATACTTCTGCTGCTTATATATTGCGATAACTTTGACAACGCGCTATTGTTCACGGCGAGCGTTCCAATCTGTCCCGCATTTTGACATATGCGTCACCGCACTGCACCCGTATGGGTTTGTTAGAAATCACCAAGTCCGTTTCTGTTGCCGGTCGCCGAAAAAACTACGGAAGGTTAGGCATATACAGCTTTTGCTGTAAAAATGAATTGACGTGCTTTTTCGAACCAACAATCTTTTGGTATTGACGGTACGCACGACTTTGGCGTTTAGAGCTTTCGTGCATAAATTATTCTAATCGCCCTTTTCTGTGCAGTTATCAGCTTACCTAACTTGAAAACTGCTCATACATTGCACGGAAGAACTGGAATGAATTGTGCGCTTGTGTCTGTCTGAAGTTACGGTCATCTGTTGCAGCAAGACTTGGAGAAGCATTTGCTACAATTTTCTGACAAAGACACCAGCAAATACAGCTAAAACATTTTGCCCGTACCCTAGAGAAAGAAAGAAAGAAAGAAAGAAAGAAAGAAAGAAAGAAAGAAAGAAAGAAAGAAAGAAAGAAAGAAAGAAAGAAAGAAAGAAAGAAAGAAAGAAAGAAAGAAAGGAAATTAAGACCCAAATGAACACGAGATAACCAAGCTCTAGTTTCTCCGTCCCATATCTTAGCTGTGCCCTAGAGGCATCACTCTCCATCGACAACCGACGACAGCGCTGCACCAAAACATTTTCCCGCGCGGTTAAGAGAGCGTGAAATGAAGCTTTCAAAGCGGATAACAACACGAGGAGCCCTCGCGGGACGTGATCTCAGACGGCCAATAAACGTCGCGCCGTTTGGTAACTAGCGCCATGGGGTAGCCTTTGCTGGAAGCTGCAGAATCCAGACGAGAGGGCAAGAGGCGGCCGACGGTTGGGGAGGCGGCGCGGAGGGCAGAAGTAGCGAGCAGGGGGAAGAAGCCTCTGGGATTGCTCGTTATCCGTGGCGGCACACACAAACTTGAGCCGAGCGAGGCGAAGGGTCAGACATCGTGATTTCTGCATAGTGAGGCTCATTAGGCGCCCGCTGTGTCGAGACCACCCGCTACGTTGGTTGCGTCACACTCGGTGCTGTACACAGCCCGAGCGAAGTCGCTGTATCTCTCGGCCGCGCGGCGTTAACTCTCTGGTGGGCTTCTTTAGCGTGCCCTCCGGCTATAGCAGGAACCTTCCTTTGTTAGCGTGACTGCTTATTAAGTTTTATTAGTTACTACGTGAGCCCCTGATTCACGGATGAAACAGTGGCCCCGGCCGCATACACTTCGACGGTTGCCCATGCGTGTCGACGAATAAATGCTGCCGTTAAGACGACTCTTTCCTGCTGTATGACTCACCTTGCTGTGAAGCGTGATTTTCGGGAGCACAGCGCACACTTTTCGTTACACAGCAGCCGTTGGTGAAATCGTTAAAAGATAACGTTTCGATGACGGGAGAGAATCAGGAAAGTCGTCAGATGAACAGAAGGAAGATATTTAAGCACGTAGGTAAAAACATTTTCCCTGGAAATTTTCTTCCAGTGGCGGAGACAGCAACATTTAGATCACAGTGAAGCCATAGCGATATTTCAAGTAAGGAATCGATCCCTATGTGGAACTATCCTTACTATATGCGAATGCTATCAGTTTATAACCATAGCTTATGCTGAACACCGTCAATATATAAAACTGAAAGATAATATATTAAAGGAGATATATAAAACTGAAATTCAAACAGGATAAAAGCGTGTTAGCATAACGTAGACTGGCTAGCAGACGTGTGTACCGGGCTACCAGAAGGCACCGACTCGAACAGCAATTAATGGTGGCAATAGCTTGCCCAGTTGTTTCCACCCAAAACGCGGAGAACACATATCGCAGATCACAAACCGTGATCTGCTTATGTACTGGTGTAAGCGTGCCGGTTCCGGCACAGTCATCGTGGAGATATGGAGATATCTTTCTACTTTTAATTTTTCGAACGAGAGTGGTGCGATACAGCAACCATTCCTTGTAGTACACGGTTATCGTCGATTACAAAGTCACAAAGTCCCGCAACCAGCTACGCTGTTCCTGGGTACGTATTCTGGTGTTCCGGCATTCCGTTGTGTGCCTCAAAGCACTGCACAGGCCTCGTTTCTTGGTCAGGGTCCAGCGCGGGCCCGTCGTTTGCAGCCCGAGCTTAGCCTAGGCCCGCGCCTGCATGACCTGTTACGCCGAAGGACATCTGTCTGCACATGCCTTAAATATGGCGCACTGAGAATAAAGCAATAGAACAAAAGCGTTTTTTTTTCAGCATATAAAGTGCACAGAGGCATGAGAGAGCCGAATGAAGCATAACCTGGGTTAAAATTTTCTACCAAGGCCTTATTTTAAAGCATTTGCGTACACTTTATGTTGAAAACACTGTAATGGTTTCGTATACATATTTATCAAATGCCTTTTTATTCATAAATAACTATTGCATAAAGAAAAAGCTTAAAATTATTTTTAGTGTAAGACTGCCAGAAACAGCTGTACATTCAAACCCACATATTCCAATTTGGGCACGAAAATAATAACGGAGGCGAGGATCGTACACACAGTTTGATCAAGCTATACAACATGACAAGGCTTTCACAGCTAACAGTATTTTCTCCTTTTTGATTTGAAATTATGGAGAGCAAGTTTTCTTGACACCACAAACAGTTACACACGCGTGATTGGAGAAGGAGCTGCCAAACCGACCCTGCCGAGGACACGACGGCTCCTGTATAGACTTCATGCCCACGAAGAACATTGCTAATGCGGTTAAAGGGAAACCACCGATCTGTACTGTAGTGCATATTAAGTAATATTGAATGTTGTACGCAATAAAAAAAAATTGGTAAAACAGCCCAACTGCAGTAAAGGAACGATATCGAAAGCGGTACCAGTCAAATCGTATAAAAAGCGACTTTTGGTGTGATTGTTCTTTTTTTTTTTTACTTCCGGAGGAAGAAAGCTTGTTGTTGTAGTAACAAAAACGAATCAAAACTTTAATCTTATTTTTTATTTTATTAGCTAAGGTAATTAAGAGCCAACTTTTCCAACTTGTCAATTTAGCTTCGCACACAATGCGTTGGATTTATGCAGAACGCCCGCATATGCTCAAAGATCTGACTAAGTCCCTTCAGTGAACAGACACAAGCCCGGCTCGGGCCCGCGGTGTCCAGCCCGAGTCCTGTTCGGGCTCGGACTGGACCTGCTCTAGCGCTTTAATGTGTCTGAAGAAGTATACGCCTAGCTGCGCCAGGCTAAAACACTGTAACATCGATATTCAAAAATTTATAAGAAATAAGACTTGATCCGTAAGATATGGGAATTTCCAACTATTGACTTGATTAGAGATACGTAGAAGAGGGACAATTAGAAATTTCAAGGCGAGGTCTCTGTCCTGGAAGTGTATACATGTTGTCAAGGCCGATGACGATGGCGAGGGAAAAGCAGAAAAAAAATGCGGTACCGTGCAGTGTTAAGCCCAATATTCAAGCATTTGCTGTTGAAATTCCTCTGCTATAGTTCTGTTTGCTTTCCTGTCACACGTTGCGAGCGCATTGCGCGTATTGCCCAATTTCGTACTGTAACAAGAACTCTAGCCTAAACAAGGTACAGATTTTACATCTTTATGTGTGTTTAAAGGGCGTTTGATTGTCCCATAGCTAACTTCTTCATGTTTGAGGGGTAAGATCGAATTGTTCATGGAGACCAGTGAAGGTATCTTGTTTGCCGAATCTTTCTGGCAAAGATGATAGCTGCGACAGAAGACACGAAAGGTGTATTGAATAAATTTTCAATGCTGTCGCTGTCAAACAGTCTTGTCAGATATTTCTGTGCGTCCAAGGCTTTCAGAATTTTTACGATGTTTTCAACCATGCCTTTGCTCATCGCACGTCTAGTTAGAGCTTGTTGTCGTTCGCTGTAAAATTTCTTAAAGCCCTAACAGTAGGGGTGTTACCCATGGGACAAGTCAACACTCCTAAAGTGTAAAAATTTTCAGAGTGCTATAGCCAGCGCTACACTGGAATACGCAAGTCGCAATGTTACTCCCGTGCGTTCGCTGTCTTACGCTGTTACCCGATTTGGTGAATGCTTCAAATTAAAGAACGAAGAAAAATGCTGCATTCATGCAGAACCTTTTCAAAGCTCTGATGAGGAGGAGCATGGCCTGTAGACACACATGCAAGGAAAAAAAGAAACTGAACGAAAAAGAAGGGGAGGTCTTCGTACTGAAACGAATTTCCATCTTCAGTAATCACTTTATTTATCACGCGGTGAAAGGGGAAAGGAAGGGTGCTTGGAATTCGTCGCACTTTCCCTAAATTCTCTTTCGAGTTCCCTGCAAGTTGACAGGATTCTTTACAGCTTTACTTTTTTTTACGTCACTGCGTATTTCTTCCATTTTTTTTATTTTGGCTTTTCATACGAGAATGGTAGCAAAGGCTAAGTGACATGGTTCTCCCTGGAATAATTTATTTATCCCATTTTTCTAGCCGAAGATCGGGGTGCTGCGGAGACGGTGTTAAAAGGACCGTCCTGAATCCTTTCACGGAGTGAAAAGAAGCGGTTGGGAAGATTGGGGATGGTGTGGGTATAGGGTGGGAAGGGGGAAGGTAACTGTGGGGACGAAGGGAGTAAGAAGGAGCATAGCTTCCTTAACAGGGTGAAAACAAAGAATGCGTAACAAAGGAAAAAGAAAACAGGTTGTCCCGCGGAGAAAATGAATATAGAAGCCTCAAATGTGCTTCCGTTCAATCTGGCTCGTTTTTCTTCGCGGAAGAGCATCCTTAAAGGTTTTAAAACGTGTAAAAAACGAAACATCGAGAAATGAAAACCTCGCGATAAGCATAAACACTGTGAGTGTTATAAATCAAGGCCGAGTTTACGCCATTCTTTACAACGAAGAGCGCTAATCTTGGTGACGCTGGGTTTGTGCTTTTTGTTCTTTGCTTTCTTTTGTTAGTGCCTCGAGTCGATCACTCTGACACTTTGGAATCCGCGGTGTGGAAAGACCTCGGTAAGTGAGTGCACCCTCAGCATCCGACAGAATTACTTCTCTGCTCTGGAAGGCTTTGTCACAGCTATTAATTTTAACTTCAGAGCGAACCCTGGGAGTCAGGAACGATGAAACCACTGACTTGACAGTAGCCTTCAGGGAGGGGCTAGCTGAAAGTTAGCCCTTTAGGTGGTCGCCAAAGGAAGGATATTTCCAATGTATTTACAGCGTGACGTCGGCCCATACCAGCACTTAGTGATCCGATCAGCGCGCTGTGATTCCATGCGGAATTCGCGTGGTCACGGATTAAAGCAGCACAGTGCGCCTTTAAGTTATCATTACCAGACTTGAGATTTCCGTGACCTGTCTAAGTTTAAAAAAAAAGAAATGCCCCGATGTTAGTGACAGCTACGTACATGCATCTACCGAACTGCTTGGACCTGATCTTGAGCAACTTTGTTGTCCCGAAATGTCCCGAATTTACATTAGGTGTCCCGGAACCTCAGATTGTCCCCGCAGTTCAGGTTTTGTATAACATTTCCAGCGATTGACTGAACTAGCTTGTTCCGACTTTTGCCATGCAACTGCAGCTAATATTTTAGCCTTGGCAGGGAGAACTAATATTTTCCTTGCTACGGTGTCCGAAGAACTAGTGCTGTTAACTTTGTTCAAGAATGTAAGTACTGTGAAAGTAATACATTTATTTCACGCGCATCATATGTCTGCTGCACTTGACAGAGGGGTTCATGACGTGTATGCGTTCGCTCTCAAATAGCTCTTAAACGGAGAGGTTGATCTTATCGCGACCATGTAGTGTCATTTTCATTCCGGGTGCTCATCTACGAAACATCAGAGGTTTGCCGTAAATTCATCCGGCTATTCAATCATGGCTCGCAATACTTTGTGTCTTGTATGTACTTAGTGTGTGCTGCATCGTGTTCCACTATACCAGAGTCTTGTGCCATTCAAGCGCTGTCGATGGGGTTTGCTATCAAATCCCGCAATGTTTCATTCACTGAGCCCGTGCGACAAACAAAAGTAGCATACGTTTGGGTTCCTTACACTTGTGCGCTGCTTCCCTCCAAGACATGATACGCGCTTAACATATACGGACACTCATGCGGCTTCGAGGACCATTGATGAGTATAGAACTATAGTGAAAATGGCGATGTTGGAAATAGCGGGGCTTGACGTGGAGGTGCGACTTGAAACCTTAGGTTCTGTAGGAGAAAAATTGGAGGGCTGGTCCTGCTAAAGAAAAACTCGCGTGGAAACCTGACATGGAGTGGGCGCGTAGCCAAGAGTAGTGATTGGCGATTACAAGAGGGCTCGGGTTTTTTTCTATTCGTCTCTGTGGAAGCAGAGCTCTTGCCCTCCAGATGACTGTAAGAATATCCTAAAGGAGAAAAGAGACACAGGTTGTACGAGCTGCCTGAGATGTTTTCGACAATCCTTTTCAATGGCAGAGAACAAATCAGCACGTGTTTTTGGCCGCCTGATTATGATAACCATTTTGATGCCAATAAAACGATCTAAACGTATCTTGGTGTTCTATGCACTGTCCCACAATGTGTTTTGAAATCGTCTTCTTTCTCAATGTCCACATTTTGTCCAGATTTTATTAATGTTCCGGTCCAGGTTTGCACAACTCTTATCATAACGCTGTCTTTAACACGAAGTGGATACGCAAACGCACCAACTTTCTGCGTCCTCACGCGAAAAATTATTCAGAAATACTGTTTTTGTGGTTGCAGCATTGCAGTCGGTATTAACGCCCCTAATCGCTGTTGGCGTAATTGTTCAGTAAAGTATTGTTTAAGTAAAGCATTATTTAGCTGACGCGGCTGCTCTAAAGTTGCCTATTGAAAGGGGCCATAGATCAAGTAGCCAATCACAAATTACTTAGCGAAAGTTGGACCTCGTGCTTAGCCGTCTCTTAATCCAACAAAAGATGTTCTTCATTATATTTCCTCAACTTAATGCTCCTCGGGTTCGCCGAACCACAACGGAAACAGTCAGTGTGCTCTATCAGCTATCTATTCTACGTGGGTCTTGTGAACAACTCGTGTCGGAGATATGTGAAATGCAACGGAATTATGAAAGGGCACAACAACATCGGACTTCAGTGGCAGCTGGGATATGGTATCTATGGCAATGACCTCGTCGACGAAGCTTCTCGAAAAAAACGCGAAGGAAAAAGTTTTGTTTCTCTAATTTTATTGATAGCTGAAGCAGCCCAGCCTGTAAACAAGCTAGCACATAATTTGACATTACAAAACCGGAACACAACTGACTTTATGCGCAATCCGTAGCATTCACTCGACCCTTATGCGCATGCAACCGAGCCTGTTACCGGTTCATGCGTTGCATTAAGCTCTGCCTTCATTATCTCCAGTAACGGCCAATCCCTGCAAAAAGTGATACAAAACGAACAGTCTCGAATGAAAATATACCTTACATTAAGTTGACAACACGTCTTGGTGATCAAGTTTGCGGGCGTAATAAGAAACTTCGTTAGCGTGTAGTTAGTTCAGATATTGTTTGGAAACTTATATTGACCTGACGTTGCTTTTCAAAAAGTTTCGTAGTATCATCGACTGCGCAGAATCACTCAATGGCAATACAGTTATTATTCCGCAAAAGCTCACAAGCTCACGTGGACCTTTTTTAAATCACATCGCAAAACTCCAGTGGAGTTCCAATAAAACACATTTTACGAGTTAAGCTTCGTAGCCAGCATGTTAACTTTTAAACTTGACTACGTGGGTTGCCTGAAGACACTTTGTGATCACGGTCAATTAAGCGGAAGCGGAGGCGCAAAGTCTGCAGGATGTTGGAAGATGGGAGGTTGTTTAGAAACAGGGGAGCTGCGCAGTGACGCAGATGGTAGTGGAAGCACGCATAGTAGCATACCAACCCTATAGGACATTCTTTTGGCATGTGGTGGGCCCGGTTTCGAGCTCTTAGTGAGCAACATCCTGTAGAAAGAACACCTACAGCTAAAGGGATGAAATGATCGCTGTACACATGAGACCAACGTTGAGGAGTAAACAGAGTGGGAGAGAGAAAGCGAAATCGACTTAGTTGTACTTGTATCACTTTTTTTTTGTAGGAATGATCCCGCCTGCAAAGTTTCGTGGCTTCCAGCTGACAGCCTTTCCACGCGGTGCTTCTATGCACAAACAAGCGCCTAAGAGTGCGCCGGCGATGCGACGAAACTTTTTACCTCCCGGAGGGAAAGTTACCGTCAACGTTTTTTTTGTATATGCTTCGGTGTTGGCTTAGTTGGCTACAAACACGTACGCACGCGCAGAGAATGCCCCACTAATGCAATGAACGGCGCGGCTTTTTTTTTTCAGCGAGCGCACAAGGGCACTCGTTCGGGGGTTAATCGAGTTGCATAATTGCATTCTATCCCGAAGCTATTGAGTACACAAAGAATCGTACACCCCGACCCCGTGTTGATTAACAAAGCCAACCTCCCCAAACGCTGCCGATTCGTGGACACGCCTCGAGCGCAGCACACATTTCTGCGTAGGTGTTCTGCAGGAATGCGACTCTTAGTTCGCCACATCGTTCAGGTGCCCCGTATTGCGGGGTTAGGAAAAACTAATTTTCCTGGCTGTGCCAGCGATCGTTGGCACACTGCGCACTCACTAGCAACCCTTTCTCAGAGTTGGCTGCGGAGGACAGAACGTTTCCTTTTTTTTCTGTTTGCGCTTGTGCCCAGAGGGAAAGACCGATAGGAACGACGCTCTGTCCTGATTTACGGATGCCTGCGGGGACACCGATCTTTTGAGCTTTCTAACTTCAGGCGCGCGGGGTGCTTTGTCTGCCTGTTTGCTGGATGGTCATCGGTAGCGAGTTGCCGACGCTGTAAACGCATCTGCGAGTCGAAACCTGGCATCGTGCGGTATTGACTGCACACGACCGGAACGCCCTGAACGTTCGGCTTCGCCACTATACCTATACTTCTGTATCCAGCCAGTTCTCTTCGCCGTTTGGCTTGGCCGTGTTGCGGTTTGTTGCGGCTTTCTTCTAGCTTTCGCGTTTCGTTCTCTTCTGTTTCCTCGCGTGGGCAAGGAATGCGATGCTTTGCGTTCGATTAGTCTGGCAGCGTGCGTGCCGTATGGACCTTATACGCTGAAGCGAGTGGTATTTCTGATGACTTCGCCGCACTACAGGAACTGCACAAAATCGCTTCTAGGGGAATGTAAACCGCAAATGTGAGTGCGTGCGCGCGTGTGTGTACGTGTGTGTGTGCGTGTGCGTGTATGCGTGTGCGTGTCCGTGTATGCGTGTGCGTGTCCGTGTACGTCCGTGTACAGCGTAGACGTAACCTGAGTAGTATCTGCGTTCGGTGCGACAAAGAACATAAAACAAGACGAAAAAATGCACCAACGATTACGATACTCCCTAATGCGAAATATGAGCGCAGCCCTATACGTGTTTTCGTTTCGCGATATACAAGACGCATCGCACCGATCACCGTACTGACTGGCAGAGCCGCGATGTGCGGCGCTAAATATAGACCGGCCACACAGTTGCCGCTTCCCGACAACTGCAGCTTACGCAACCATAATCTTTACCGAAGAATGCTTGCGGCGAACGCTGTGCCCAACGGCAAGCTTTCTTATTTTTTTTTCTTTCCCCTGCATAGTCGGTGCCGCGGATGCTCGGACGTTAGCCCCATCTGGTGAGGCTTCAAGGTGGCTTCCTCCGCTTTCCTTCTCGCGCTCTCTTTGTTCTCGCCTTCTTTCATCCGCCGCTGCGCTCCGCGTTCGCTCCGTCATCGTTCGCTCGGTTACGCCGAGGGAGGACGAGGCACGCCGACGCTCAACGCAGTAACGGGCGCCTGAGAGTTACGCTCTAAAAAGGTTCACGCCTTTAGAGGACTCGGGACGCCGTAATGAGCCAGTTCAATTGGCACAGCCTGTATCTGTTTCTTTTTCCCTTGCCGTATAACAATCATCATCGTTGTGTCCTGTTCCTACAACAAATTGAGTTCGAAATATTAAGACTGAATAACTTTATGGGCGTATAGTGAAACGACGGTCATTTCAACGAAAAGAAACATGAGTCCTGGTTGTTCCTTTATCCATCTCTACTGCTATATTACGCACTTGGTTCGTACATACGAAAATCGAAAAGAACTTCATTGTTTCAAGTTCACAAAATGAGCTCCTGTTTTCCGTTATACAGGGCTGAGCGGCGCGAAACGCTGCTTTTGTTCATCTGTAACACCCTATTCTTTTCTTCAGTACGCGCGTTGTCAGTGAGCTTGTTTTACTAACATATTGGCTAATAAATTTATTTCTGTGGTGTTTTCGGCTAACCTTTAATTAAGGGCGCGTTTTTCTCCCCCTAATAACCTCTTCTTCTCTGTGGGACGTTCTCAAAGGGACAAACTAATTTTGCAGGTGTGTGCTGACGCGGCACTCTAAACCCAAATGTGCTCCCGCCTTCTTGTAATACCCGCCGTGGTTGCTCAGTGGCTATGGTGTTAGGCTGCTGAGCACGAGGTCGGGGGATCGAATCCCGGCCACGGCGGCCGCATTTCGATGGGGGTGAAATGCGAAAACACCCGTGTACTTAGATTTAGGTGCACGTTAAAGAACCCCAGGTGGTCGAAATTTCCGGAATCTTTCACTACGGCGTGCCTCATAATCAGAAAGTGGTTTTGGCACATAAAATCCCATAATTTTTTTTAATTCTTGTAATATTCGTTTGTACTGGTTTGGCGGGTGACCTTAGACGAAAATTCGTGCAGAAGTTACCTGCTGTGAAATTAGGCGACAGTATAATCCTATATAAGTTTGAAAAATATATATTTTTATATCGCTACAATGACGTCAGATCCTATGCACATGCTGGAATGTATATGTGAAGCGAAGCTTTCGTGATGCCGTTATTTAGACGCTGTTCATAAACTGTTCACATTCTGCACCGCGTTTTGCAGCATAGCGATTACTGAGCCTAACCTATAGCATGAAAGATGGGTTTTGTTCATCCGACCCGCGGTAGCCATCTCGACAACCGGGCGAAAGTGCGTCGCAGGCCCCCTATAGCATGCTTTCACTTATCAAGGTGGCGTTTCTATGCTACTCATATCTTACAAATATTCGATTTCGGGCACACTGTATAGTGTGCTCGCGTACGCTCAACACGCCTCGTGCCTCTACACGCCATCGCGCAGCAGCCCAAATGCTCTGATCATTACGCCACAATCGCAAGCATTCTTATCTCGTGGCAAAGTGTAGCTCTTTTCCTTCTGTTAGACTGCAATGTATTCGGAATCAACTCATGTTTTTGTTTTTGTTTTTCTTGTCAGATGGATACCTATAAAGTGCGTGCCATTCGTCTCTATAATGTTATCGCGTTAAAACAAATAGCAGTTTTGCGCTATGACGAAGCATAGAAAGCGATAGCAAGATTTAACCTAGCGCTGAAGGTGTCTCGGAGCGGTACGTGATGACCAGCGCTGTTAGCGGCGTTGCAGACTTCGCACCCATGGCGGTCCCATTTCGATGGTGCCCGAGATGACGCCGAAGGACTGAGACCGAAAGAAAACCGTCGACCTTTGCCAGCGCCCGAAGAAGAAGAAATAAAAAACGATCATATGGATTTAGCTCGACGTTTACTGTCCGTTCAGTTTAGACCAGTGAATGCAAGAAGGACGCGCACAAAGCTCCTCAGCAGGAACGTCAGTGTGTGTGCTCGTAGAGCTCACGCCAGCAGCATGAAGTCAGAACGGTATACGCCCTCGCGCCGGCAAAGCCGACTAAGTGGAGTGCGACGGTGAGTCCGCTTGGCTTCGTCGCTTTTGGAGCCCAAACGCGCTGCACACGTCTCTGGGGAGTTTCTAAAGCCTCCACAAGCGAGACCGCGCAAGTGCCGTCGATACCAGAACGATGCCGTCGACACCAGAACGATGGAAACGACGGCTCCGGCACCAACGCGCCTCAAGTAACCGGATAATTTTATCGCAACAAAATTCAGATCCCACACAAAATAGATAGATAGATAGATAGATAGATAGATAGATAGATAGATAGATAGATAGATAGATAGATAGATAGATAGATAGATAGATAGATAGATAGATAGATAGATAGATAGATAGATAGATAGATAGATAGATAGATAGATAGATAGATAGATAGATAGATAGATAGATAGATAGATAGATAGATAGATAGATAGATAGATAGATAGATAGATAGATAGATAGATAGATAGATAGATAGATAGATAGATAGATAGATAGATAGATAGATAGATAGATAGATAGATAGATAGATAGATAGATAGATAGATAGATAGATAGATAGATAGATAGATAGATAGATAGATAGATAGATAGATAGATAGATAGATAGATAGATAGATAGATAGATAGATAGATAGATAGATAGATAGATAGATAGATAGATAGATAGATAGATAGATAGATAGATAGATAGATACGTATATCAAAGAATGCTAAACGCCCCCTCCGCGTTTGTCTCGTAGTCACGAAATACTGGGGTTCGCCGTCAACCAGGCAGCTAGCAGGCAGCCTGGCAAAGTCGAATTTGTCAACAACTCGAAGCAAAGGCAAGATTTTGACGTAACCGTCTGCTACCCGCCTGGTTAGCTCAGATGGTAGAGCGGCTGCCCCGGAAAGGCCGTGGTCCCGCTTTCGAGTCCAGGACCAGGACGAATTTTTCTTCAACTGCGAGGCTTTTCTTTCGAGCGACCCTTATGGGTCCTCTGTGTAGGAATATTGCTACGAACGGGTGGATGTCTGATTTCCCCTTTATTAAATATAAGAGCCTGGAGGCGCACATAAAGAAGGAGAATCCACTTGCAACATATGTTTCATGCTGCAATCAATTTTTTTAACTTGGTTGGTTCGTGAAGTGCATATTGTTGTGCAGAAGCAGTTAAATGTTTTAGTCTACGTCTAAGGCAAACAATATTTCTAAGGATATTCTTTAACGTCTCTATTTCCCTTTGGAATTATTTGAGTATTCCACTTTCAAACTGTGAAACCAAACAGTCATTTCCAAAGCTTTACTTGATTGAGAATTGCCTGCCCTCCTTCCTCGGCGAGAGAAAGCTGACATCCCTAGCCATTATGTTCATCGAGTGGAACTTGATGAATAATTTTTTTGATGAAACAATATACAGATTTGTATAAAAAAGGCTATCAGCGCCGTGAAGGTGGTGTTTTTGCAGACAAGTTCATACGCGGAGCGGACATACTTTGCCGCTGATAACTAGAGCTTCAGAAGACCGATTAACAAAAATAATAATTAGGTATTTATTTAGTGCCTTAGGGGCATTTGCTTAAATCGAGAACTTGAAGGCAGTCACATTTTAATGCCCTCTCACATAAAAAAAAGAAATCTCGAAAATCGCACCTAATTCAATATACTTATCACCGAATTTAACCGGTAAATCCAGGCAATATCGAAACCGAGCGCCGCGGGAGCACAGGTAAAGGCGCGCGCACCGCTGTGATATTGACAAGTGCACTTGCCTATCTTTATCGGGTGACCACGTTTCGCCACCTAACAAATGTTATCGCACAGCGTGGGACGCGCCTGCATGTATCGGAAGTTTCTGGAATGTTATTGATGGTTCTATCCGCTGTCTGTTGTCGCCGAACCTTGTCTTATCTGATTTCATCGCGTGACGCGAATGGTGTAGAGCTTTGTGGAAGACACGCGGGTCCCAGCGATTAGCCTGGAACATTCGACGACTGCTGTATATAAGCCGACGCGCTTGACCCACTGACCAGATTTTCGACGATCGCTGACTGTGTTCGCCGTTTTCGTTGAGCATTGAGTGTAGCCTGTTTTTCTGGGCGCAGATTCGCACAATAAAGTTAGTTTTGCCATTCAGAGTTTTCTTGCTGTGTCATCAACCGTCACTACCACGTGACATCTGGTGCAGGTGCTTTGCGTTCATGTACCGGATGCCCCCACAAAGCCGTGACCCAAGCCCGAACGCGGAAGACAACACCACCGTCGCCAAGAACCAGCGAGCAAGCCACCGGCTGCAGCAGCTACCGCCGGAACACGGAATTCTATCAGAGACGCAAGAAGATCGTCCAGAGACGACCAAGAAGACAACCTCAATGGCAGCCGCAGCAGCCTCAATAATTCTGCAGCAGCCCAGGGATACACCGACGTTCCGCGGTTCTACATCTGAGGACCCGGAAAGCTGGCTGGAGACGTATGAGATTGTCGCTACGTTTAATAATTGGGACAGCAACGTCAAGCTGCAACATGTCTACTTCGCATCGGAAGACGCCGCCAGGACCTGGTTCGAGAATCGAGAAGCCACCTTAACGACGTGGGACCCGTTCCGAAGCGGCTTCTTGCAAATATTTACAACCGTCGTGCAAAAAGAGCGAGCCCAAGCTCTACTAGAAACCAGAGTGCAGCTGCCAAATGAGACGATCGCTATCTTCACGGAGGAGATGGCCTGTCTTTTCCGGCACGCCGACCTGGAAATGTTCCCGCAGCCCATCGACAAGGAGGCAGTGCGTAGATTCCTTGGCATGTGTGCCTACTACAGGCGCTTTGTCAAGGACTTTTCATGCATCGCTGAGCCGTTCACGCATCTAACCAAATCTGGGCCGCTATCTTGTACACGTCCGAAAAGCCGACGTTCGATTTCGCCTCGCGCGATTGTCCAGGCTGCGCCGATATCGCGGCCTTGGCCAATCTCGTCCAATCGCGGGAGGTGAAATCGAACGTCGGCTTTTCGGACGTGTACGAGATAGCGGCCCTGATGTCCAGTTCAGGTGGCAAACGCCGCAGGCTGACGCATTTCAAGAACTAAAACGACGCATGCAGTTGTCGCCGGTACTTGCACATTTCGACGAAGACGCCGATACCAAAATCCACACTGACGCCAATAGCCTAGGCCTCGGTGCCATCCTAGTCCAGAAGAAAGACGGCCATGAATGGGTGATATGCTAACCGGTCGCTGTCAAAAGCGGAAGGCAATTATTCTACGACTGAAAAGGCATTCCTCGCCATCATTTGGACTACAGCAAAATTCCACCCTTACCTATATGGCAGGCCATTCAAGGTCGTCAGCGACCATCACGCGTTGTGTTGGCTAGCCAACTTAAAGGACCCTTCAGGACGGCTGGCGAGGTGGAGCTTCAGACTGCTAGAGTATGACGTCACGGTAATCTACAAGTCCGGACGAAAACACTCTGACGCCGACTGCCTATCACGCGCCCCCATCGATCCCCCACCGCAAGACGACGAGGACGACGACGCCTTCCTCGGAATAATAAGCGCGGAAGACTTCACTAAGCAGCAACGAGCAGACCTGGAGCTAAAAGGCCTCGTCGAGTATTTGGAAGGGAACACCGACGTAGTCCCGAGGGCATTTAAGCGCGGATTGTCTTCGATCACACTACAAAACAACCTGATCGTAAAGAACTTCTCACCAGTCCGCGCCAGCTACCTTCTTGTTGTTCCGCCAGTGCTGCGTCCAGAAGTACTGCACGCCCTACACGACGACCCAACCGCTGGGCACTTCGGATTCTCCCGAACGCTGTCGAGGGTACAGGAAAGGTATTACTGGCCGCGTCTGACCGCCGACGTCGCCCGTTACGTCAAGAAATGCCGAGACTGTAAGCGACGCAAGACACCACCGACAAGGCCAGCAGGATTACTGCAGCCGATCAAACCTCCTTGCCGACCATTTCAGCACATCGGGATGGATTTGTTGGGACCATTTCCGGCGTAAACATCCCGCTTCGCTGAAACTAAAGCTCTACAGAAAGGCAGCGCAGCCGAAGTGGCGAAATTTTTCGTCGAGAACATCCTGCTGCGACATGGTGCCCCAGAAGTCCTCACCACCTACAGAGGAACAGCCTTTACAGCAGAGCTCCTCACCCAAGCCATTCTGCAATACAGCCAGACAAGCCACAGACGAATGATCTCACGGAGCGCCTGAACAAAACCCTCGCCGACATGCTAGCAATGTACGTCGACGTCGAGTACAAGACGTGGGACGCGGCCCTGCCGTACGTAACCTTTGCTTACAACACGGCGGTGCAAGAAACAACACAGATCACGCCGTTTAAGCTGGTTTACGGCAGGAACACGACGACGACGCTCGACGCCATGCTGCCGCACGTCACTGACGAAGAGAATCTTGACGTCGCTACCTATCTCCAGCGCGCCGAAGAAGCCCGACAACTCGCCCGCCTACGGATCAAGAACCAGCTGCGTACCGACTGCCGACACTACAACTTCCGACGACGCTTCGTCGAGTACCAGCCTGGTGACCGTGTTTGGGTTTGGGTGTCTGCGACGCTATTTCGGACCCTACAAGGTCATTTGACGCTTTGGCGCACTGGACTATGAGGTCGCGCCAGACGGCATTTCGCATTCACAGAGGCGCCGCGCACGACCTGACGTTGTGCACGTGGTGCGTCTTAAACCCTTTTACGCACGCTGACGAACTTCCTTGTTTTGTTGTTTCATAGCTACGGCTGTTTTTTTACTTTCGTTTGTTTGCAGCATCGTGTCAATGCTTTCTTTAAGAGGGGGGGGGGGGGGGGGTATTGACACGTGCGCTTGCCTATCTTTATCGGGCGATCACGTTTCGCCGCCTAAAAAATGTTATCGCACAGCGCGGGACGCTCCTGCATGTATCGGAAGTTTCTGGAATGTTATCGATGCTTCTATCCACTATCTGTTGTCGCCGAAACTTGTGTTATCTGATTTCACCGCGTGATGCGATTGGTGTAGAACTTTCTGGAAGACACGCGGGTCCCAGCGATTAGTCTGGAACTTTCGACGACTGCTGTATAAAAGCCGACGCGCTTGACCCGCTGATCAGATTTTCGGCGATCGCCGACTGTGTTCGCCGTTTTCGTTGAACATTGAGTGTAACCCGTTTTTCTGGGCACAGGTTCGCCCAATAAAGTTAGTTTTGCCATTCACAGTTTTCTTGCTGCGTCCTCAACCGTCACTACCACGCGACAATATCTGCAGATCGAAAGGGCCCGTGACGACGAGCTCGAGGAAGTTGGAAACCAAACGTGTCGTCCAGTGGCGCCATCTACTGTTACGGCACGGTTTGCCTGCATGGGAAGCATGTGCGCTGCTGTGTGTCGCGGCAAACTGTCGTTCAAACTTCACCTCCACAGTTCTTTACGGGGCGCTGCCGCCTGGCGCACAGCGGGACCCGCTCAGTCTCGAAATCGCCTCGACTGTGCTTTGGAATTTGATAAAGAATATCTCGAATTAGCTGCGATTTTCAAGATATTTTTTAAAAGACGGTTGTGCATGAAAATGTCACTACCTCCAAATTTGCCCAGGGCACTAATAAAAAAATTAATATTTCTTATGAATTAGTGTTCTGAAGTTCACGTTATTGGCCCGAACGTATGTTCGCCTCGCCTAGTAACTCGTCTTCTATAGCGCCGCTTTCTCTGCGCGCATTAAATCTTTTTTATAAAAAAATCTGTTTCTCATTAAAAAATGAAACTGCCTGTATATCGCAGTTCGCTTGCCGCGAAAGCCGCAAGACGCATTTTTTTTTTAGATGTAACATGCTTCAATATATTGCCATAACTTTATCTTTCTTTTTTGTCCTAATATCGAGCGTCACGAGGCTACTGCTTAATGTCATATTTATTTATTGGAAATCAATGTAAAAATTTGGGGAGCATTCGCGTTGTCCTCTATATCAGGTCGCAAATGGCGGCCAGAACTGCATTCGCTATAAACCTCTGTAGTCCCGTTGTAGGGTTAAAAGTAGAGTAGTACATGCGCTTTCTGGTAGTTTCGCAAAGTGTGAAAGTTTTTACCTCACGCTTGAGTGACAGCGACGTGCCCGTTAGGGCATTAAACATTAGACAACAACAAAACAGAAGCAAGTAACCACGTTTTCTAAAAGCGCAAAATGTTGCAAACGTTATATCAAGATGTAAGTTGCCCTCGTATGTGTGTCCATGGGCATGTAACCCTTCATCGGAGAATAAACTTGAAAATAGCAGGCGAAGCCTGTAAAAGTCCAAACATTTGGCATGTTAACTGGTCACCGGAATAGTTGTTATCATCATTGTTGTCACTTGTAAATCGTAATCATCACCACTGGGGGCCTCGACGCAAATTTAGCCACGGGTCCCAAAATTACTTAATGCAGCACTGGCTAAATATGAAGGGTATACATGACAGAAAGAGCACAAGCGCGAAAGAGGCCCGTCGCTACGAAGGTGTCTACACATGCGCGTCAAGACAAGGTTTCGCTCAATCATCAAAATTGACAGAAAGAAAGCTTCGAACCGCAGTTTCGAACAGAAAAGGAACTGGTTGTTTTTTGCCCGCAAATATGCCAAACAGTCATTCCCTTAGGCTCTGCGATAAAAAAAAAAAAGAAAAAAAGAAATAGTAGTAACATTCACCAACGAATAAACTGTGGTATACGGCTCATAATAGGCCGCTTTATAAATTCGAATACTTTTCGTTTCCTTCCGTTTAGAGCTTTCATTTTTCCTCCATCGCGGCAGCCTCACGCGCTTGCATGCTCACGCGAGCATACGCTGTTAACGCGCAGTGAAGCACGAGGCCGAATGCTGCAACTGTTCTGCAGGGTGTCGTGTAATCTCGCAAACTATGGCGCTCGAAAGACAGCATGCAAATTTCACGTGAGGCGAATTGAGAAGAGAAAGAGAAAGAAATCTACAGACCAGGCATCGAATCCAGCTGAACCTACGCTCTTGCCACTCACGTGAAGGGGGATGTCTAATCTACTGCAACTTGTCTAATCTACTGGAACTTGTCTAAATCTCTTGGCCACGAACGCGCGGAATGATACACTTTCAAGAGGAAGCTTCTTGCGCATCACCCACAGCGATGTAGTCAAAGTGTGAAACGGAGCTCGAGAGACGCAGTCGGCGTCTTGCCGCGCTTCGTTGCTCGTGCTTGCCGCACGGCCAGTTCTATGTGCTTGGCATCGCTAGGTGCTTGTATATGCTGCAGTAGAACCGCCGGCCACAGAAGCACAACGCTCGGCGGATCAAAGAACGTTCTGATGCCTCAAAAGCCGTGTCAGCAAGCAATGGACAAGCAGCGTTCCTCACCCGAGCGTTCTTCAGTCACTCCTGTAGAGAGCTCGTCTTCCTCTCGTGCGGTGGACGTGCCGATCATTGTGCCGGCGTTCGTTTTCAGCCTTGGCTTCGGTGAGGGGGCCTTGATGGACCCGTCGAAACAGCGAAGCGCGTTCGAAGATTCCCCGCGCTCCGACGAGCCTGCAGCCTCCACATTTAGCGCGGATCTTGGCGGTGAGACTATCGAGCGCGGATGCCAAGGCGCCACCGAGGAGTCGCAGAATCAGCAGGAGGCGGCATCGGCGTGTAGCGGAGGTTTCGGCGATCAGTCTGGGATGAGCCACCTGGGTGGACAAGACGCTCACAGCAGCACGCTCAGCTCCGTTCAGCAGTCGCCCGCACCCTCCAGTCCAAGCTCCAGTGACGAAGATTTGATGAACCACAGAGTACAGCGTGACTCCGTATCCGGCTTCGGCCACAGCGACGGTGATATTATGAACCAGCTTGTGCCCCAAGGAATGTTCGACAAGGCCTTGGACTTGAACCATCAGCAACACAGTCTGCCCAATGTAGGCTCCGGCGACCATGAGTTCACGAAGCTTGAGCCCCAAGACGCCTTCTGTGAAACGCTCCGCTGCGATCAGCAGCCTGCCTTTTTGTACAGTCTAGGTTTAAGAGACAAAAGTGTCGCCGACCAGAAGGACCCGTTAAGTGACACACTGCGGCCAGATAAGACGTATGAATCCACATTGAACCAGCTGGGATTCCATGATGAGTCGAAGAACCAGAGGAATAGGGAAACGCAGCCCTCCGCAGAGCAGAGTTCAGCTGCTGATGCATTGCGGCCACCAACTCAGCAGTCGATCGTAGGGTGGAATTCACCGGACGCT